>NW_027186331.1:435731-537992 GCF_028583685.1 Petaurus breviceps papuanus
AGGCCCCTCCCAGCCCTGACATCCCCTGTTCTCAGGCCCCTCCCAGCCCTGACATCCCCTGTTCTCAGGCACCTCCCAGCCCTGACATCCCTGGTTCTATGAGGCCAGGGGCTCCCCAAGCATTTGAGTGCTGAATGATCTGGATTGTATTGCTCGTCTTACAAAGACTGGGCTTGAACAAAGCCTCCTTAGTGGTGGAATTTGTGGCCCTGCTTATGGGAGGAAGACAACCTAGGAAGCTGCTTTGAATTTGCAAGTAATTAAGAACTACTTATTCATCCAGCATTTGCTAACTGCCTACTTTGGACCAGACATTCTCCTGGGGGCTGTAGTGGCAGGGAAGGTGGAAGCAGTGGGTCCCTCCTGCCTTGTGCCCTGCAGTGGGCAGCCTTCCTCGTCACAGAATCCTTCTGTGGCCCAGTGTGGGGCAGGCCAGGGACAGAATCTCAGAGGAGCTGCACCCCCCAAGAATCCCACCCCACCCCCAAGTCGTCCTCTGGGCCTGGGAGCTGGCTCCCTCCTGAAGCTGCCCACTCAGCACTGTTTTCACCAAACGTTCTCACGGATATGAAATGTCTCCCCACATCAAGCGTTCAGCCCATTCCCCTGAATTCAGTTCCCAGGGCCTAGGCCCTCTGCTGCCCCACCATCCACCAAGTACTCTGGGATTGTTAGCTGTTTGTATGTATTTGTGTAGTAGCTCCTGGAGAAGGTAAGCTCCTGAGGGTGGCCCCTGGCCACAGGGCTGTCTCTGAATCGCCAGCTCCTCACATAGAACCTAACATGGAGCCTGGCAGGCAGTGGAACCTTTCAAAATGCTCACTCAGTGGAAGGGAGTCTCAGGGCTGCTCTCTGCTAACAGTTCTCTCAACCAGAGAGTGCTCGAGATGCTGTGATGCCCCTGCCCACCTCCTCCCCAGCTCATCAGCTTCCCAGGGCCTCACAGGGACTGATGAGGGATCGCACAGGACCGAGGGAAAACCCCAGCCCTTCCGGGTGTGACGGCCCCTCATCCAGTCTGGTCTGTGCTCTCAAAATACTCTGGAGCTGCCCACCAGGACCCTGGCCACCCCAGCCCTGTCTCTGCCTTCAGACCAACTGCCGTCTAGTCACGTCTCCTTCACCCTACTGTTCTGAACTGGCCCTTATCAGTCTCCTCTTAATGGAGTTAGTGGAACACTCTGCCATATCCTGACTCTGTTCCCTCTGGGGGAGCTGTAGTTCTCAGCTTTGCATCATCAGAAAGTTTGGCAAAGCTGTCCTCTGAGCTGACGCAGTCCATGAAACAGCACAGGCCATGCCCAGATCCCTGGGGCACCCCACTGGAGACCTCCTGCACAGACACCATGGAACAATAATCCCTTCTTTATATCTGGTTGCTCAACCTCCCAAACATCTCCATCTCCATAAAAATGGCATGAGGGGCTTTGGTAAAAGGGCTGTGCTCAGATCTAGGTCAGCTCTGGCCACAGCATTCCCTGGCTCTACTGGCTGGTAACTGTCCAGAAATGGAAAGGAGGGGAGTCTGGCCTGGCTTGCTCCTGGATGGAACCGGCCAGATCTCTCAGTCACTGCTTCCTTACCAGGTTCTAGACTGCTGATGCGACCCTAACGCAGGTTCACCAGCCTATCATCTGTAGGACATCGGCCTTCTCCAGCCTTGTGGCAGCCATCCAGCAGCAGTCTTCCAAAGGTCACTGGCAGGCTGAGTGGTCACATCCAGCAGGGCCTTTAGGAGACTGGCATGGGGTTCATCAAGGCTGACCAGTTTCCTCTGCATCGCCCGGCCTTTCTGGGCCTTGGGTTCCCTGGGTGCCAGTTTGAGTTTGTCTTGGAAGGGCCAAAGATCATTCTCTTGGCAGAGAGTTCAGCATCTCTGTATCTTCTCCATGGCCCACTTAGCCCAAGCCTCTGTCCTCCCCCTTCTTTGATTCTTCTCTTTACCCCAGGAGAGCAAATGTAACCCAGAGCCAATGACAGAAGAGCTGGGTTTGCATGAACCAGGTTCAGTCTTGGCTGTCTCTCACAAAGCCCTTTCTGGCACATGCCCCTACACAGGCAGAGCCAAATTTGGGTCATTTCTAGGTCTCTACAACAAGAGGAAATAATCCCTCAGTACCCATGCAAGCAGTCAGGCTAACATAACATCAACATGGGATTGGCTTTTAAAAAGCTCACCAAAATAGATATAAAGAATAGCACAGAAAATCCAAGAGTGGAGGAGGGAGAAAAGGAGAGAGGGAGGGAGAAAGAAGGAAAAAGAAGGGAGGGAGGGAAGAAGGAAGGAAGGAAGGAAGGGAGGGAGGGAGGATTTGTTAAACTAATGTGCCAGAAACTGGCACTTTACAAATATCTCATTTGTTCCCCACAATAATCCTGGAAGGCAGGTGCTATCATTATGCCCATTTTACTGCTGAGGAAAACTGAGTCAAACAGATTAGTGACCTACCCAGGGTCACACTTAGAATCCAAAGCAGGATCTGAACCCAGGGCTTCCTGACTCCAGGATGGCAGATAGCTCACTGCTCTCCCCTGGCCTATGCCAGTGAAGGACAATGTGGTACAGGTTGTTCCCCCACCCTTCTGGTGCTTTCTCTTACTGCTCCTCAGCTTCTGCTTCCATGTGGTCCCAGAATCAGGCAGCTTTCAGCAATCCATCACCTCCCACCTCTCCACAAAGTGCACCACAATCACTGACCCTCTCTCCTGTACCTTCAGTCTATCACTCTTTCCTGGCTCCTCCCCCTGCTACCCACAAACACAGCTCCAAGCATTCCCCAACCTTCACCTCCCCAGCCCGCCCTCACCATGCCTCCGCTGCTGGTTTGAGTACCTGCAGCTCCCAGCTTGGCACCACCATCCCAGGGCCACGTGGCTCCCCTCAGGGGCCTCAAAGGTGCACAGGCCTCCTCTCCATGGAAACAAGGGTCATTTTTATCAATGGTCTGGATAAAGCCATAGATGGCTAGGGCTCATTAAATTTTCAAGAGATACAAAGCAAGGATAAGGAGTTAACATGTGGGATGAAACAGAGGCAGAATAAGAGAAGATGATGGCAAGTGAAAACATTGGGCCAAATTGTTAAGATTAAATTTAATGGGAAAAAAGTCTGGAACCACAAAATCGACTTCAGAAGCCTAAGATGGGAAGATATACCTTCAGGACAGTTTGAAAAAGGGCTGGGGGTCTCAGTGGGCTGCAAGCTCTATATGAATCAATACTGTGTGATAAGAGCCAGCAAAGCTAGCGCCATCTTAGGCTGCAAAGAAGGAGGCAGAGACTGAGGAGGGAAGTCCTGCTGTCCTTGGGCAGACCCTTCTAGGTGAATGCACTTAGTGAGCACTGGAGAGTATCTGAGGAAAGCGATCTGCATAGGGAAGGGCCCTGCTGTCACAGCACCGGAAGATCACCTGAAGAAACTGGGTTTCTTTAGTTTGGAGAACACTTGGGGGACCAAGCATGTGAAGGGCATCCCACAAAGGAGGAAATAGACTTGTTCCATTTGGCACCAAGTTACAGAGGAAAGTCCAGGCTGATAAAAGGAGCCCCATGGAGGGGGAAGGGGCCTCCAGGGAGGAGGCCAGCCATCCAAGGTACCCCAGCAAAGACTGGAGCAGAGGCTGCCCAGCTCTCCTTCCAGTCCTGAGCCTGAAATGACTTTCTCCAGGGCCAACAGCCTCTCATTCAAGCTTGTTCCTGTAGCTTCTCTTAGACCTGTTGTCATTCTCACCAGGACCACCAGCCCTCTGCCCCTCCATTTCTCCCAGTCATCACCCTGCCTCTGAGCTTAAATCTCTTCTTTTCCAGTCCCAACCCTTTAGTTACCCAGTTCACCTCTTACCTGTTAAGGACCTTAGCTTGAAAAAGCCAAGGTCTCCCACTGCATCCTGGGCCATATGTGGCCACTGGGCGCAGATGGCTTCAGAGGTGAGAGTGAGGCTTGCACAGCCCTGCCTCATTTAAATCCTATCCACCTTCGAGTCATGGCATCACCCCGCTGATGTCATGGTGCTCTTTGAGAATGAAGACAGACAACACCACTTTCCTCCACTCTGGAATCCCTCACTCCCTCCCCGTCACTGCTCTGACCCTGTCAGACCCCAAATTCTGTATCCACTCCTGCTCATGCCCTCCCAAACGGAGTTCCAGAAATTCACACACCCAGCCAACTCGGGCCACCACCTGGGCGTGCTGTCTACTCTTACCTGGGCCCTCCCTGCAGCAAAGACAGCGATTCTCTACTGTGCTCCTCACAGTGGCTGTCTGTCCTTGAGCCTCACATCCCAGCCCCTGCCCCACCCCTTACAGTGGAGAGCCTTGCCTCAGAAAGCAGGGGAACTTCCCGGGGAGCTCCCTCTTCTGCCCTTCTCTGTATCCCATAATAGCTTGTCATCATCCTCCATCCCCTCTTTCATCACTCCAGTCTTTAATGCAGTGATGATTCTTCTTGCCAAGGCCAACCCTTCTACATGTGCCCTTGACGTTACTAACCTCTCCCACCTTCTCCAGCAAAATGTTTCCCATCTCCCTTGTCTTCATTCTGTCACTACTGACCTCTTTCTTCCCTGCTGCCTACAAGCCCTCCCCAGTCCCTACCATCCCATGAAGTGATCGTTCTCTGACTCTCCTCTCCCCGACATCAAAACTCCTAGAAAAACCAGCCCTCTGGCTTGCTACCACCACTTCCGCCCCTTTCACTCAAACATTAGCATCACAGAAGCTAGAGCAGGAGGGGGCTTCAGAAAATAGCTAAGGCAGTTTAAACCCAGGAAAAGGAAAATGATGAGCCCAAAGTCACCCAGTCAATAACCATCAGAGGCAGGATCTGAACTTGGAGCAAATCCCATCTTTATGACAGTGACTGACAGGGACATCTCCATTCTCCATGCCTTTGCACTGGCTGACACTAATGCCTAGAGCACCCATCTTCCTTACTTGCCCCTCTTAAAACCTCTTCATGGCTCAGCTCCAGGGCCACTTTGTGCGTCTCTCCTCCTCGCCCCCCAAATCGTCTTGTATACATCATGTATATGCCTCCATTCGTCCAGGTCATCCCACCTGTGTCGACTGCAAGTTCTACAAGGGCAGGGATGACTTTCCTTTTGTTCCCTGGGGCTGGGCACACAGTAGGTATTTAGTAAATGATTCTCGCTATAAGCTTCCTCTACACCTGTCTCTTCTTGCTCTCATCTCTCAGACATCAGTCATTCAGAAACATTAAGTGCCTGCTATATTCCAGGTACTGTGCTAAGCTCTGGGACTACAAAAAGTCAAAAGGCAGTCTTGCCCTCAGAGAACTCACAGCCCAATGTTGGAGACAACATGCAAACAAGGATGCCCAAAGCAAGCCGTGTACAGGACAAACAGGAACGCTCATTCACAGGAACTGGTTTCCTATGTCTTGTTATGCATTTAGACCCTTTATGTTGAGAAGGGGCCCTGGGTCTTTCCCAGATGATGGCAAAGGGAGGTTGAGGAGTGATGGAGGTAGCCATCTGGGGCCCTGCTTTCCCTTCTGAAGACTCAGGCCAAGGCCAATGTATGAAATTGGCTCTGAATCCATCAATCACTCTCACTGAGGTGTTGTTTCTGGAGCAAAGGCAGTAATAGTCTGAGCCAAGCAATCTGCAGGTGTCTACCAGCTAACCTCCTCTAGTCCATTTAGCACCTTGTTAAGCTAGACACACAAGGGGGAAGGGGCACTGGGGAAGTCCTGACCAGGCTCCTCCCGGGCACACCATCTCCAGCAAACAAAACCGTTCCACTGAGTCCTGAGATTTTCTCCTTCACTCCTTTCCCACTGTTACCGCTCCTAACACTCATGTTTATCTTCCTGTTATGAGCCCATATGAGGTCTAGAGAAGGAAAGACCTCACTGGACTGAGACCTTCTCCATCTTAAGCCCTGTTTATGAGTCTGGACAACTCCACGCCAAGGGACAAGCCAGGCTGCCCCAGCCCAGAGCACCTGGAGTGAGCCCAGAAGAGACTGGCACACCAGCTGTAAAGGGAGGGCCAGGGTGGAGCTGAAGCTCTTGATATCAAGAATTGG
Source organism: Petaurus breviceps papuanus (assembly GCF_028583685.1). NCBI lineage: Eukaryota > Metazoa > Chordata > Mammalia > Diprotodontia > Petauridae > Petaurus > Petaurus breviceps. Next base: position 441,783 of record NW_027186331.1, read on the forward strand.
TGGTAACTGCTCTGACCGGGACAGGAATAAGACATGCCGGGAGACCTAGGCCAAGGTCAGCCAAGCACAAGAAGTGGCCTTCATCCCTGATAGGCAGGCTGGAGAGCCTACAAGGCCCTGGAAAGGCACCATCTGGCCCAGTGGGAAGGACCTGGCCTCCCAATTTTGGTAAAATTACTTCATCTCTCTGGCTCTCCACTTTCTCATTCACCTGGAAAATAAGAAGTTTGACCTACATACCTTCTAGCCCCAAACTGATGGTTCTGGGAGCCCCCAGAGCCCCACCCCTCTCCCACCTCTTTCCATGAGGAGGTGAGGGGGTTACCTGGACAGTCTAGACTTTGCTTACACCCAACTAATGATCTTTAATCCAAAGTATCAGAAAATCTGAAGACTGAAGAGACTTTAGAGATTATGTTAGGTCAGCTCCCTCATTGCTCAAAAGAGGAAACTGAAGCCCAGTGAAGGAAAGTGACTTTTTCAAGTCATGGAAGCAGTATCTAGCTAAGTCACAATTTGAACCCAGGTCCTTGGACTCTACATCTGATATTCTTTCCACCTTCCCACTTACCTCCTTCATCATGTGTTGTATATGTCATCTCAGACTATAAGTTCCATGACAGCAAGGACCTATATCCCCTAAACTTTATATAAGAAGACAAGGATGATACTTCACAAAAGCAGGGACATTTTGTTGCTGACAAATGTATAAAACAAGGAAGGCAACAAGCATTTATTAAGGACTTATTATGTGCCAGGCACTTTACTAAGCACTGAGGAGACATAAGCAAAAAGAGAAGCAGCCCCTGCCTTCAAGAAGCTTACACTCTAATGGGGAAAGACAGCACCAACCACCTCATCATCATCATCATCATCATTAATAAGCAACACACAAAAGGGGAACTGAAAACCAGTGGGGCCCACCCTGGGGATGGGGGAACCAAAGCACCCAGCATGACTATGGTCCAGAACGTTAGGAACTGGGCAGAGAGGGGAATGAAGGCAAGCTGACCTGGCCCCTTCACAACAGAGGCTCTAGGGAGAAATGGGGTGGGCCAGGTGGAGGAATATTGGGGGATCTTTATATTCCATTACTATCACACATAGTAAGCAGAAATATTTACATGATAAAGGCAAGAATGTGAGCCAGAAGCTGGGAAGGAATGACCCTGCCTTTTTAGTTCAGCTTCTGTTCTTGCTCAACTTTCTATGAATGCCAATCAGAGGAGAAAACTTGGAACAGGCTTCAAAGACCCAGATGATACAGAGCTCCTACAAAGGATCTTTTTTTTTAAAAAGTACTCAAACTGAGGGAACAACAGGAATCCCATTTGGGTTTAAACAGAAGTTACAAAGAATTTTCTAAGACTCAAACAGATGTCTGAAACATGGATTTTAAGCTGACACCAGATCTTAAGCTGAGGACACTCTAGTTAACTTTTATTCAGATGCCCTTGGCTAGATTAAAAGAGATCAACCCACTCTTATCAGGGAGAGGCTTTCCAGTCATTACATGTAGTAGATGGGAGCAAAAAGTCAGTGGATAGGCCTGAAGAGATGAATCCTAGGAAAGGGTAGCAAAGAGAAACCTAATGTGCCCAAGAGAGACACCCTGCCTAGAGAAAAGCAGAGCCCAGCAAACAGTATGATGTCACTGGAGGATATTAGTAGTCCTGAAATGTCTCAGAGATGTGACCTGCCCTGGGAGTACATGTCCCTAACTTGTGTGCCTTCCACACATGCTCTGACCCCTCAGGTTCCTGTCTTCATCTGTATTCCCTGGCTATCATGTTCCTTACATGTATACTTTCATACATGTTTAACTGTCACATATGTTTTTGCATGAGTTCCTCCCCAGCTGGTAGGATGGTAGCTTGTGGGAGTTTACCCCATGTGTGCATGGGGAAGTATTTTCCTGTCATTTTATTCACTTTGCTATCTAATTAAATGTCTTCTATTCTGAATGAATACATCCTCTGGCTGGCTGATCAAAGCAGACATCAGTGAAGGAGGGATCACGCATTAGGGTTCTGAATGGCTACTGATTCATAAACTGTCTCAGCATGGGGATCTATGTCCCAAAGCCCGTTTGTGAGACTATCTTCTCTTTCCCAGTACCTGCACTCCCCAGTGCTCTGTTCATGCTTAACAACATTTGGGGAACTAGAAAGGAAACCATTCAGCATCATCCAAACCTGGCCTCTATTTCCCTTCCTCTGAGACTTTTCCTGCGTCCCTTTGTCCACCCAGAATCCCCTTCCTCTTTAGGATAAGAAGTTCTAAAAGAAGTGAGTCAAATCCATGACTCAACAAGAATGTCCTCTATAACGTCCCCCCACCCCATGATCATCTGGTCTTGCCTGAAGCCCTCCAGTGAAATGGAACTCACCAGTTCCCCAGGCAGCCTGCTCTGCTGTGGGCTGGCTCTCAATGTTAGGAAGTGTCTCCCTTTAGGAAGCACTAACACACCTCTCTGCAAACCCCACCCCCTCTTCCTGGTTCTATTCTCTAAGGTCATTATTAAAGAAGAAGCCCCTATGTTTTCTTTTCTCCATTGATTCTCCTGCTGGACAAATGAAAAGTCAGCCATCACCAAGCTGTCCTTGCTGGAGCGCTCTCCAGCTACTCCAGGTCTTTTCTTGCCCAGAAGTTGGTCCTCTGGATGTAGTCTGACTAGAGCAGAGGAGAGTGGGAAGATGGCCTCCCTCGTCCCGGATGCTGCTTTCTGGCTAGCAGACCACATTGCTGACACACACCAAACTCCCAAGTCTACAACAACTCCCAAGTCGCTTTCAAACCAACTGCTGTCTAGACAGCCCTCCCCTCTCTTGGACTAGTGAAGTTGCTCCTTTGAACCCATGTAAGACTTTATATTAAAATACACACACACACACACACACACACACACACACACACACACACACCAAGTCAAATTGACTCAAGTCTGACCTCCTGTGAGAAGACTTCTAAGCTTTCTTTCTCTGAATGTCTATCAGCATGAACTGTCATTCCATGTTTGGTCATTAGTTCCCTTGTGTACTTGTCTTTCTTACTAGCTCTAAAGGAAGGCATATCTTTGGACCGCCCATGGATCCTGCTCAGCAAACATTACATTCTGCCACATGGATTGGAAGACAGTGAGGGGGAGGGAACAGAATGCTGAACTCTGGGATCTCAAGGACCTGCTCTGCTTTGACGCCGAGCATTGGAACTGAACTCTGATCTTCAAGGCTCCTTAGCTGTAAAATAAGGCTAATGACACCTGCCCCTCCATCATCGCTCACACTTGTCCCCTCCTCCCAGGGCCACCATCACAACTTGGGCATTTATTCTCCCCTGGCCTGGACTTCTGCAATCTCTCTCACCTCCAGACTACCAAGGAACAGGTCTAAGCATGTCATTCCCCTGCCCGAAAGGCCTCAGCAAACCCACTGACTCTGCAGTCTGGCATTTTGGCCCCTCTAATCAGGCTCCAGACCAGCTGCATTCCCAGCTAGTGCCCAGACTTCACATTCCATTTGAACAGACCATCCCATGCCTCCTCCTCCTCCTCCTTCTTCATCATCTTTCAGAGTATCCCTAGGGCCCAGCACAGAGCCTTGCACGTGTAATACAATTTGAGGGAAATAAAATCAATGGCCCTTCAAGGCTCAGCTCAGGGACCACTGCCTCCAGGAAGCCTTCCTTAGGCCCCCCCTCCCCTCCAGGTGTCATAACCACTTCCTCCCCAAAGATTCCTAGAGCCCTCTGTCTCATCTCCTGTGATCCCTCTTCAATCGCTCTGCAGAGATATCCCTGTCTGTGATGATGGGCCCCCATCCAGTAGAATGCAAGCTTCCCTGTATCCCCACTGCCTGGCAAAGTGCCTTTTGACTAGTGGATGTTCCAAAAACCTTGTTGGATTTGAACGTCCCATAGGATCACTGCTTTTGTAAACTGTCAAGTGCTCCAGAAATGTAAGCTGTCCAACAGGCAAGTCACAGTCCCAGCTGGTTGACTCCCCCTCCAAGGACTACAAAGCTACAGTGAGGAGTGCCCTTCCAGAAGCTAGGACCCCATCTCCCGCTCCTTGACAGAGGGGTGAGGAGAGCTTCCTAAGACCACACAGGTAATCAGTGGCAACGGTCCTGACTCAAGCCTAGGGTTCTTGAATCCGAGCTTAGGCTGCTTTCTATTAAACCAGTTTCCTCTCCCAAAGGAGGGGGATCAAGGCTGTCTCCCCCAAGCTCAGTGACAGACAAGTCAGCATTACAGCGATTAGATCCTTGTTTCTCTGCAAGGAATGTTAGGGCTGCATAAACCCCAGGGGTGGGGCCCAGACCAGGAAGCTGAGTCTGGACCCAGGGGCCAGGAGCAGAGAGAGGGAATGAATGGTACAGTAAACAGAGCTGGGGGGAGGAGGCGGGTCAAGGCCAAGGCCTAGGCCCTACTGAGCCTCACCTTTCCCTCTTGTCCTTTGCTTCAGGCAAACCAGTCAGAACAGGGCTGGGCAGGCCAGCGGCTGTCTCTAGCTGAGAGTGAATTGGGACACAGCTAGACACTGTTTGTTTTCCTGTGGGTTTGGATAATAACACCGCAGCAGGCTGGAAAGAAAAGGGCATTTGATTTACCATTGTTCAGGGAACACATTTCCGAGGCCCTGAGACATCAGCTGTTCCTGTGTTTCTGGCGGGCTGTCAGGCTTGGACTCTCAGAAACTGCCTTCCTTTTCTGATTCTCTGCAGCTTGGGGGTGCTTGGGGTGATGGGGAGGGAGATGTGGAAGGATGCAGGCAGCAAGAGAGGGAGGTCCCTCCTTCTGAGGCTCACTGCTTATGCTCTCTGTTTGGCAGGTGGGGGACAAGAAGGCCCAGATCTGACTCGGAAGAGCCCAAGCAGGGAGGGACCAAGAAGGCACCCCAGCAGCAGCAGCAGCAGCAGCAGGAGGAACCTGCACCAGTCCTCCAGCCGGCCCTGGCAGCATCACCACAGCAACAGGAAAATACAGTTAGAAGGCAGGCAGCCGGAGGCCAAGGCCGAGCTGTGCAGCTCCTCACCTTCAGACAGAAAGGCAGATCATTATGCAGAAGAGCAAGGGGTACCTGAGAGATCGGGCCAAGCCGAGGACAAGGGACGTGTCTTCTCACTAAAGGGAATGTGCCACCGTTTCTTCCGTGGGCAGGGGAGCACCATGAGAGGCAGGGAAGAAGCAGGCCGTCTGTGGCTGCCCATCCGCAGGTCTTCACACCCCTGCTGGGACTGAGCCGGTTGGTACAGACCTGTTGGCCCATCAGGTATTGGAGAGTTCTGTTCTTTTTTCCACAGGGTGCACCTGGCACGAGGACTCAAAGATACTGCAGCTAGCCAGTCAGAGGCACCACGGAGCAGGGGGAGAGGGAGCGCCAGAGCCAGGTCCCCGTCTCAGCTTCCCCGCCCTGCCGGCCGGCTGCCCGCTGCTGTACCATGGGATGTCGGCAAAGCTCGGAGGACAAAGAGGCAGCCCGGCGGTCCCGGAGGATTGACCGCCACCTGCGCTCGGAGAGCCAGCGCCAACGCCGCGAGATCAAGCTGCTCCTGCTGGGCACCAGCAACTCGGGCAAGAGCACCATCGTCAAGCAGATGAAGATCATCCACAGCGGGGGCTTCAACCTGGAGGCCTGCAGGGAGTACAAGCCCCTCATCGTCTACAACGCCATCGACTCGCTGACGCGCATCATCCGCGCGCTGGCGGCGCTCAAGATCGACTTCCACAACCCGGACCGGGCCTACGACGCCGTGCAGCTGTTCGCGCTGACCGGCCCGGCCGAGAGCCGGGGCGAGATCACCCCCGAGCTGCTGGGGGTCATGAAGCGGCTGTGGGCCGACCCGGGCGTGCAGCAGTGCTTCTGCCGCTCTAGCGAGTACCACCTGGAAGACAACGCAGCCTACTACCTGAACGACCTGGAGAGGATCGCGGCGCTCGACTACATCCCCACGGTGGAGGACATCCTGCGCTCGCGGGACATGACCACGGGCATCGTGGAGAACAAGTTCACCTTCAAGGAGCTGACGTTCAAAATGGTGGACGTGGGGGGGCAGAGATCGGAGCGCAAAAAATGGATTCACTGTTTCGAGGGCGTCACGGCCATAATCTTCTGCGTGGAGCTCAGTGGCTACGACCTGAAGCTGTACGAGGACAACCAGACGGTGAGTGCGGCGCGGCGGCCCCGCGGCGTGGGGGTACTCTGTGAGGTCCGAGTGGGGCTCCCCAGGGCGGGCTGGGGCGCCACACCCGAGGGGCCACACCGTCTTTCCGAAGCTCGCGGGGTACAGGGGTGGGAGGTAAGGCCCCAGGTGGGCAGGCGGCTCGCAGGAGGAAGTGTGCGTGGGGGGGGGTCTGCGCTTTCGTTTGTTATAAATGCCTGTCTATTCTCTGAGTGAGCTGCCGCGCAGCAGGAGAGAGATCCAGGGCACAGAGAGTCTCCCACAAACTCAACGGGGGCTGCCCCGATAGAAATGCCACTAGTCCCCACCCATCCTGGGAGAAAAGGGCACTGTCTGAAGCCCTGGTTCTTGGCGCTGCCGTCTCTCCAGTCCTTCCTGCCCAGTCCTCAGGACCTGGAGAGATTCTGAGTCTCTAATGGGGGGGGGAGGGGGCCCGCGGGCACGAGTGTGGTCTGCTGGCTGGGTGACAGTGGCCTAGGGATGGCCCCGTCCCACACCATCTTCCCATGGACAACAGAGCACTAGGGACAGAACGTAATGAGCCAGACCCTGAGTGAAAGCTGCTGGGAAATGCCCTCCTCACCCACCCCATCCCAGCCCCCTAGAAACATGGCCATGGGGCAAACCAATCTCCTGGTCCTGTGAGCCCTCACAATGTCCTGGCTGCCTAGGCTAGTGTTCCCTGGGTCCCACCACCCTCTCCCCACTCTCTGAGCTCTAGCATGCTGTTCCCCTCTCCAGGCCAGCCCCAGGGCTCTCCCTGATGCCAGAAGACACGGGACAGGCTCCCCAGCTGGCCTCTGCCTAGCCTCTCTCTTTTAGGCCCTTCCTGCCTTATTGCACCCTCAGTTTTCAGGAGGCTCCAGGTGAGAAAGCCTCCGCCAGGGGCCTAAGGGGGCTGCCAGGGAGTAGGCTGAGGAGCTGTAGGCTGGAAGGAGCCTGTCAGGACCAGAGAGAACCAGGGCTTGTTTTATACATGAGGACACTGAGAACCACAGAGGAGAAAGAACCCATTCCACATCAGGAAGCTCCTCAATGGCCAAGCCAGGATTCAAAGTCAGGTCTCCTGACTCCAGCCTAGTCCAGCATTCTTTCTGTCCTGCCCAGGGCAGGGACTTTACAATAGGGAGCCCAGGGGCCCTCAGGGACTGAGAGAATGGGAAGGAGGCATTGAACCTGTGTCTAGAACAAGAGGCCTGGAGGAAGGATGCAGGTCATTGGATGAACCTTTCCTAAGCACTGGGGTCCTGGGGGCTGGAAGAGTGCCAAACTAACACTCACTCATGGACATGACCATGGTCCAGCAGGAGATATAGTCCTTACATTCTAAAGGCATTAGAGAAGTCACAACAGTGCCTTTGGAGGTCTGAGGGAGGCAGATGTGATGCCTGGGGTGGGGACAAGGGAAGCCAAGTCTTATTATCTACACTTTTCAGTCATTTTACAGTTATGTCTGACTCTTCGGGACTCCATTTGGGGCTTTCTTGGCAAAGTCACTGGAGGTGTTTGCCATTGCCTTCTCCAGCTCATTTTACAGATGAGGAAACTGAGGCAGGCGGGGTAAAGTGACTTGCCCAGGGTCACACAGCTGGGAATTATCTGAAGGCAGATTTGAATTCAGGAAAATGAGTCCTCCTGACTCTAGGCCAGGTACTCCATCCACTACACCACCCACTTGCCCCCATATCTCTACAACTCAACAAACTGAGGCCAGAAAGGGGGCCATGACCCGCCTGAGGACATGTAAGTAATACGGATCAGGACTGGGCCTGGCTTCCCCAGCCATACTGGGCTGTCCCCACACAGATTCCACCTATAGCTTACTTAAGCACCTGCTGGACACAGCTCCAAAAAAATATTAATAATCACCTTTGAAAACCGAGGGGGAAATCCCATCGGGTGGAAAGCGATCCTTCCTCAGGGGCTGTGTGATGGATGGCCCCTCCCTCTGAGAGCTCTCCCAGACAACAGCCTTCCTTCTGGGATACCCGGCCTGAGACCAGGAGGGCCTGTCACCTCCCTATCACCTCTCTGTCTCTGTCTCTGTCTCTCTCTGTCTCTGTCTCTGTCTCCTTCTGTGTCTGTCACACACAAACACACACACACACACACAAACACACAGCTGGCCATCCCAGCTGAACCACTCCCCCATATCTGCTGCCTCCCTCTGTTCCCCCTTCTGCCTTGGCCTCAGGCCCACAGTGTCCACTGGCTGTGTTGAGAAACACAGCTGTGTGGGGGCTGATGGGAAAGAGCTAGACAGTTGGCCCAGAAGGCCAGGCCTCTGTCCTTGTAGCAATGTAAGCCATTAGGCAAGCTGGGAGGACTATGGAGTGAAGTCCCACTGTCCGCTGGTAGACAGGGAAGGGCCCTGCTAGCCTGGGGGCACTCTGAGGAGGCTGCCTAAGAGTACCCACTTCTTCCAAGGCCTGCCTGCTTACATGTTGGCATCTCCTAGTCTCCTTTCTGGCCAAGTTACGGGGCTGCCCCTGCCCTGGGGCTGAGTCAGGCTCGGCAAGAATCAAATGAAAAACCCTAGCTGGGATGGATCCCCTCAGGCATTATGATTGTGGCTGGCAGACCAGCCTCCCATCTGTCTGTCTGTTTGCCCCATCCAGATTTCTGACCTCTGACACCCTGGCAGCCTGGGGTTTTAATCTTTTTTGCTCTTGAGGGCTTTGCTGAATAAGAAAAGATTGTGTGGGGAAGGGGCCAAGAATACAGCAGTCGAGCCTGGGAGCCATGGGCCTTGGAACCTCAGGGATGCAAAGGGTCCTAGAACACAGATGATCACAGTGGAGAGGAACCTGAGAACAAAGCCCATGGCGAGTGTAGGTCTTACTCAGACTCTCAAGTGACTCAGGCTAGAACTCAGGGTCAGAAGGCAAACAGCAGGAGGGCCTCAGCTTCAGCAAGCAAGATGGGGCTAGACCATGGAGGCCCTCAGACACATTCATGTCAGGAAAAGAAAGCAAAGTTGGGCTTTGGCCCCTCCCTTCAGCATCCCCAGTCCCAGACCCCAGACCCTTCAAGCCGCCTTCTGTAGGCCCTGACCAGCTCTCCCTTCAGCATCCCCAGTCCAACCCCAGACCTCTCAAGCCGCCTTCTGTAGGCCCTGACCAGGTCTCCCTTCAAATGCCCCCAGTCCGACCCCAGACCTCTCAAGCTGCCTTCTGTAGGCCCTGACCACCTCTCCATTCAGCGTCCCCAATCCCAGACCCCATACCCCTCAAGCTGCCTTCTGTAGGTCCTGATTGCCTCTCCCTTCCTCCCAGCAGCCCATGGAAACATGCCAGTCTAACTCTACAGGGCCTGAGTGATGGGACCTTATGGTGCTAAGGTGTGAATGAGGGTGGAACACAATGTATTTTGCTAGCAACCTTCCCTGCCTTAACTAACAGAGGCCCCTGGGCAGTCTAAGTGAGCTGTTGTGACTTCCCTCCGGTGTATGTTGTGGAGAGAGGGATCTGGGTTCAAATCCGAGCTCTCACCTACTGCCTCACTGGGTGACCATGGACAAGTTAAATCTCCTTTGGGGTCTCAGTTTCTGCGACTGTGATTCTGAAACAAGGATAACTCCAGCAGCTGCTTCACAAGGAGCACAGGAGGGTGCTGAAGGTGTTAGGCAAGTGTCTGTTGAGAAGAGCAGAAGGGATGGAGGGCAGGGCTGGATCCCCTGTCTGCAGCTGGTGCTGGTGGATGGTGGCAGACTGGTGGAGCTCTCAGAATCTGTCACTAATCGCCTCTTAATACATGCCACTGTCATTTCCAAGACTGCTGCTTCATCCCTATTTCCTGCTGGTGGCTACTTCCCGAAGCCCCAGGAATTAGGTGTCTGCTCCCTCCTAAGTCACGGCTGGGAGGGGTCACCATGAAGGGTCAATGTTCATTATGAACCCAGAGCTGTCACTTAGCTCCCATCACAGAGAACTTCTCACTGACTAAGAAGACAGCTCTTCCTAGCATGACAGCTAGGGCTTCGAGGAAACCGATGCCTGGACCGATGAATGTGATTCTAGTCAACCAAACAGAAAAAAGGCATGTGTCCCCAACCCCTTGTCCCTTCCCTGCCAGGGAGATGTGGCTGGACAGCAAGCAATTCAAGTGAATGAAGAAGGTGTGAGGGCTTCAGTGAGAGTCACAAGGGTGACCTGTAACCCCTTCTCCCCCCCAAAAAAGTCCATGTGATCTACATTGAATACACAGCCATCTAGTGTCCAGAAAGAGGGACAGGATAGTCCTGTTGAGGTTTAGGGGTACAGGAACCCTGCAATAGCAACATGCAGGTCCTGCCCAAATAAATTTGAACCAAAACTTCTTCCCCCAAAGACAAGGTTTATTAAAACAAATTCGCCATATTGGCCAGACTCTTAAGGACTCTAAGCATTTGTATCACTAATGCAAGCTGGCCAGATTGAGTCTGAGCATCTTTATATAGGCCGAGATGGATCTTACATACAGAAAGAATGTGGGGGGCTCTAGGGTTGGCCAACTCATCGGGGGTGACTGGAGGAGGGGTCTCAGGAGGACCTGGATGGGAGTGGCCAATAGGCTGGAGTGCCTAGAGGTTGGAGGCCAAGAATCAAGAGAATGCACAAACCAGAGGTAACAAGTAATGAAGTCCTGGGCTAGGTTAAGGGTGACAGAGAATTGGGCACAGTGGTAGTGAAAGGCCAGTAGAGGAGATCATAGCCTCAGGTGAATGCCAGGAAGATTCAAGGAGAGTTCAAGGGGGTTTCCAGAGCCTATATTCCGTCAGTCCCAGTGCCTGTGCCCAGCTCAGAGTCTCTATGAACAGTACTGGGTCTAGTTCTGAGCACCCTATTTTATTCTAATAGAGATAAATGGGCACATGAACAAAGGAGGGCACCCAGGAGGAGGGAATCTGAAGTCATGTCATGAGTTTAATTTAAGGGAGTTTAGTGTAGGGAAAACTCCGAGGAACTGGCTCAGTGGAAAGGCTGGTCATGTAGAAGTGACCACTGAGGCAGGCAGCTCAGGGCTAAAAGAGAGGCCGGCCATGTAGAGGTGACCACGGAGCAGGGGCCAGCGCAGGGGAGGCAGGCGACTCAGGGGCAAGAGCGAGGCTGGCCACGTAGAGGTGACCACGGAGCAGGGGCCAGCGCAGGGGAGGCAGGCGGATTGTGGCTGAGAGCCAGGATTGTAAACACTCAGCTCCCCTTCTCAATCCCAAAAGACGTCATTCATTGATTGCCAATAACTCACTGCGTGACCTCAGGTCTGTTTCCCTAATCCTCAGGAAGGAAAGGAGCCTTTGTGAAGTTACTCTGTGCTAGCTACTATGCCAAGCAGAGTACTGACAAATATTATCTTGTTTGATTGATATTACAGTCCCTATTTTACAGCTGAGGAAACTGAGGCACAAACAATTGTGAAGTGGCTTGCCCAGGGTCACACAGCTAGGAAGTATCTGAGGCTAAATTTGAACTCCTTTCTTCCTGGCTTTAGGCTCAGTCACCTCTTCCATCATGTGGAAAGAATCATGCAGATGGCAGAATGTCAGTGCTATAAAGGGCCTCCCACATCTCGTTATTTTACAGAGAAAGACACTGAGGCAGGGCGGGAGGGAGGCAGCTGGGGGCAGAGGGGTCACCCCAGCAGCAGCCCAGCCCCTGCCAGCTCCTCAGACCGCCCTGCTATCTCTGTCTCTCTCTACTAAACACCACCGGCTGGTGTTTCTAGGCTGCATCAGCCCCTATGAGCATTGGCAGGGAGACTAGAGAGGGAGGGTGTGCTTATGGTATGAACCAAGGAGACGGGAACTGTGCCAGGCCAACACCCCTCTGCTCCTCGAGGTACAGGCCGGGTAGCCCTGCCCACCCTGTCCTCACTCACAGACTGCCCACCCATCTGCAGACACAGGTCAGAGGAAAGAGAAGGGGACTTGGGTTCGAATCCTAGCTCTTCCCCTTCCTACCTGTGTGACCTTGGCCAAGTCCCTTCCCCTCCCCTTGGGCCTCAGTTTGATTATCCAAGGGTCCCTTCCAAGTAACTCTAAAACCTACAATCCTGTCTATGAACGTGAGGCCGAGCCTACACTCTGCCCTTCTGCTGATCACCCTCCCCAAGACAAGTGTCCTGCAGAGGCACCAAGACTGGGGTGAGGGGGCCGCACTAAGTGAATCCTCCCAGGCTAACAGCCTCACCTGCCACGCCTGGCACCCATGCCCTACCCGCCACGCCTGGCACCCACGCCCGACCCGCCATGCCTGGCACCCACACCCCTCCCACCATGCCTGGCACACATCCCCTCCTCATCAGCAGCTCTTAGCCTCTTCTGGTACAGACCCAGACCACTCTGGGTTCCCTCTTCCTGGAAGTCCTCCCAGAGCCACCCAGCTCCCTCCCTTCCCAAATGCCCTGGAGTCGCCCCCTCTGGGGCTTTGCTTTGGGATCCCTTGGCCCCATCTCTCAGATGGTGCTTAAGAAACTTCTGTCAGCCTGAGTGACCACCAAGGGCCCTTGGTGCTCCAACATGTTGGACAGAACTCATGTTTCCGAGACTCTCCACAATACTCTCTGAAGTAGGCCATACAAGGTTACTCTCCCCATTTTACAGGTGAAGGAGAGGCTGTGAGCTCTCCAGTGCCTTGCCCAGGGTCATGTGGCTGCTGTGGGTCTGAGCTGGGATTAAACCAGGCCTCCTGGCCCCCAGTCCAGCCCCAAACACTAACTACTCTGCAGCCCTGCTACATTCTGTGTTCTCATTCCATGTGCTCTGTGGTCAGAGGTGGGGTGGGATGGAGGAAGGCGGCAGGCCAGACTCCAGCAGCCATCTCAGCCACTTGCTATGAGGGCTTAGGCAGCTCTCCCAACCTCAGTCTCCTCATCGGTCAAACAGGGACCATAATACACACACCATGTATGCCCTGCTGCCTGGCTGTGAGCCTGTGAGTACCCTGTTTTATTCTAGCAGAGATAAGTGGGCACGTGTACAAAGGAGGACACCCAGCAGAAAGGAATCTGAAGTCATGTCCTGAGCTTCATTTCCTGGGCCTCAGTTTCTTTCCCTGAAAAGTATGGTGGTTGGACGCGATGGCCTCTGAGGACCCTCCCGCCAACACTGGGGATACAAACAGAAGCCAGCACCATCATCCCTCCCTTTATATTCTAAAGAAGATAAAACTCCAGGGAAACAGGGGGGCTGGCACCAAGGTGGCAGGCTCCCAGTGCCACAGCCCTCCCACCAGAAGCCAGGGGGATTTCAGGGATGCAGGGCTCCTGCCCAGCAGACCATCCCTAAATGTGGCCACCCCCAACTCTGCAGAGAGGCCGGCCTTGGTGAGGGCTTGGGACCAGCCCTGAGCGATGCCACAGCAGATGAGAAAAGTCAGAATGCCTTAAGCTTGAACACTCACCTGCTGTGTGCCCCTCAGTACCCCCTCTCTGAGCTGTGCCTTGACAGTCTGTGTTTGGAGAGGAGTATCAGGGCCTGTGCCCACAAGACTCCCCATCAAGTCCTTCTGGCTCTTTTTAGAGCAGGGGAGCTGATGTTCTCACTGTCCTCTAGAACCTCAACAGACTCCATCTGGAAAACTGTCCAGCTCTGGAGGCCCCATTTAGAATGCGCACTGTCAAGCTGGGCTGTGTCTAGAGAAGAGCAACAAGAATGGGACGGGACTAAAAGCTTTGTCATCTGAAGGCCAATGGAGGGGACAGCAGCCAAGACTCAGAGGCAGCCACAATCCCCGCCTTCCCACACTGGAAGGGCCCTTGGGGCTCAGGAGTAGGAAGTTGTCCTGACACTCAGCATGGCCGCTGAGGTGACCACGGAGTAGGGGTCAGCATAGGGGAGGGAGGTGGCTCAGGGTTGAAGGAGAGGCCGGCCATGTAGAGGTGACCATGGAGCAGGGGAAGGACCCTGGGGTACTCACCCATCATCCTGTGCCCAAGGGCTCATTCTGTGAGATCAAAGGTCAAGGCCAGTAGCCCTGAGGCTTCTAGCTGGTCTCAGGGGGTCCCCAAAATACTGACCAGGAAAGAACACTCTTCATTAAGGCCTCCACTGAGAAAGGAACTGTCCTGGGTCCCCAAGGAGTTGAAGGAGAGAGCCAAGGAGCTGGGCCCAGAGGGGCCCCTCTCTGAGGCTCCCAGACCCTGGGGAGGAAGGTTTGGGAGAAAGGAGGGAGGAAGACAGGAGGCTGACCCTGGAGGTCACAGACTAAGATGGCGACGTGAGAGTGAGGCCAGAAAAAGCTGGGATGGGGGGTTTATGTATCATGGGGGGAGGCATTTGTGAGGCATGATATGGGTATATATGTGTACATTGTGTGTATGTGGGGGGGGGGGGGTTATATGTGTGTATCATGTGGGAAGGCATTTGTGAGGCATGATATGGGTATATGTGTGTACATTGTGTGTATGTGGGGGTGTGGGGTATGTATGAGTGGGTGGAGGGGTATGGGGAGAGGTGGGTGTGTGTGCACTGTGAGTATGTGGGGGTGTGGGGTGTGTATGTGTGTGTCTGTATCATGTGGGTGGGTGTATGTGAGATGTGTATTTGGGACTGTGTGTACACTGTGGGTATGTGGGGGTGTGGGGTTGTGGATGTGGATGTGGGTGAAGGGGTGTGTGTGTGCACACATTGTGTGTATGTGGGGGGTGTACGTGTGTGTCTGTATCATACGGGAAGGCGTATGTGAGGTGTGATATGGGTATATGTGTGTACACTGTGTGTATGTGGGTGGGTGGAGGCGTGTGAGTGTGCACACATTGTGTGTATGTGGGGGGTATATTGTGTGTCTGTAGGGGGCACTGGGGTGTATGTGTATGTGGGTGTGCACAGATGTGTTTGTACTGTGGGGATGTATTGTGGTGAAGGGTGTGGGAGTCTGTGTGTGTATATGTGTGTTGTGTATATGTGGGGGTGTATGTGTGTGCACTGGGGGTATGTGGGGGCAGGGGTGTATGTATATATACATGGCTGTGCCAGTGTGTATGTGTGTTGGTGGATCTGGGAATATATGAATGACTGTAAGTGTGTATATGTGGGGGGGGTCTGTATGCATGTATGTGGGGGTATATGTATGTCTGTTTATATACATGTGTTTACATGTGTGCATGCATGTACATCTGTGAGGGTGTGGTGTGGGTATGTGTGTATATACATAGCAGTGGGCCCCGGCTCCCAGGGCCCTGTTCATTGGGCATGTCTCTGATGAGGTCCCTTAGCCTTCTATCAGTAACTCCTTCCTGAGCCTGGGCAAGGTGCAGGAAACACTTTCTGACCAGGCGAGGGCAGAGGGGCAGCTAGGGCCAGGGACAAAGTTTAGGGCTGGAGCTCGGATGGTAGGCTTCATTAAGCCTGACCCAGAGCTGTGGCTGAGGCTTCCGTCATCCCTGGGTATCTGAACTGGGCAGGGGCTTGGACCCTCTCCTTTGGGGCCTGCTGTGTCCCAATTCCTCCCCCCTCCTCCATGGCTGGTCGCTGGGCACCAGAGACCTGGAGGCTGCCTCCCATGAGGCCTTGTCCTCTGGGTCACAGAGACGTTTTTCTTCCCAACTGCTGAGGTCTCGAGATGCCAGGTGGGGGTGGGAGCAGTATCTGCCCCAGGAACCTCCCCCTGCGTCAGTGTGTTGCCAAGGAAAAGGAGAAAAAGAGGGAGCCTGGGAGTCTGTGCAGGCACAAAGCCCAGACTCCTGAGTGTCTCAGAGCTGAAAACTTGCCCTGACGGCACTAAGAAGGCCATCCCAGGCTCCTGGAGCTGCTTCCCAGGCTGACGCCCCACAGGTGCAGACCTGCACGGGCCAGGACAACAAGCTGGCCACAGGCAGCTCCCAAGGTGCCCTCTTTGCACATCAAAAGGCCACGGTCTGGAGAGCGGGAGGCCTGAGTGGGACGAGAAGGCCCAGCGTCCTCAGATACTTCGTCCCTTCAGCTTCCCCTCCTGGCCTCCTCCGAAAATGCAAGCCCTCCTGATTCTCACTGGCCTATTAGCACTACACTAGCAGAAGCCAAACTACAGGAGCCATTGGAGCTTGGAGAGTGTAGGCCACACCAGAGATTAGCCCCGCACTGGCGCTGCTCATAGAGCAAGCATTGTCAAGCTGCTGGGTCCATCCGCCCCCATTCAGCTGAACGCTGATGTGTCCTCCGGGATGTGCTGGGCAAAGGCCTCTGACCTAGAAACTGGTGTCTCTTAAGAGCCCCACCACCACCTAAAGAACACATGCAGCCACCATTGCGCAGCCCAGCCGAGAGCCAGCTCTAAAAGGAGGGTCCATGGGGGCCTACGTGGGCAGCCCATTTATACACTCATTTATCCACTGCTGACGGAACAGAGAGTTCCCAAGGGACCTTCGAGGCCATCGCATGGAACTTTCTCACTTTAGGGTGAGTGAGGTGATGTGACACACCCACAGCACGTTTCTGCAGCAGGAGTTGAACCTGGGTCTTTTCTGACTTCCAGGCAGCCTTCAGGGGATTGCAACGGAATGAACAGTCAGCATCTATTAAGCACCTACTGTGTTCCAGCAGGGCCCTGCTCCCAGGGCACTTTCACTCTATGAGACTGGGGGGAAGGGTGAGAGGGGCAGGAGGGGATCAGGCGGCAGAGGCCCCTCCTGTCCCCCAACACCCTCTTGTTGCTGTGCAGTCATGTCTGACTCTCTGTGACCCTCTTTGGGGTCTTCTTGGCAGATATTGGAGTGTTTTATCATTTCCTTCTCCAGTTCATTTGACAGATGAGGAAACTGAGGCAAACAGGGTGTGACCCAAGGTCACACAGCTAGTAAGAGTCTGAGGTCAGATCTGAACTCGGGCCTTCCTGACTCCAGGCCCAGCACTCTCTTTCCCTCTCCACCTCCCTCCTTCCCCACCCTGGAACTCTGGAACGCTGGTCTAATTTCAAGGGACCCATAGGGTGAATGGCTGATTATGGCTGATTATTGTCCTACCTAAAGAATGAGAAAAGGGAGGGACCCCCAGGGCGGGACTGCTGAGTAGAGGATCTCCATTCATTAGGCTTGCAGCTGCCCACAGCCACTGCCCACAGCCAGCTCTCTTCCCTGCTGTTAACCCTGGGCTAGCTTTCCCAGCCTTGGGGACGAGGCAGCCTGCACAAGTCACTTCACTTCTGCTTCTTCCCAATTCTGTGGCTGCCTCGAGGCCTACACTGCTCCAAAGGGGACAGCCAGACCAGGCTTCCCAGTTTGGAGGACTGGCTGTGCTCAGCCCTGAAGGTCAGGCCACCTTTAGGATAGTTCTCAGGCCTCCATTGGAGGCCCAGGCCCAGAACAAAGAGCCATCCTTGCCGAAGCCACAGCCTTGGCCGAGGCTTTATTCTCCTTCAGTGAGGATGATACAAGGAACAAACAGAGCTTTGTTCTGAGGGTCCCTCCCTCCACCCAGGGAAGCAAAGGAACAAAGAAGGGGTGGCCAGCGGCCACTGGGAAATGGCTTCTTTTCCCTGAATGCTGGACAGAGGTGGAAAAACAGACAAAAATTTGAGCGCTCCCACCAATTAGCAGAGGCAGGTGTCTACACTCTCCCACATAAGGGGACTTTCCTGGGGGGTGCAGTCCTTCACTCAGATCCGTGTGATGGCCCCAAGCTCAGACAGATTTTCAGGAAGGCCTTCACTGAGTTCAGGGGAACAGGACACATACACAGGTAACTGTAAACTACCTAAGTGATTGAAAAGTGGCAGGGAAGTCAAGGCAAGGTTCCTGAGGGGCGAAGGCATTGCCCAGAGAGAATCAGGTCAGACTCCCAGGAGGAGGCAGCACCTGAATAGGGCTTGACAGGATAGGGCTCATTTAAACAGCACACAATCTGAGAGCCAGGATGGGAGGTGAGGAAAGAATGGATGGCAGGAACTGACCAGGGAGAGAGAAGACTCGCCCTCGAGGGCCTCAGTGACCAGCCACACCCCGACGCTGCGGGGCCAGGCCCTTCTGACCACCCACTGCAGGCCCACACTTTTCCCAGCTGTCTCTGTCACAGGAATGGCTATTTCAGCATGCAGAGTTTGGGAATAAGGACCTGGTTCACCCCACACAGCCTCCTGGGAGGCCTACCGGGAGGGAATCTCCTGGATACTCCCCATAGACAGAGCTCCATCCCTTTCCATAACACTGCTCTACAGCAACAGCCCCAGACCCAGAAGAGGCAGCAAGAGGATTCAGAGAAGGAACAGACCTTAGAAAGAGTCAAGCCCAAATCCCTCATTTTATGGAGAAGGAAACTGGGGCTCAGTGAGGGGCCACTGAGGGGAGAGAGCTTGTTCAAGGTCACCCAGGTAGTGTCTGAGTTAGGATTCGAACCCAAGTCCCTGTGCACTTTTCATGAGCCCTGGGCTCAAGGTCCAGCTTCCCCATCATCCTTGCTCCTCTGGCCAAGTCACTTCTCTCTAGTCTCAAAATGAGCAAGGACAGGCTGCTTCTAGCTCAAAGCTCTGCGTATGTTTGTCTGGGGAGCCTTGGCACTGATGGGGGGGAGCACACTCTTGACCACGTCCGTGGAGGCTCACACAGCTAGCTTCTGCCTTCTGGGAGAGTAAGGGAACGCCTTTAACCAAGCAATTAAGAGAAACTGTTTGAAAGTTCATCTGCAGGGGGCTAGGCACACCGGGCCCCCACCAGCCGGGGAATCGGTAGCATTTTGGGGCCCCCCTTCATCCCAGAGAAGTCTGGACTTTCGCCTTCTTTTCTGGGCTGCTTACAGTACCTTCTATAAAATTTGGGTTAAGTATTTTATCACAGGCTCTCTGCTGGCCTTTGCGGGGCATCTGTGGCTCCCACAAACCTCCCCCAAAATTCCCATGTATTTTCTCGTGTCGACCAGCAACATATCAAAGCCTCAAGGGGGAAAGTCACAGTACCTGGACCTGCACGTCTACCTAGCAGAGACCTCATCAGACCCGTTGGCCTCCACGCTCTCCAGGGGGCTTTACTGAGGCATGAAATGTCTGTTTCTTCTCAGCTCACAAAGGGCCAGCCCCAGGGCCTCATTGCCTTCTGCTGCCACCTCCCACCCCAGTATCATGAGGCCCCAGGGACCACTTTGAGGAGAACTGGGAAAGGAGTGACCTGAGACACTCGTGTTTCCCTAGGCAATGATGTGGGAGGGGTCTGCAGAGGAAGGACGGGGTGACCGCCTGGGTGCATAGAGCCGAGCCATCTCCCCCACCCCCTCCCCAGAGCAAAGCAGAGCACAGTAGCCGAGGAAGACTCTCCATGAAGAAGAGGAAAGGGCAGCTCCTGGCTCAGCATTGCATGGCCTCAGCCATGGATCTCCCACCAGCCTCCCCACAGCAAATTTTACACTGGCCCACCCATCGCCCCCAGGGAGGATCTCTATTGTCTCCACAAATTCTCTCCCCAACAATGGTGGTCTCCAATCCCACCCTCCCCGCAACAGCTAATCACAGGCCTTGTCTCCAACACAGCCCAACAAGCGCCCAAACTATCTCATTCTGCTCTAGTGTGGACCCCTCTGCATGGCTCCCACTTGGAGATCAGGCCAGGCATCCACACCAGCCTTCATCTCATGGCCACAGCAGACACCACGGCTGGCTCCCCACTCCAGGGAAGAGGTCACAGAGGATGAGCAGACATGGATGGTTTGAAATCTGCACTGCAGATCTAATTACATTATCTTTCCCAAAAAAACCATCCCTCTTCAAAACTTCCCTATTACTGTGGGCAGCAAACCTGGAGTCAGGAAGACCCAAGTTCAAATCTAGCCGTAGACACTTATTAGCTGTGTGACCCTGGGCAAGTCACTTCACCCTGTTTGCCTCGGTTTCCTCATCTGTAAAATGAGCTGGAGAAGGAAATGGCGAACCACTCCAGCATCCCTGCCAAGATAACCCCAAGTGGGGTCATGAAGAATCAAACAGGACTGAGAAGCAGGGGGCACCCGAAGGATGGCGGCCAGGAAGGTAAAGGCCCCGACAGCATACAGATCAGTGGGAGGAATGGGCACACTGAGGCTGGAGAAGGGAACCCTTGGAGGGGTGAGCTCACCCCTTTCAGGTATGGGAATGGTCTTCACACAGAAGAGGACGAGTCTTGTCCTCCTGGCCCCTGAGAACAGAGTGAGAAGCAGTGGGGGGATGCCGAGACATCGATAAGAAGCGCCATCCCAGTACAGAGTGGCCTTCCCTTCTTTATTAAAGGTCTTCAAGCCGAGATTCGAGGGCTTGGCAGGAATGTTGCAGATGCCACGGCACTGCCCTGGACAAAACCTGTCAGTAGCTCCAGGCCACCTCGAGCGTTCCACCACCCTCCCCTTCCAGGTCTGCTGTCAGCCTGTCCCCCTTCACGCACTCTGTGCTCTCCTCTAAATGGCTTCCTGGCTGCCTCTAGGTCAGACCCGCCTCTTCTGCCCCCTCCCCCAGCACTGCTCCTTCATCTCAGCCTGCTGAAAGCCTTGTTTGTCCTTCAGGTCACACACACACACACACACTCATATACACAGACACACAACAGACACACACACTCATATACACAGACACACAGACATACTCACATATACACACACATATACACATACACACATACATATACTCACATACACACATACACTCACATACACACATTCACACTCACATATACACCCTCACATATACACAGACACACTTACATATACACATACACACAGACATACTTACATATGCACATACACTTACATCTACACATGCATACATACACATTCACGTATACATATACATACTCACATGTACATACACACACTCACATATACAACCACACTCATACATACACATACACACTCACATATAGACACAAACACATACCCACACACATATACATATACACATACACACTCACATATGCACATTCACACTCACCTATACATTCACACACACTCACATATGCACACACACTCTCACACTCACTATACACATACACACTCACACACACATACATATGCACACACTCACATATACACATACATACTCTCACACTCACCTATACACATACACACTCACTCACATATGCACATACACACATTCACATATACACATACACACACTCACCTATACACATACACACTCACACACATATATACACACACTCACCTATACACACACTCACATATACACATACACACACTCACACTCTCACACTCACCTATACACATACACACTCACACACACTCACACACACACACACACACCATCATGTCTTTCCTGATGTCCCCAAGTGACAAGGCTCCCACTCCCTTCAGTCGCTTAGAGTGCTTTGTTCCCATCACACTCCACCTGATAGCAAGCTTGTCTATGTACGTGTCAAAGAAGTGTAGACCTAAAAGGGCAGAAAGGACCAAGCACCAAGGATAGAAAGACATGAGACAGTCCCTGCTCTTGAGGCACTCACCATCGAACCAGGCAGACAAGCAGGAACAGAGCAGACATGGAGAGGACACACTGGCGCAGTGTCAAGAAGGCTCAGGAAGGCTCCTGAAGGTGAGATTTGAGTGGGACTCCAAGGAAGCCAGAGAATCCAGGAGGCAGAGATGGGGAGGGAGAGCATTCCAGGCACAGGGGACGGCCGAGAGATGGAGGGTCTTGTGCGTGCAGCAGCCAGGAGGCCAGTGTCACTGGATCAAAGAAGACGTGGGTGGGGAGTGAAGTGTGAGAAGACCAGAAGGGGAGAAAGGGACCAGGTTATGAAAGGCTTTGCATATTTGATCCTGGAGGCAATAAGTAGTCACTGGGGTTTATCAGGAGGTGAGTGACATGGTCAGACGTGCACTTGAGGAAAATCACCATGATGGCTGAGTGGAGGCTGGACTGGAGTAGGGAGGGACTTGAGGCAGACAGAACCACCAGCACCTAATGCGATACTCCAGGCTGCAGGTCTTCACCGGAGTGTGGGCAGGGGCAGATGAGAGAAGGGGGCAAATTCAAGAGATGTTGGGAAGGTGACATGGAAAGGCCTTGCCACAGATGGTGAAACCTGCTGACTTCTCAAAAACAGGGTTTTTAAATGCATAAAATAAAATAAAAGGAATACAGAGTAATAAAAATTTTATTAAAAATAGGGATCAAATTTTAAAAAATACAAATTCATGGATCCCAGGTTAAGAATACTGGAACCAGATCATCTCTCCTTAGTTTGCCAAGGAGAAAACAGCCAGAAGGGAAGTTACCTGCCCAAGGTCACACAGTCTGTTAGTGGAAGTCAGGGGGAAAAACCCAGGTCTCCTGATTGTCTGTCCAGGGTTCTTTCTCCCTACTCCCTATGGCACCTTTGTAATGGAGTGAGAGAGAGAAATGGAAACCATACAGGGGTGGGGAACATGTGGCCCTCTAGGTCCTCAAGGGCAGCCTCGAGGCCACAGATTCCTCACCCTTGGCCTAAATCATCAATCTAGAGACCTTGCCCTAAGTCCAATGCCCTCATGTTAGAATTAGGGAAACTGAGGCCCAGGGAAGTTACATGACTTGCCCAGGGCACTGGTAAGACAGGTCAGAGGCAGGATTTGAACCCAGGGTCCCTAACTCCAGAGTCAGCGCTCTGCTCATGTCCGGAGCCCAGCCCTGGACTTATCTAAACCTGAGCTGTAGAAAGGGGAGAGAAGGTGAGGTTTTGTCCTTCAAGCACTTCCTGCCTCTCTGGGGAGGCCCAGGTCAACAGCCTCCAGTGGGCCAGCACTAAAGGCCTCCAAGCACCATGAGACTTCAGGAGGGAGGGAGGGCCCTGAAAGGCCTTAAAGGGACATCCTGGAGGGGAGGAGACAAAGCCAGCCAAAGAGATCCCCTGATACACAGGTACCTCCAAACCCTGCCTTGCCACCCCCAAATACATGCACTTCCACACCACACTCTGCCCTGGTATGTGAAGAAAACTCAGCTTTCCACACTATTCAGGGGTCTCTTCTCCAACTCTCATTCATCCTTCACTTGAATACCTCTGATGACAGGGCACTCATTACCTGTCATGATAAACTGGTCCGTCATCAGACAGCTCTGAGAAACACTAAGTCCCGTCTCCTTTGACATTTAGAAAGAGGATGAGCCAGGCCAAATGGTTAATTGATGTTCGATTCACTCCAGCTGTTAATGTTTCTATTATTGCTGTTACATCCACTTTGTCTAATTTCATTAATAAAACCACAGACAGGTAGAGGTCCTGAGAGACTGGACTGCCCTCCCCTGACCCCATCCACCAGAAGAGCAGTCACCAGACGGGCATAAGAGGCCAGGTGTGATGCCTGGCTCTGTGGTCCCGTGACAGCAGTCACTCAGGACGAGTGCATCCCACCTGCCCAGCATGACAGTCAAGAGGCCTGGGTTCAAGGCCCACTGGGCTCTGCCACCAGCTCACTAAGACTGAGCCTGTGTCTGGAAGGCCCGACAACTGCCCCCTTTCCAAACCAGAGCAGGATTCTTCCCTCTTTAGCGCTGTGGCCTCCTCTGGGAGGCTGTGAAAGACCCCTGAAACACTCTCAGAATTGTCTAGTCCAAACTGTCAGTGAGAGCTCTGGGGAGGGGACACCCCGCCTCTCTGGCCTGGCCAGGTCACGCCACTCTGGCACTCCTAGCCTAGGGTTTTCTACATTCTCACAATGCCCACTCTCTTCTTCCGGTAAACAGATCCAGGGGCAGGCAGCAGCAGGAGAAAATGGCAGGGCCAGGCCCCCTCAAATAGAAGGGACAGTGCTTGGGGGCTCTGGGGCCTACAAGGTCAGGGCCTCTGCACTTCCAGCCAGACTCAGTAGGACTCAAGAAACCTTGATAATGCCTCTGTCACCCACATCTGTAGAGGGCTTTCCTCACAAGCCTGTGAAGTGTGTCTGTCCCCATTTCAGAGATGCAGCACCAAAGGCTCTTACCTATAATCACCCGACCAGTAAATGTGTGGATCTGGCTGCCAAACGTTACCGGCCCAGGCAAAGGAGGCACCGGGATGGATCAGAAGAAGCCCTGCCAGTATGTCAGCCTTCAGAGGCCCATGGGCTGCAAGGCCCAGCTCCTCCCCCGAACTCTGTCTGTGGTTCTCCTGATTCCCCAGAGCCTGGAACAAAGGCTACCTTGAATGCACTGTGCATTATTCTGCAGTCTTGCCTCCCCGCCCCAGCCCCCCAACCCACCCCAGCCATGGCACCACACCTGTTTTGTGCTTGTAGCCTCCACATCGAGCCCAGCACCTAAGGCACAGCAGGCCATTCCCAAATGCTTGCTGATTGACCCCCCCCCCCGATCCCCACCCTGAGATTCCCAAGAGCCCAGAGCCAGGGCCTGCAGAGGGTGGAAAGATCTCAGCTCCAAAATATAGCCACAGTTGAGGTGAGAGGGATGAGGGCAGGGTCAGATCCACATTTTAGCAATGTCACTTTGGCAGTTCATAGAACATGGATTGGGGAGGCAGGGAGCCCAGAAGGCAGAGAAGGTGTGTCCTGTGAGTCCAGAGAAGGGGATGAAAGCAGGGATGTAGCGGGGCCAGACCTGACGGGATGCAGCAGCCCAGTGCACATGGGCTAAGGGGCAGCTACAATCGCAGAGGACCCTGAAGCCTCTGCCTGGCAGCACCACACCCTTCCCCTCCACCTGGACTGTTCAGACATGGAGGAAGACCCAGAGCCTGCCTGGGGCACCTCTCCTGGCCAGCTCCACTAGCCCCAGGCACTCATGAGCACCTAGGCCAGGAAGGCTTTGGCACCTTGCCTCGGCATCCGGCTTCCCCTGGCATCCTTCAATCTCCTGGTCCCTCCCTTCCAGGAAAACCTTTCAAGAGGACCTTCAATCTGCACTGTATGTGGGGAAGCTAGGTGGCACCATAGGGCACAGAGCACCAGGCCTGGAGTTCAAATCCAGCCTCAGACACTTCCTAGCTGTATGACCCTGGACAAGTCACTTCACCCTGTTGGCCTCAGTTTCCTCATCTGTAAAATGAGCTGGAGAAGGAACTGGCAAACCCCTGCAGGATCTCTGCCAAGAAAACCCCAGCTGGACAACATTGTACACACCATATGTATCTTGTATGTACTCGGGTGGTGAGAGACACATGGTAAACTCCTCGAGGGCAGAGACCATGTTTCTGCCTCTCTCCGTGTCCCCAGAACTTAGCACAGAGCCCAGGACAGAGTCGGAGCTTAGTGACTGTTGACTGAGGTTTGAAAAAGAGATGAGTTGGGGAAAACATCATGGATTCCATTTTGTAGGCGTTTAGCATGAGCTACCGCCAGGGCAGCCAGGGAGAGGAGTTCCTGAGGCTGCTAGTAAAATAAGACCAGCAAGGCTTGGCCTGGATGTACAAAGGTGTGGGGGAGCCTTCTAGAGAGTTAAGCTCAGGTCTGCATAACCCATACAATACTTGTCTTATATCCAGGATTCCTAAAAGCATGGTGTGGGGACACAGACTGGCACCCACACAGGCCAGCTCCCCTCCCAGGGAGCTCTCCTGAAGCCCGCTGGCCCCTGGCCTCTCAGCCTCTGCCCCCAACTCCCCAGCTGGGGCCTCCTGCCGCTGACCAATGCAAAGCCTTGATTAGGCTCTCGCTGGATGACAGGCACTGGACAAAGGGCCTCCAAGAACTTCTGTTCTAATGAGGGAATGCGGCCTGGAGCCATGGAGGAAACTAGTGCTGTCGCCTTTCCAGCAGCAAGGATAAAAGCTGATTGGATCATGGGTCCTGAAAAAAAGATCAGAAGAGTGGACAGAGGCCAGTATGGTGGTGAGGGAGGCAGAGGGCGGGGACGGCCGGAGGAGATGGGGCAGAATCCCTGCCCGTGGAAGAAAGGGAAGCCTCGGTGCTAGCCAAGCGCAGCATGAGCGCTGGGGAGAAAGCCCGCCTTGGCGGCCTCCAGTGCCAGCTCCCTCCCTTGGCTCAGGCCTGGCTGATGTTGGCTCCATCACCTGCCCACCCCAAACATGCCCTCTCTAACCCTGGAAGCCTGCCTGGCTCTATGCTTCCTGGCTTTGTCTGACCCACACAGATGGCACCTAAACCCACCAGACCATGTCCTGTTTGACCTCAGCTGCCTTTGAAACCACCTGCCTGTCCTGACCCACAAACTTGGGTGACCCCTCTACCACCTGCCTGTTCTAACTGCAGATGAGTTTTATACCAAATACCTAGCCCCAAAGTGGCCAGCTGCCCCCACAGCGCCCTGCCCGGCCTCGGCTGCCCCCACGGCACCCTGCCCGGCCTCGGCTGCCCCCACGGCGCCCTGCCCGGCCTCGGCTGCCCCCACGGTGCCCTGCCCGGACTCGGCTGCCCCCACGGCGCCCTGCCCGGCCTCGGCTGCCCCCACGGCACCCTAGGGCTGCCCCCACGGTGCCCTTCCTGGCCTCAGCTGCCCCCATGGCACCCTAGGGCTGCCCCCATAGTGCCCTGCCTAGCCTCAGCTGCCTCACGTATTAGCTGCCTGCCCAACTCACATTATGTCTCCTAAACCAGCCATCTGACCCAAATGTGTCCTGTCTGACCTCAGCCTCGGAAACGCCATACCCCCTGCCCACCCTGACCATATGCTGTCTGACCTCAGCTCCACGCATTACCAGTTCCCAGACTGATCCACGTCCTGTGTGACCTTGGCTTTCTCCCATACCATGTGTCTGCCTGGACCAAAGCCTAGACAGCTCTCAGCTGTGCTCTCCCCGCCGCTGGCCCCGTCTTTGCACTGGACGCCATATTTCTGATGGCCCCGTGGCTGGCAGGAGGCTGCTGTGGAGTGTGCCACTACTCCCTGACAGGTGAGGGGAGATCTTTGGGTTGGGGAAGCTGCATTCTCTGTAGTTCACGCATGTAGAGGGCTCCATTCTTGTCTTCTCCTTCATTCTCACCCCAGCCCAGGCAGCAAGGTTAGCTGTCTCCTTTATAGAGGAGGACAGTGGGGCTCAGGGAGGTAGAGTCAGGCCCAGGCATGTGCTGTGGGCTGGGTGGGGGCCAGCTGCCTTCCAGGTGATCTTAGTGACTGGCACTGACAGCGACATAATCATCTCACAACAACCTTGGGAAGTAGGCGCCCTCACTGTCTCCATCTGATAGTTGAGGAAGCCAAGGCTAAGAAAGGGAAGTAACTTACCCAAGGTCACACAGCCAGTCGGTGTCACAGCGCTCAGCTGCCTAGTATCTGAAGGGTCATCCAGGCCTGGGAGTGAGGGGTGGACATTTCAAAAAACCTCGGTGAAAGGGGACGCTTCCAACAAAGCAGAATGGGCTGCCTCCAGAACAGTCAAAGATGAAGAAACTGAGGCCCAGGGAAGGAAAGAGACTTGGTCATGGTCCCATGTCAGTCCGATCTAGGAAGGGACCCGCCTTCCGAAGGGGCCCCCAGTAAGCGGGGTGCAGGCCCCTGACACCTCCCAGAGTGATGGGAGCCGCATTCGGCCTCCTCTGGCTGAAAGGCTCATGCCCCACATCTTCCCAGCCAGCTCTGGTGGGCACCTAAGATTATTTGAGTGTTTCATGCTCTGCCAGGTCAAGGGTCAGGCTGAGTTTGTTGACTTACTCCAGAAAGAGCCTGTGGTCATCTACTAAAACCATCACGGGGAAGGGAAGAGAGTCATTCTATGGCATCTGGAGACCCAGGCCTGGCAAGGGGACCTGGGGGCTTCTAACATCAGCTTCTCTGGGCCTTCCCTTCCTCAAGGGGACCACCATAGGAAAGAGCAACTGGGAAGGCTCTGTGTGGCCCCCAAGTGTAGGACAGGGCCTAGGAGAAGGGCGTGTGCAGTCACAAGCAGGCTTGCTCTGGGAGGCCCTTCAGACTAGAGAATCTCGCAGGGATGATGAGATGGTCTCAGCGGCTGCTGCTCAGTGAAGGCGATGGTTATCCAATGGCACAAACAGATCTCCCAATCTGAGAGCGTGCCTGCCGATGCTGATACCATGGCCGGGAAGGAGAAGCTCCCCCAAAGCATGGGAACACTGGAACACAAAGCCAGCCTCTGCACGAGAATGGGAGCGGGCACTGGGGCGGCTCCCTTTCTCTGCCTTTGCAGACAAATACAGCCCACTTCGCTTCTCTGCTCTTCCCCTAACTGGGTTAATGCCGAGAGTTGCAAAAACACAACCTGGTTTCAAAAAAAGGTTTTCAGGAGCAGTGGGAGCTCAGATTTCTATGGGATTTTTCAAGGCTTCTAACGTGCTTTTATCACAATAACCTGTGAGCTTGGGAACACAACAATCATGCCCATTTAACAGTGAGAAAACAGGTTCATAGATGTCAAGTGTGTGCTTGGTCGTGTGGCCTGGAGAAGTGTCTGGACCATTTCTTCTGCCAAGCCCAGCAATGTGCTGCCTCGGGCCTTTTCTCCAGAATAATGAGCCACCCAATGCCACCAGCCCCCTTTCAGACAGAGCAGATTGCTGGCAAGCAAAGGCAGGCCCTAGAAAGAGTCTAAGCTCTTCTGTGATCAGGTTGAGCTCCTTGGTATGAACCCTCTGTGTCAGGCAGATTGGATCGGTCACCGCAGTCCAGAGAGGACCCCAGCCATTCCTGCCTCTGACACAAGGTTCCTCTCTTGGGCCCCCCACACACACACTCCCTCTTCCTTTCTGCCTGGCTGAAGGAGCGACTACTGTCCTACCCTTCTGGGCAGAACTGGGCGAAAACAGAGAACAGGATGAAGGGAGGAATTGAGGCAGGACCAGCTGCCAAGAGGGGGAGTGGGTAAGGAAGAGAAGCCGTGAGAAGGCTCCCAGCCCACCTCGAGGACCCTTTGCTTTCAGGAGGCATTCTCCTCCTGATCCTGACCAGGCAGATGGTGCCCATTTCACAGATGAGAATCTTGCCTCCCTGGGAGGTTGGGTGGCTCGCTTAGTCACACAACCAGTAAACACTGGAACAGGGCTCAAATGCAGAAGCTCACAAACTCGCCGACTGACAGAGACAGACAGGAAACTTTGGGGCCGGCCAAGATAAGGGAAGGGCTTGTGGATAAGACAGAGGATTGAAGAAAGACTCTCAGAGAGTCAGAAGGTCACCTCTACGGCCATTGGACCCAACCTGTACTGACAACAAATGCCTCCTTCCACAATCACCCCCACCAGTCTTTTCTGGATCTGTCAGGAGCGGGGAGCTCACTACCTCCCGAAGCAATAGTCAAGCAACAAGAATTCATTAAGCACCTTCTATATACCAACCACTGTGCTAAGCCAGAGTCCCTGCCCCCAGAAACTCACAGTCTAACAGAGGAACATGTGCACACACCAGCAAGGAGAGAGCACAACCAGGGTGGCTGGTGGGAGGGCGGGAGCTCCCTGGCAGGCGCAGAGGCAGGGCAGGAAATCTGGAAGAGCTTCCTAGAGGAGGAGCAGTGGGTCCTGTCTGCTTTCACCCGGAACCCAAATCCTGCCAATCCCCCTCTTCCCTCCTACTTCTCCCAGCCTCCTCCCACTTCCCTAGGAGAGCCTCTGGACCTGAAGCCGGCAGCCCCATGCCCCGCTGGCCTTTGCTCCCCAAGTGGCTTCTCTCAGCTTCCACCCAGCAGCACCCTCCTCCTTCCTCTCTGCTACTCGGTCGCTCTCTCTGAGGCACACTCTAGTCCTTGGCTCTCAGATCAACGGTCTGGAAAACTGACATCCCAGAGGAGACCAGCAAGTGGCCTTGGAGAACAGGGCCCGAGAAGTGACCACTCTGGCCATTAGGAGGTCACTGAAGGAAACAGGCTGCAGAGGGCTAAGAAGGCAATAAGGGGATGGACGGGGAAGCTGGAATAGGGACAAGGACCTGGTTCTATAATTCCATTCAACACATCCAGGTGCAGGGCCTACTAGGTGTAGGGCCTACTAAGTGTGGGGCCTACAAGGTACAGGGCCTACTAAGTACAGGACCCATTAGGTGCAGGGTGTACTAAGTACAGGGCCTTGTAAGTGCAAGGCCTACTAAGTGCGGGGCCTACAAGGTACAGGGCCTACTAAGTACAGGGCCTACTAGGTGTAGGGCCTACTAAGTGCGGGGCCTACAAGGTACAGGGCCTACTAAGTATAGGACCCACTAGGTGCAGGGCGTACTAAGTACAGGGCCTTGTAAGTGCAAGGCCTACTAAGTGCAGGGCCTATGAGGTGTAGGACCTACCAGGTGCAGGGCCTACCAGGTGCAGGGCCTTGTGCCTGCAATGGGAGCACAAAGAATATGTGAACACAGACTTTAGCAACCTAGTGGGTAGGAAGGAAATATGACTATGACATGAGACAGAGTGAGATCAGCTCTTCAGAAACACAGGAAAGCTTTAGAAAAGTGCTGTCAGGAAACTGAGGCAGGAGAGAATACTGCAATTTGGGGAAGTCAAGGAGGGCTTCATGGAGGAGGGGGCAGGGTTCCAGGAGCTTCCTTCATTTAACCAATATTTATTATTGGCTACAATTAATATATTACCAATTGATTAATAAAATAGTGAGTATTAAGCGCCTCCTGTCTACAGGGTCACGCACTAAGCACTGGAAGACATCGTTCTTGCTCTCATAAAGCTTACAGTCTAACAGGGCTACAGAGGAGACAACCAGGCCACAATGAAGGTGGGGGAGGAGAAGAGGAGGAAGGAGAGAGAGAGGGGCCACAGCACACCAGGAAACCTAGCCTCTTACCGACTGTTCTCCTAAGACTAGAGCTAGTGTGGAATATAAAGCTCCTTGAGGGCCTAGACCGCCTTGTTTGCCCAACCATCCCCAGCCCCCACCTGAGTCCCCAAAACAGCCTCCCTGAGAGAGGTGCATCCAGTCAGTCTCAGCTTGAATACCTCCAGTGACAGGCAGCTCACTACACAATGAAGCAGCCTATTCCAATCATTAGAAACCTCTTGTTACTAGAGTTTTCTTCTACTGAGCCTGGATTTGCCTCCCTATAACTGACTCTGCGGCTCGCAGGTCTTGCCTCATGGGCCACGGGGAATAAGCCTAAGCCTTCTTCTCTATAATGACTGAAGAAACAATCATGTTTCCCTGAGCCTGCCTCCCTCCCCAGTCTTCTCCTAAGTCAGCACGTCAAGGACCCATGCTGGAAATCCCAGTGAAGGCAATCCCTCCACCAAAATCAATCCTGACCCGTCTGTAACTTAGAGAGCCTCCATCTTCTCATGCTTGGGGGAGGGGAGGGGGACCAGAATTCTGGTCTGAAAGGGACCACAGTAAGTACAGTACTGGAGCTGGTAGGGGCTCAGGAACGCCTATCCACCAGCCTCTAATTTTCCCCCTGGGAAGCTCACAGCCACAGAGAGAAGTTGCTCTCGCCGGAAGTTGGTAGTCAGCCCCAGACTTCTCCTCTGGGAGCTGGGGGCCTTTTCACTGTGCCTGCCTGCTTTCCTTTCTTACCTCATAAGACATAGAGGGGTCCCCCCATCAGGCAGAGAGAAGGCGCTGCTTTCAGCACTTCCCCAGGCCCGGTGAAGGAGAAGCTGTGGTCCAGCTTCTGCCCAAGCAGCCCTGCTACCGGGCAGCCCCCTCCTCTGGCTCTGGCTCTGCCTCTCCTTCCCCCCAGGCTGTGTATTTGAACGGATGGGTCTGCAGAGTTCATATTCATGTGGATCTTGGGGATGGGAAGAAAACACTCTCAATTTTTATCAATTTTTGTTAAAACACTTTCCGGGCTGACATTTCCCAGGATTATTTTTAGTTCTGTGATGACACCACTGGGGAGAGTTTGAGGAAGATTGATTCAGCCATTTCCAAGCTCTCAGAGCTAAAGAAAAGGGCATTTTCCACTCCTTGAAATGGCCACTGTTCCTCTGGGAGCACCTTGGTAGCTTGGCCCTGGGAGGGAGCATCCAAAAGGTCAGACCACTCCAACAGTGGTCTTAGCGAAGACCACTGCTTTGCGAATGCAAGGAAATGGGGCTCAGAAAGGCAAAGCCAAAGAATCCCCAAGTCACAAAATACTTAAGAGTAAGATCTTAGCATCACGGATGCCGCAAACCCTAGAACTGGAGCATTGGTGGAAACCGCCAGTCTTGGAGCTGGAAAACTCATGGAAGGTCATGGATCCACCCACCAGCACAGCAAGGCCAAGCCAAGAGGCCTCTATTAGATTCCTCCCTCAAGGAGCCATCTGTCTCTTGTTACAGATCTTCCTCTCCAGCCTACTGACTCAAGGGAAATCTCATTAGAACACAAACTGCCAGTTCTGCTAGAAAGCATTCAGTAAAAGCCCAGCCTGCCCTGGAACACAGCAAAAGCCCGAAGGCCTGGCCACCTTTTGTCTTAAAGCTGATCAAGAGCTTGCTTTCTTTCAGGAGCAAGGGGCACACTGCCATTTTTATCAACTGCAGTCATTTGTCTGTTTGGGCTCAACAGACCCCTGGAAGAATCTCACAAATGCCTGGGGATTAGTTAAATTTTGTATCTTCAGAGTTTTATTTTCAGAGACTCAATTTTCAAGATGGCTTCACATGAGCTGACAATTGTTCTCTTTCACAAGAAGAATTTCAGAATCTTTTTGATTGAAATTGTTAAAGGTTTACTGGTACATTTTTTTTCTGACAGTAGTTTTTTCCAGATATACTCTCCCCACCCAGAAATCTTCCTTATTACAAAGGAAAATAACCAAGCAAAACCGCCTGGCACAGCGACCAACCCCGGATCTATCAGCATATTCAAGATTCAGTGTCTCTGGCCCCAAGAAGAAGAAAACGGATCTCGTCACCTTTCCTTTGGCCCCAGACTGGCTCCCACTGAAGGAAGCTCTGCTCATAGCCACTGGAATGGGAGAGTTAGCAGAGCCTTCATTATATAGAGGATGTTAGATAGCTAATTAAGTTAGAGAAGAGAGGTGATCTTCCCAAGGTCACACAGCCATTTACTGGGGAGTCTACAGGGGGCGAGTTGTAACTGCCAAAGCGATCTGTTTACCAGTTTGGAGGCCAAGTTTGGCTAAGTCTGGTTTCTTGCCTGGTGATAAATCCTTCCCATCCCTGTAGTTTCTAGACACGTCCTTATCCCTTCCAGTTGTCTGTCTCTGTCTCTGTGTATGTGTATGTGTGTGTCTGTATCTGTCTCTGTCTCTCTCTCCCTCTCTCTTTCTCTCTCTGTCTCCCCTCTTTCTCTCTCTGTTTCTCTCTGTGTCTCTGTCTCTCTCTCTGTGACTCTGTCTCCTATTCTCTCTCTCTGTCTCTCTCTCTTTCTGTCTCCCCCTCTCTGTATTTCTCTGTCTCTCTGTCTCTTTCTGTCTCCCCCCTCTCTTTCTCTGTTTCTCTGTCTCTGTCTCTGTCTCCCTCTGCCTCTCTGTCTCTGTCTCTCTCTGTCTCTGTCTCTGCCTCTCTGTCTCTCTCTGCCTCTCTGTCTCTGTCTCTCTCTCTCTGTCTCTCTCTGTCTCTCTGTCTCTCTCTTTGTCTCTCTGTCTCTCTGTCTTTCTGTCTCTGTCTCTCTCTCTGTTTCTCTGTCTCTCTCCCCTTGGTTTCATGCTTCTCTAACTTTGTTTCCTCCCTGCTCCCACAGTGGTATCTGATTAGCTATTGGGACATCAGGGGGCCTGCATTATACTCTCAGATTTTCTATTAAGTAACTCTGTGACATTGGGGGAGTCCCTCCTTTGGTAACCCCTAGCCTCTCTTTCCTCATTATAAAATTAGATAATCTCTCAGGCTCCCTCCAGCTCTGACATTCTACAGTCTGTGTTCCAAAGTACCTCCTTTGATCTGGAAGCCCTGAATTCAGTTCTGGGAGTTTGGGTGCTGAGGTTTCTTTCAGGAGGTGACCATGGAATTCCTTCTATTTCCATTTTACCCCGGGCTCTAGCGAGGCAGTGTCTTTTTAAGATTTCTTGAAACATCATGTCCAGGTTCTTATTCTGGTCATAACATTCAGGTAGGTCAATGACTTTTACATTTTTTTCCTTCAATCTATTTTCCAAGTTAGTTGTTTTTGTTAGGTGATACCTTACATTTTCTTCTATGATTGTTTAGTCTTCTGACTTTGTTTTAATATCTCTTGCTGTCCCGTGGATTCATTGGGTTTATTTGGTCCATTCTAATTTTCAGTTAGTTTGTTGCTTAGGCAAGATTTTGTATTTCATGTGCCTACCTGCTAATGACCCATCTGACTCTTTCTTCCATAGCTTTTATTTCTTTTTCATTTCTTTTCCTCCAATGCTCTCATTTCATTTCTAAGGCCATTTTTAAAGTCTCTTAAAAATCTCTTGCTTTGTCTCTCTCGGGAATTCTAGTTGGGCTTGTGCCCTGTCTGTGTTTTCTTTGAGGCTTTGCTTGGAGACACTTTGGAGTCTTTGTCTTCTGAGTTTGTCTTGAGCATCCCTGTCACTATAACCAGGGGATTTCTTTTTTGTGTTTGCTCATCCTTCCAGCCTCCTTTCTGACTTTAGATCTGATGTTAAAGCCAGGCTCTGCACACTTCTAGAGGCCAGGTCTGGACTGATCCTGTTGCTTGAGGCAGTGAGTGTTGTGTTACTGCAGGCTCTCGGGGACAGGACAGGGACCTGGAAGCTTTTGGCGCTCCCAAAGGGGTCTGATCCAGGGCACTAATTGTTGCCTGCCCTGGTCTGAGTTCCTGGCCTAGGTCTGAGTCTGAGCAACAGCAGACAGCTGAGAAGTTCTCCTGGTTCAGAGGGACAAAACTGTAGGGTCCCCTTTGGCTTGGGATTCCCACCCAGGGACTGGGCTAGCTGAGACCCTGCTCTGCTCCCGAGGTCTGAGCCACACTGCTGCTGGCTTCTCAGCTTCTTCCTTGCTCTTGGCACACAGGGTCCACCCCAGAATGCACCAGTGGGCACAGGTCACTTCCTCAGCCTGCCCTGGATCTGTGACCCAGAACTGAGTGGTGACAGACAGAGCTGTTCCCACACTCGGCATAAGATCTGGAACCTCCTTGTGCCCATGGGCACAGTCCCTGGGTGGTGCAGTGCTCCTGGCCACACGCCATGACCGGTGTCCACAGACCTCGTGGCCTCTCTCCCTATACCCACCCAGACTGGACAAACAACTCACAGTGATTTTTCTTGGATTTTGTTATAAGGCTCTGACCGGGATCATTTTCTAGGCCTGTGTGGGGCAGGGAGCATGCTGCACTTCTTCCTGATTCTCCGTCATCATTCTACGGCCTCTAAAGCCGCTGCTAATGCCCACATTCTATGACCTGTTGTCCCCTGCTCCCTTACAGCCAGAACACTGTGTGTTCTGGGAGTCCACCTTTTAAGCAGGAGTCAAACTGTCCTAAAGCTGGACTCTCTGTGGGTACATGCATTCAAAGAGCCAGAGCCCACTGCTAATCCTGTCCCACCAGTGTGGTGTAGACAAATGGATTCTCAAAATGGAGTCAGAAGACCCAGCCCTGGATCTTGGCTCTGCTGCTGCTTGCCTAGCTGTGTGACCTCAAACAGGGCCCTTCTTGCTGGGCTTCAGTATCCTCTGTGAAGAAGGATCTTTAACTAGGTGGCCTCTGAGGTTCTTGAGGGTGAGCAAGGTCATTACACCCAAGTGGTGGATGCCAGGGAGGGTCGATGCCTTTGTCCCTCAGCCACAGGGGAAAGCAGACAAAGCTGGGGGGGGGGTCTTCTGAGTCACCTCATCCTCCTCCAAACAATGCCACTGAAGGCAGTCAGCTCACAGATGATGGAGGATTCCTTCAGGGGG
Source organism: Petaurus breviceps papuanus (assembly GCF_028583685.1). Lineage (NCBI taxonomy): Eukaryota > Metazoa > Chordata > Mammalia > Diprotodontia > Petauridae > Petaurus > Petaurus breviceps. The sequence continues at coordinate 477,482 of NW_027186331.1, forward strand.
CAGGAAGGATCTGGGATTTCCAAGGCTATGTAATCTGCAGACCGAGCAGGACAGCTCCCAGGCTGCGCAGGCATGCCATGTAGGCCATGGATATCAGGGGGCTGGTCATAAACAGGGTCACATTTTATAAGAAACATGAACAGGAAAATGGCTTGACTTTCAGTTGGAACTTCAGAAAATGCAACCCTTAGTCATGTTCCAAAGGACAGGGCAGACGGCAAGACATGGACCAGGGGCCAGAGGACCCAAGTCCTCTTCCTGCGGACGTGGGCAGACTCACTCCCTCTCTCTGGGCTCAGATTCCTCCCCTGCAGGACTCACACCCTAGAATGGGGGGAGGAGGGGTGTCAAATCTAGTGATTCTAAGACCTATTAAAGTGAACAGCTAGAAAAATGTTGTGCGCATCAGTAGCATTTCAGCATGTTTCACACAGAGGCACCTGGGTGGCCCAGTGGAGATAGCGCTGGGCCCGGAGTCAGGAAGACCCAAGTTCAAATACCGATTCAGATGCTGACTGGGTGCGTGACCCTGGGCAAGTCACTCAACCACCTCCGGCTACCTCAGTTTCCTCATCTGTAAAAAGAAAATCATAGCAGCAACCCTCCCCCCCCCCTTGTAGGACTGTTGTGAGGATCAGAGGAGATAATGTTTGGAAAGTGCTTTGAAAAACCTGGGCTCTGCACAGGCGCCAGCTGGCATCATTCCTATATTTCACACACATAAAGTACTACAGACCTTAAAGCATGATGTGAGTATAAGCTGTTCTTGATATAATTGTTACTGATAATCTAAGCATGGTTGGATCAACTGTTCCCCTAGTAATACAGTGAGGGATTCGGGGGGCTTCCCATTTTACAGACAGGGAAACTGAGGCACAGAGCATCAAGGACCTGCATAAGGCCCTGACTGAGATGCAGTTTCAGACTGTGCGCTCCCTGGGGCAGGAGCTGTCTTTGGCCTCTTTCTGTATCTCCAGGGTATAGCCCAGGGCCTGGAACATAGTAGGTGCTTCATAAGCGTTTGCTAGTTGATAGGAGGCAGGGTTTCATCTAGGAACTGAAGGAAGCTAGGCTAAGCCAGAAGCAGAGATCAGGGTGCTCCAGGACACACAGCAGGCCTGCCCTTATGGAGGGCTCCCTGGCTATGGAGGAAAAGATGGTGTGGGAGTGTGTAGGTGTGGGGGTGTGGGGGGTGTAGGTGGATATGTAGGTAGGTGTGGGTGTGTGGGGGTGTAGGTGGGTGTGTGGGTAGGTGTGTATAGGTGTGGGGGGTGTAGGTATGTGTGGGTGTGTGTAGGTGGGGGGGGGGGGGGGGTGCACTGCACACATGTGCTTCTGGGGTAGGTGCCAGTGGCTGGGGGAGGGGGCAGGAAGAGCCTCTGGAAGCCCGGGGCTGTCAGGGGCGGCAGAGAGGTAAGAGCATGTCCCAAGTCTAGGGACAGCCTGTCCAGACGGTGCAGCCAGAGGACCTGGCTGGGGTGGGTGGGGGTCACTGAGTCACAAAGCCCAGAGAGGGCAAGGGAGATGGAAAAGGACAGGCATGGCAGGCAGGTGAGGCTGTGAGGGGCTCCACATGCCAAGCAGCGGGTTTCCCATGGGAGGCTGGGGAGGCTGAGGAGCCCCTGGAGGTTACTGGGTGGGGAAGGGCTTTAGGAAAACTAACTTAGAGAGAGAGAAAATTTGGAACTTAAAATTCTTTTAAATATGATTATTAAAATTGTCACCTTCTGCCCGCACTGCGACCATAGGCAGCTAGCAGGGCTGCCAGCCTCAAGTCTCTCCCCACTCAGAGCCACTCTCCATTCAATGGTGAACTTGACTTTCTTTCTTTTTTTTCTTTTTACTTTTTTTTATACAAAGTAAGAAAAGAAAAAAAAATACATCATGTGCACAGTAGAACATGAGAGGATTCAAAATATATAGCAATTAATTTATATTATTAATATAATTTACAAAGTTATATATTAGTTTATTTTTCATGTAACTGGGAAAAATATTTTTAAATTTTAAATATTTCTTTTAAAAAGTAAAAAGAAAAAAAAAACAAAAGAAACCTAAGGTACTCACCAAAGCTTGGTGCCAAGGGATTGGCTAAGGACAGACCATTTACCTTTTATATATGTAAAACATAAGATTGTCATTAGTAATTGGGCAGCTCATAAGAATGACTGGGGGAGACCTGAGTATGATGTGACTTTAGAAAGTAAAACTGTGAATTCAGGAACAGCTGAAAGGAGTAATTATTTCACACAAATGAGGTGTGAGAGGAAGGGTGCCACATAGCTATGCAGAGGAGCCTAAAAGTCTTGTAAATTCAGGAAGAAATAAAATGCTGAGCGGATAGGGAGGGGGAGGAGAGGGAAGAATGTTTATATTGACGCGAGTGGGAGGATGAGGCAGGGGTCTTGGGGGCAGGGAGGCTAATAGGAGGGCACAAGTAAGACAGAGGAGTCGGACGGGGGATAAGAGATGTCCACAAATAGAAAAACAAAACTCCGGAGTAGAGTTTGTTCAGGAAGCACATGCTTGTGCGTGTGTGTGCGATATGTACGTCAGTGTCTGCAGATCTCTACAGAACTCCACCAACACTGAACCGCAGCCTCTGAGAAGAAGGGCAAAGAGAACACAGTAAAAGCGCGCAGCAGAGAATGGCAGGAAGCTGACGAGGACGCGGGGCATCCACTGCAGAGGCTCTCCTGACAGGCCACCCGTCTTGAATCCTCTCGTGTTCTGCCCTGCGCACGATGGGGCTTTTATTTTCTTACTTTGTATTTTAAAAAAGAAAAAAGCAAGCAAGCCCAAGTGGCCGACGCATGGAGACTCTCGGTGAGGCAATGGCTGCCTCAGAGCAGAGAAGACACAGGGCAGACTCTGCCGGGTTTGGCAGGAGCCTGGATATGGGCATGAGGAGAGGGAGGACGAGGTGAACCTGGCTGGCTGTGAGGAGGGAGGCACTGCAGAAACAGGGGTGTACCCTCACAAGGCCAGATGTGTCCGTGCTGAGCCCAAGATGACAAGTGTACATTCGGCTGGAGATGTTTGACCGGCAGCCTAGAGGTCAGCAGAGAGGCTGGGGCTGGCCAAGGAGACTGGAGAATCGTCAGCACAGAGCTCAGTGAATCGAGGGGAGCTAAGGAGATCAGAGAGTGAAAGAGGATGGGGGGAGAAGAGCAGAGGGCCCGGCCCAGAACCCTGGATGAGGACCCAGCAAAGGGGCCTGGGAAGTGTGGGAAACAGAGAGAGAAGAGGGTGCTTGACAGCGTCAGAGGCCCAAGGAGGATCCTTTTAAAAGCCACTTAAGAGATCACTGGTCACTTTGGAGAGAGCACTTGCAGGGCAATGGTGAGGGCGAAAGCTAGACTGCTTGTAAGGGGTGAAGAAGAGAGTGAGAGACAGGGGAGGCCCCTGGTGTAGGCTACTCTGGAGGAAATTTGCACAAAGAAGAGAGGATGGTGGTGAGGACGGGAGGGAGATGCAGGCTGGTTTGTAGGGGGAGAGACGAGAAAGAAGTGAGAGGGCGGGTAAGGTGGGAGGGGATCACCTGTGCAGGCAGAGGGTGTGGCCTTGGCCAGGAGGCTGAGAAGAAGGCAATGGGGCAGAAGGCATATGGCTGACAAGAAGCGAGGAGAATTTTAGGCAAACACCTCAATTTTTCAAAGAATTAAGCAATGCCGTCATCTGAGAGGGAAGAGGGAAAGATGAAAAGATTGAGAAGGGTGGGGTGGATAGTGGGGCGATGAGGGAGGCCCTGGCTGAAGTTACCTAACAAAGGTGGGGTGGGCTTAGCATGGTTTCATGATTTTCTCCAGCTTCATTCAGCAGCATGTGTAGGAGAGAAGGCAGCAGATGGCAGGAGTGATCCAAGGCCAAGATTAGTGTCTGGCAAGGCAAGATTAGTGATATGAGAAGGAGATAAGGGCAGCGTAAAGTCCAACTGGTTCACCAAAGGGTCAAGAGGGGGGCAGAGTGATGGCCTGGGCAAGAACCGAAGGGTCGAGAGGCCAAACGTCATAGTGAGGACGAAGAATCTAGTTTGGAGTTGGAAGCCAACGGAGGGGCAGAATGCCAATGGACTGGGATTAGCCAAGGGAATTCCAGAGCTCATTAGAATAGAAGTGGTACCAGGAGGTCTGACCATCTTTGTGTGGGGCTGAGGCATTTGAGGCATCCTCTATAAGGACACAGTAGGGACGAGCGGATTTCAGCAAAACTCATCCTACAGTGGACCACATCTGTACCAAACATTAGACCTCACTGTGCTTGTTTGTGGATTAGGAAAAACCATTCTATTTGGAGGAACAAAACACCCCCTTCCAGCACTTGGCCAGGGCATCGCCTGTTTCCATATCGGGCTCAATCGAGACTCTTTGGAAGATGTAACACTAGAAACAGCCCTGCTCAACGGCCCCCAGAAAACAAGCACCAGGCGAGGCCTGACGGAGATGCATACATCCCAGAGCGATTCATCACCGGGCTAAGAGAGATCCTGGGCAGAACTGAGGTTGGACAGTCATCTCCTGGAGATGGGGAGGTCCTGCAGAGGTGACATTGTGCTGATTGTGTCAAGCCCCAGAAGACTGCAAACAGGTCTACAGAACCCTGGAAGCCATCTGCGCTCACTGCAAGGTGGCTGCAAAAGCCGAGTGGATGAAGAATGTCTAGTGGCCACGTTAACGCTGTGCATCTGAATGGCCATCCTTAGGGCTCATGCATCATACACATTTGGTGTGCCCAAGACAGAGGATGTAGGTGGACGAGCTGAGCACAGAGCAGAGGAAGAGAAAAACAGGATGGCTTTGGGAAGAGCAAGGCTCTTTTACCGGCCTCAAGCTTCCTAAAACAGCAAGGTTCGTCTTGTCAGCAAGCCTTGTATCCCCACTGCCTCCTACAAACTGCAGATGAGCATGAGCCAGAGGGCAGCACAGAGGGCGGCTCGTGGGCAGGGTGGGCGGGAGGAGCCTGCAGCCTCTCTGATGGGGAGTACTCATCAATGGAGAACCAACCGGAACACCGAAGCTGAGAAGGCGCAGAGGGCAGGGTGGCGGATGGCTTGCCAGAGTGCTCTGCCGCTGCCCTCTCAGTACCAGGATGGCTTCCATGGCACACCAGGGAGACATGCTGTAGCAAACAGGTATCACCGATGGAGCTCCCAGACTGATGAGGCCACATCACTGGAACATCTGGATACATGAATTCCCTAATTGGGGAACTCACTCCACCAGCCACAGAGTCCAATCATTCCTTCTAAGCAGGCAGGCCTTCTGGATGACTGTGACCAAAACAGTCCCACTGGTGCCCCCCCCAGCCCCTCCACCCTCACTGACCTCAGATCAGGCTGTACACCAAGCCCTGCATTCATTCCATCAGCATGGCCTTTGAGAGCCAGAATCACCTCCCAGGGGGAGCTGTTATCTTGTTTAAACAGCTCCAGCTACTCCCCAGGGAGGCCACAGGACAAAGCAGGTAGGCAGAGAGGACCATGGGGTCACTATCCCCCAGTAACAGCTCTGGGGGCAGGCCACTGCCGCTGCTGCCCACTCTGGGCATATGAAGTTCTGACCCGGCTTGTACCTTTTCTAAGGCAGAAAATGGACTTGTAGAGGCTGGTAGCCAACACCTGACGTTTCCTAGATAAGATGACTTGTACCATCTACCGCCCCTCCCAGGGCAGTTATGAGTGAAGCTCTGTGGAAAGGTGAACACTGTTATAATCCTTGCTAGTGGTAGAAAACCCAGATCCTGAGTTGGAAGGAACTTCAGAGGACAGGAGCTACCTCTCTAGCCTCCTCAACAGATATCCACCCAGCCTTTTCCAAAGCTTCTAGTGATGGGGAGCTCACTGCTCCCCAAGGCAGCGCTTTCTGTTGTTGGATTATTAGCATTCCTTGCTGACAGGGACCTGGAATCTGGGCCTCTGCAATGTCCATGATCACTTGTGATCAGAGCAGAGCTTTAGGAAAATTAAATCTGGCAGGGAGAGGATACTGAGTCTTCCAGGCAGGTGGAATATTATAGGAGAGAGAATCGATCATTCATTAAACATTCACCATTTCTTCCTTCACATCACTCAATTTGCCAAACATGTATTATGTCCCTACTGGGTACAAAGCTCTGGGCTGGGCATTTGGAGGGATGAGATGTGGCCCCTGCCCTCATGGAGCTTACATATGGGGGTGGGGATAGGGGAGGGGAAAGAAGACACAGTCCCAATTATCGATAACAAGGACTCACACTTTGACAGAACCTTAAAGTTTAGAAAGCCTGATGTTTTTCATAAGAACCCTGTGAGTCAGGCAGTACAGGGCTGGGTAAGTTGGTGATCCTTGAGCTGGGCCTTCCTTGAAGTATGGATCAGACCTTGCCAGGCAGAGTACAAGAGAGGGACACCCCAACTCAGTTCAGCAAGCATCTATTACTGAGTGCCTACTAGGAGCAAGGTATGTCTGGCTGCTTGGGGAGGTGAAAAGACGGTCAAACTTTAAGTCAGAAAGACCTAGGTTCAAGACAGACTCTGCCTTCTACTACCTGTGGGGCTCCTTCCAGCCCCAGCAAAGGCCTCACACTAGCAATGGTGCCCCAGGCCAAGATCCCAGATGTGCTTTCTGCCCTGGAAGTAGCTGACTTATCTTTTGTGTTTCAAGGTCCACAAAGCACCTTAACTGCAGGATCTCACCTGTGCTTCACAACAGTCCCAGGAATAAGGAAGCACAGGCATTATTAAAAACAAAGCAACAGCTCCAAAGACTCAGATGGCTTGTCCATCCGGATCTGGAAGATCCCTCTCCAGCAGGCTGCCTCGCATGGAGAAGAGTGTGAGCAAAGGCAAAGAGGGGGTGCGAAAACAGGGAATGCTGGCTGCCCATGAGGTCCCTGGTGGAAAGGGATGGCTGGGAAGTAAGCCTGGGAGGTGGAGGCATGGCAGATGGTGCCAGTGACCGTGATCCTCTGAGAGGCTGCATCCCCCTCAGTGACGTGATCACAGCACCCCCAGGGAGACAGGGCAGCTCTGTAGGTGTACTCAGCACTGACACCTCTTCTCCCTGTGTGACCTCAGGCAAGACCCTCTCCCTCTCTGAGCCTCTCTGTTATCACCTGTGAAATGAGAGGCTTGTCCCAGATGGCCTGAGGGCTGACTAGAGGACTGCAGGGCAATGAGTGACCCTAGACCCAAGGCATGAAGGAGGGACTGAGCCACCAGTGAAGGGTCGAGGCAGGGGGGTATTCAAGTGGTCAATAATGACAGTCTGGCCTCTAGTGGACATAGTAGGAATAGAAAGAAGACAGAAAAGACTGAGATTTGGGGGATAGAATTAGTAGGACTGGGGGTGGGGGAGGCAGGGAGAATGAAGAGTCAAAGGTATGAGCAGTTTGAATCTGAGAGACCCAAAGTCAGTCAGATACTCCCACTGAGAGATCAAGAGGAGGAAGAGAAGGCAGAAAATAAATGGTCATGGATGTAAAAAGAGGAATCTGGTCTCACAGAAGGGGATTATATTGAGAAGGAAAAGTAATAGCAAAAAAAAATTGTACAGAAAGGTTAAGGGGAAGGGCCTTAGAACAGGGGATGTCAGGGCTGGGAGGGGCCTGAGAACAGGGGATGTCAGGGCTGGGAGGGGCCTTAGAACAGGGAATGTCAGGGCTGGGAGGGGCCTGAGAACAGGGGATGTCAGGGCTGGGAGGGGCCTGAGAACAGGGGATGTCAGGGCTGGGAGGGGCCTTAGAACAGGAAATGTCAGGGCTGGGAGGGGCCTTAGAACAGGGAATGTCAGGGCTGGGAGGGGCCTGAGAACAGGGGATGTCAGGGCTGGGAGGGGCCTTAGAACAGGGAATGTCAGGGCTGGGAGGGGCCTTAGAACAGGGGATGTCAGGGCTGGGAGGGGCCTCTGGACACTCAGGCCAAAGCCTTGCATATCAACAACGCTTACTAAGGGCGGGCTAAATTAAAATGAATAGGTCTCTGAATGGCAGAACGGGGCCTGTGGGACAGAGCACACTGACTGGCTGAGCCAGATATCATGTCCTCCACTCCCTCCATCACCCTTTATGAGATGAATGAGGAAACCAGTGCCAGGAGAAGGGCAATGACTGGGCCAAGGTCATGAGGCTAGAGTGTTGGCAGCAGCACCCTGGAGGATCCCCGGGCAAACACCTTTCCTGGTTGAAGGGAGGGGGATGGGCAGGTTCCTCCTCCCTCCCCAGACTCTTTCCCCAGACAGGTTTCCATGGAAACAGCGAGTGCTGCGGAAAAGATGTGGCATTCTGGGGGCTGCACTGAGCTGAGGGTGTGTGGGGCCAGCGCCAGGGGACAGACCTCTGCCCCCCTTTCTACTCTCCTGGTTCCTGGGCCAAGAGAGAAGGCCCTTAGGGCAGGTGATAGGGAGCACTGGATAGAGGCCCCCAGGATCCCTCTGGGTTTATAGCCATAATAGCATATGTGCCAAGGCAGGAAAACCTCTTAGTAACAAAAGCCATCCCAAGGAGGGCCAGGTCACCTTCTCCCTCCCACGAGGTCTCCAAGGGAGACCTGACACCCACTCATTAGTGATGCTACAAAGGGGTCCCAGGTGCGTCCACCCCAGAGACTCCGTCAGCCTGCGACTCAAAGCCTTCCAAGGAAATGAAGATAAAGCCCAAGTGATTACCTCTGCACTCCCTCCCTTGCCTGCTCATGAGGTAGAGATGATCGCGGTTTGCAGAGGCCTGGAGACTAGAACCAAGGCCTTCCCGGGCTTGACCAAGGGGCAATGGTTTTGAAGAAGCCTCTCTGCCAGCCACTTGCCCATAGCCTGGGCCCCAGCCAGCTCAGCGGCAGCTCTGCTACTAGGAGCTTACACTTCTCCAGCAGAGGCCTGGGGAGGTGAGATCCATGCAGGCAGAAGGAACCAGAAAGACAGAAAGGATTAAAGCTGTTCCCAGCCCTGGGGGGAGAGTAAAACACGGGGCACTTCTTTGGCACAATTCCTTCTCATCCACCCAAAGACGTAAGGAAGACAGAGCACAGGAAACAGGGCTCCCAGGGCCTTGAGAGGTCCTGCCGACCAAGGACAAAGGCCACCTGCTGAGCTGGATGCCCCGGACACAAAGACTCCTCCTGGGGAGGGGATGGCCACGTGCATACCGGGGGACACTCAGACAATATCACTCCCTGCTAACTCTGCCTCAGTTCCCTCAACTGTAAAATGGGGGCAATGATGACCTCTGCATCCCAGGGCTGATGGGGGGATGGCAACAGGTGTTACAGGGGCTCTGAGGACCAGAGTCCCTGCTGGGCAGTCTGGAAGGAATTCACATGGCCCAAGCAGTCTTTTAAGTCAGGATTGTAAAAGTTTATTGTTATGCTTTACAGCGGGCAGGGGTTCTTAGGGAACCTGCAAATTTAAAGAAGTCCCAGGCATAGCTTCTAAGGAGTCCAGACAGTAAATCAGATGGCAATTATGCTAACTAGGGGAGTAAAGGTGGGATTAGGGAGGGGTTAAGGAGTGGTCAGTGCTTAAAGGAACATGCACTTTTAATGTAACTGAGCAGGCGTATTGCCCATAATTCACTGGGAAATAGCCCAAGGTGGGGGGGCTACCTGGAGGTGTGGTTTTAGGCTTGAAACGTCACTAAGTCAGAGGTCAGGGCTGACTGACAAGTGCCTAGTCTGCCCCCCATCAGTGTCCTGTTTCACAAGATGGATGTTGGGAACCAAGGCTAACAGGAATTCAGGATGTGCCTAATTGGCTGAGGAGTTAACTTACAGATAGGGCATTGAAGGATTCATAGGTGCAGCTGGCCACTGTACAAGGGGGAGATAAACAGTCCGGGAATTGTTGCTGGGCAGAGTGCTGGCAGGGGGAAGGGGCAGAGTTCATGTTCTGAGGCTGGCAGGGTGTGATTTTACAGACTGATGTTACAAACATAGACACCCCAAGAACCCCATCAGGGCTGTCATGAAGGTCAAATGAGGTAATAAATTTAAAAAGTGGCCTGCAAACCTTAAAGCACTGTCTGTGTGACAGACCGGAAACAGAGTGGCTGGAGAAGGGGCCAAGTCACTGCCCTCTGTCTGCCTCAGTTTCCTCATCAGTCTAAAGGTGAACATAAGAGTGCCTGCCTCTAAGGGCTGTGCTGAGGAGCAAACTCGTTTACATGTTTAAAGTGCTATGTGAATGTTGTTAATCATAAGCACAGAAATTAATTTGAAGAGAAAGTATTAACAGTAATGGGGGGATCAGGTATGGGAGGCCTGTGCACACATGCACAGATAGCTGATGCATGCACACGCAATACCCATGCACACACATACATAAACATGCATGCACAGACGTGTACCTGCATGCAGCCACAGCCCACACGCATGTCCACACATGCACATGCACACCCAGATGTGCACTAACACACCACAGAGCGGTCGGGGAGGAAGTGCATGGGTGCACTGGGACGGAACCAGCCACAGAGTCAGGAGGCGCCCCCACCAGAGCTGGCCAGGGCCCCTCCCAGCAGCTCCCATCCGTGAGGGAACTGGGAGCCCCCAGCCCACCCTCCTGCCTCCCCCTCCTCACTCTATGGAGTAAGACAAACCTCACTGTCTCATCCCAATGCGCCTCTGAAGCAGGAAGTCTGAACACAGCCTCCTCGCTCTGGAAGAGGCAAGGATCTCAGGGGTCTTCAGACCAGCTCCCTCTTCTTACAGCTGAGGAAACTGAGGCCTAGGGAAGTTAGGTGACTTGCCTGAGGCTATACAGGTGGCAAAACTCTGAGGCAGAATTTAAACTCAGGTCTCCAGGGTTCTTTGCAATAAAAGATTCTCATTTCATAGATGAAGAGATTGAGGCCCACAAATGTAAAATATTTTGGTCCAAGTCACAACCTTAGAAAGTGGTGAAGGTGGGAGTCCTGTCTCCCAAGTGCAGTGAACCAGGGAAGATGCTGGCCCAGGCTTGCCACAGGAATAAGTACCTTCAGCAGGTAATCGGACCTTCTGGACCTCAGTTTCCTCATTTATAGAGTGGGATGGCAGCGTGGAAGGAGCCCCAGCCTCTAGTAATACTACAAACTTTAAGGGGCAGTTGGGGGGGGGGGGGGGGCAGCGGACAGAGGACTGACCCTGGAATCAGGAGCACCCGAGTTCGAATCCAGCCTTAGTTGTATGACCTGGACAAGTCACTTAACCCCAAATGCCTCAAAAAAAAAAAAAAAGGAAATGTACAAGTTTTACTGGCAGCTGGGTGGTGCAGTGAATAGAGCGCCAGCCCTGGAGTCAGGAGGACCTGAGGTCAAATCTGGCCTCAGACACTTGACACACTTACTAGCTGTGTGACCTTGGGCAAGTCACTTAACGCCAACTGCCCTCCAAAAAAAAGGATGGGGAGGAAAGAGATAGAGACAGAGAGAAAGAGATGTATATTTAAGAAAAAAGAGTGATTGGAAAGTATAAGCATACCCCCTTCACCCAAGTATCCTGGTTGGGTCTAGGGGAGAAATACAGGCTGACCTGGGGCCTAACAGGAGGCCGTGTGATCAAATCCCACCTCAGACAATTATTAACTAGGTAATGCCTTCCTGGGCCTCAGTTTCTTCATCTGTAAAATGAGAGTCTTGGCTGAGCTGCCTCAAGCTGCCTTCCGTTCTCTGATGCCATGAGAGGCTGTTTCAACTGTGCACGTGAGAAGTGGGGAGATTGTTGTAAATACAGGGCTGGCCTGAGAAGTGAAATCTTTCCCATTCTCCCTGCATATAGCTGCTCCTTGGGAGAGAAAGTGAGCCAGTCATGAGCTCCCTGGGGGAAAGACAACATTACCCAGCCCTGTGGCTCACCAGAGTGGGAAAAGCCTGAGCCACCATCCAGTCCAACCTCATCATTTTCAAAGAGAAGAGAACTGAGTCTCAGAGAGAGGAGGGACCTGCCCAAGGTCACCCAGCTAACCAGTGGCAGGGCCAAAACTCCCACCCAGGTCTCCAGATTCACCACCCAAGGCTCCCTCATGGACAACAAGTGATTGGTTAGGGTGGCAAAGACAGCCTGGCACTGAGGCCCAGACCGGGAATGAGTGAGACAGACAGGAAGTCGGCATGGGCTGTCTTGGAGAGAGGACACACTCCTGGGGCCAAGGCTTCTTCCATTAACACAGACTGAAGTTAAATAGAAAATGAAAATTCTCCCAGGAAAACATTTGGGTCATTTCCTTGCAATCTCCTCAGCCCGCTCCGGCTGGCTGGCAGTCGGGCTGGAAGGCGCAGAAGCTCCAGGGCTATTTCTCTCATTCCCTCGGCCCAGCCCGAAGCACAGATCCCCTCCCTGGGTGCAGGCATGTGGCCAGTGAGCGGCCTCCACCTTCTGCTAGAAAAGCCAGGAGTCCCATCGCCCTCCCGATCAGAGTCCTCCTTCCATCAGGCTGGGGCCTGCTCCTCCACAGTCCCCTCACTGTTCCTAGCCTTGCCTCCAGGAGCCAAGCAAAGAGAGGAGGCTCCCACTGCCCCCCAACAGCCTTTCAAATACAAGACGATGGTGCTTCGCTGACCCGCCCCCAAGGCTTCTCCTCTCCAGCCATTTCATCCTCAGACAGCATCTTCCCCCCTCCATGGCCTCTGCTTACCTCCTCTGGACATGCCTGACCAGGGCAAAGAAAGTAAGACCACTACCCTCTCATTCTGTGCCTCTAAATGACCCTCACAGGGAAGGGCTCAAGGCCCTTCTGCAGGGGCTTCTTCCCTTCCTCTTCTACCATACTAGGCCACTCACTGCCCAGATCCCCTCAGAACCCTGCCCCCAACTTTGCTGCCAATACCCCTCCTCCTTTCCCAGTGGGAGGGAAGACTGAGCCCTCACTGCCCGGTGACCCTCAGGCTCTCTGCTCCCTTCCCAATCATCATGGGCCAGACTTCTGCAGACCCACCTTCCCTCCAGCTGCCCGGCAGACATGGCCACTCACACCATGCAGAAGAGCAGGGGCTGGATGGATGGATGGATGGATGGATGGATGGATGGATGGATGGATGGATGGGTGGATGGAAAAGCATATACTAATCATCTGCCTCATACAAAACCCTGTGCTAAGTGCTAGGGACCCAAAAAGAAAGATCAGACAGTCTGTGCTCTCCAGAGGCTCCTGTTCTGCAGGCCTTCGTCTGTCCAGTCAGGCCACTGGGCTGTACCAGCTGTTTGCCACTCTGCTCTCCAGCCCAGCAGGCTTTGCCCTCATGCCCACTGCCACCCCCTCCACACCTGCCAGCAGTTCTCTCTGAGCTCCCGGCCCTTGCCATCCACCCAACTGGGATCTGGGATGACCAAAGGACCAGGAGGCCTTTCCCTCATCACTTCATTCATCTTCATCCCCCTCACCTGGACATATTCCAGTATGTCAGCATCCCACCTAAAGGGCCAACCTGAATGCAAAATTCCAAGTGTGTGGCAGGCAGAACATTCTAGAACCATCACCTCCCCAGTTCTAGACAAGCTGAATCAACAAGCATTTATTAAGCAATTACTGTATACCAGGCCCTATGGGAAGGAGCTCCCAGGCAAATGGGGAGAGACAAGATGCAAGCACTCTCTACAAACTAGATAGATGCCAGATAAACTGGAAGTGATCTCAGAGGGAAGACACTAGCAGTGAAGGGACCACCACCCAAAGGAGCATTGGAGCGGAGTCTGGGAGGGAGCCAGGCAGCAGAGAAGAGGAGGGAGAGCCTTCCAGGCAGGGGCACAGCCACTGCAGAGGCAAGGAGGTGGGAGATAGTGTCATGTTCAAGGAGCTGTAAGAAGGCCAGTGGTGCTGGATCGTGGGGTGCTTGGGGAGTGAATCAGGAGACCACAAAGGCAGAAGGGGGCCAGGGCCTGGGCAGGGGAGCCCAGCACAGAAAATCCACCAAGGCAGAATCGACAGGACTTGACAATTGACGGGTGAGAGCAAGTGAGGACTGAAGGATGATGCCCTAGACCCCAAGCCTGGGTGCCGGGAACAGGGGAAGGTTCCTGCCTTGGTCCTGGGACATCTGTGGCACTCAACAGCTGCAGATGAGAGCCTGGAGGTGAGTGGGGAGGCGTCAGTGATGCTCATCGTCAGGGCATATGGCTCTCTGACTTTCCCAGGGGCTGAGCGCCCACCCTTGGCTCTCTCCTTGAGGCTGGGCCTCTCTAGCTCCCCCAGGCTAGAAGGGCAGCAGCGATTCCCATAGGCCTCCCCACCACCCCAATACTGATCAGCTCGGAGCTCGCCACCAACATCTAGCCCTCACTAGCAGTGACTGTGAACATGCCCCCCACCACCTCATCAGCTATGCCCACTATACTGCGTACGTCTGGTCCAAGAACCAACCTAGGAAATCTCCCTGAGTAACAAATTCTGCAATCATAAAGCCTCTGGAAGGCCTTCTGCTGAGTCATGTCAGTCATGTCCTAACTGTGCTGGGAGAAGACCCACATCACAAAATCCAGGGTCCTGAATGAAGCACCATCTTGGATTCAAACCACTGCCCTAGTCTCCTGAGACCTTTCTAGGTCCCAGTTCCTATCGCTCCACAAATCCAACAAGCAATTAAAGTGCTGACCAGAGGACACAGCACTCTCCTCTAGTCTGCCCTTAGGCTGCCACAGACTCATCTATCATGACGGGCATCCTCACAGAAGTGTCTGAGTACACGCTGATCTCCTTATGTTAAATATTACACCAAAAAAAGAAAAGAAACAAACAAACCCTTTTAAGTCCGGCGCTGGGGCACAGCCCTGACTTCCTCCTAACCCACAAGGGAGCTGTGCAGGGGAGGGACTGATCTTGGGTCTCCCGCTGAGCTGAGCCATCCCTAGGAGTCCAAGGGTGTGTCCTCTCCTCCCCATCCCCTAAGAATAACAGTGAGATCTTGGGTGTCTGTCATGTCTTCTGCCTAAGAGGGGGGCACAGGGTGCAGATGATTATCCCCATGGTACAGAGGGGGAAGCTGAGGGCCAGGGAGAGAGAGGAAGTGACTGAGGCAGGATCCACCAGGTCCCAGAATGGGGCTCTTTCCTTCTCACTTCCCACACAGAAATACAGGGAGTGGGGCTCCCAGTAGCCCCTGAGACCAACCACACCCACTTAGGACACCTCAGCATTTCCCCTGCTTTGCCTGAAAAGCTGTCTACCAGCTTCCTGTGAAGCCAGGAGGAGGGGCAGGATCCCTGTCTGCAAATATCTCAGAGGCTGCCACATGTGTACATATATACATATGTATATATATATGTGTGTGTGTATGTGTATGCATGTGTGTGCACATGTGCGGTGGGATGATACAGAAGAGGCCCCACAGAGGGAGCGGCAAGGTGGCACAGTGAACAGAGCACCAGCCCTGGAGTCGGGAGGACCTGAGTTCAAATCCAGCCTCAGACACTTAACATTTACTAGCTGTGTGACCTTGGGCAAGTCACTTAATGCCCAATTGCCCTCCAAAAAGCAAAGAAAAAAAGAAGAGGCCCCACAGAGAATGGGCATCTGGTCAAGTAGTGAGCTCCCTGTCATGGCAGGGAGGGCTGGCACTGGTGTGGTGCTTCACACTTTAATGCAATTCCACAAAGCCTACTTAAGGATGGTCCTTGGGCCCAGCACTGTGCCAAGTCCTGGGGACAGAGACAAGATGGTGTCCAGTCTAAGCTGATAAAGCACCTGGTCAGTGCCTGGCACCCAGTAGGTACCATATAGGGGCTTCCTTCTTTCCCCTCTCCTGCCTTCAAGGAGCTTACATGGGGGGGGGGGTCCTCAGCAAGAGGTGGCCCTGAGTGAGCCCCCAAGGGAGGAAAGGTGAGACCAGAGCACATTCTGAGTTGTGGGGGAGAGCCTGGGCAAGGCACAAAGGTGGGGCATGGGATTCTGAGCACAAGGAATCTGTGAAGGGGGCTCACAGGAGAACGGCATTAAAGGCCAGTGAGGCATGATGGGTTATCCTAGAAATGAGAGGATGGTCCTTCCCGTGCTTTTGGAAGAAATGGCGGACTGGCTCCCTCTCCGCTGCAGGCCGCTCGTCCCCTTCCACATTCCCTCCATCCCACTCAGACCCTTGGTGCTGTCACTGACAGGAGGTACCTCCCCCCAAGTTCAGTTCAGGCCCTGGCTCCAAGGTTTCTCCGCTTCAACCCCTGCCCCCTGGTACACATCAGCATCAGCTGCACCCAGGAGGGTGCATCTCTTTCCCCTTCCCCTTCCCCAACCGCTTCTATGGGCTCCAGGTCCTCGAATGCCTGACCTAGGACAGCACCGGTATGGTGGAGAAAAGGGAAGGAGTGTGCGTGTGAGCCAGACAGAGACAGAGTACATGTATGTGTGTACATCTGCAGTGTGTGCATGTGGGCGTACAGGACCGACCAGATCTGGCAGCCATTAGGACTAGATATGGCGGGTAAGAGATCAGAGAACTTGGGTACTGGAGGGATAGAAGAGGGAGGTTTGAGGGAGGGGCGGGACCTGAGCATCTGAGCTGGAGATGCCGCCAAGATTTGGAGGCAAAAGGGGCTTTCCTAGGACAAGGAGGCCCATGGCCAGTGTACCTGCGGAGAAGCTGAGGCCTGGAGGCGGCCCCAGAGGCCCCCAGGAAAGCCAGTGGCCAAGCTAGGCCTCAAGGTCTCTGCCAGCTGGCTGAGGTTCGGAGGCTGAGCTCCATTTTCCCTCCTGAAAAGCCAGATGAAAGCTTTCTACTGAGATCAGGGCCACCTGGGAACAGGGAGAAGGTACACAGAAGCCAGTCTCCCAAATGGCATCAAATGCTAACCCAGGAAGACCAAGAACCCAGCAGGGTGGGGACCTTAGTTAGTTATCCTTCTGCTGAAACAATCCGCCAGGCTCCAGGAGTGCCTCCCCCATCCTCCCAGGGCCAGCCCTGACTGGCGAGGGCCCCACCCCAGGGGCCACCAATCTGCTGTTCTTGGTGTCCCTCTTTGAAGCCATGATCTGAGGCAGGCACCCCAACTGCCACATTCTGAACAGGAGTCACTGCTAAGCCTCTGGTGCTGAGCTGGGAGGAAGTTTAGAGAGAATCTAATCTAACCCCTCAACTTTACAGTGGGGGAACCTAAGGCCCAGAGAGGGGCAGGGTCTGCTGAGTTAGGGGTAGAGTAGGAACTCAAACCCTGGCCTGGCAGAAGCGGCAGAAGGGAGGCACCCACTCCCACCTTGAAAGCAATCTCTCTTCTGTGAATGGGACAAAGGGAGAGGGCTCCCAGAGCAGGAGCTGGAGACCAAGGCTCCAAAACTAGCACAACCCTCCCAACAAGGGGGTGCCCAGCCTCTGATGGGAGGCCTGCAGGGATGGGGAGCTCAGCCCCTCTGCAGGCAGCCTCACAGGCTTCTCTTCTCCCAGTGCTTTCAGCCAAGCTTCACAGGTCGTGATCACGGGGCCCTGCACTCACCCTTCTGTCACTTTCCTTTGGGCACAATCCAGATGGTCTGTGGATGCCCACCTAAAAAATCCAGGACTCCAGATATGGTCTGCCAACCTATCATGCAATCCACAAGCATTTATTAAGGGCCTACTATGTGCCAAGCACACTGTGCCCAGGACAGAGTACAGCAGACCCACCCATCCCCTGATCCTGGTCAGCATGGCACCAGCAGTGGGCAGGGCAGGGGCTACCCGGGTCTCCATGACCCCTGGATGACAGAGGCAGAAGAGACTCCAGGGCGAGGGCACAGAAGAGGTCACATGCCCACAATCCAAAGGCTCTCAGGGGACTCAGTGTCCAGCTGCACTCGTGCTTCCTGCCGGGACAGGCACTCGGCCAAGGGCCCTGGCAGGTCCAGTCCCACAGGAGGAAGCAGGAAAATGCACCCTAATGAACAGGATCAGGCTGGAAAATCAGCGAAGGCCATGGGGACCAACGTGACTCATGCTCCTTTAAGCTGCACAAAAGGCTTTCTTCACAGCCTCATAAGCAAGATGAGAATGAGGGTGGGCTAAGGATCTAGGGGGTGCTGGGCACTACCGGAAAGTGAGCAGCCCATGTGAGGTGACCAGTCCCTTGCCTCCTGCTGTCTGCATC
This sequence comes from Petaurus breviceps papuanus, assembly GCF_028583685.1. NCBI lineage: Eukaryota > Metazoa > Chordata > Mammalia > Diprotodontia > Petauridae > Petaurus > Petaurus breviceps. Next base: position 495,468 of record NW_027186331.1, read on the forward strand.
TCCTCGTCCATGTTCATGCTGCCCACAAGGCCACAGTGGACCTCACCTTCCTCCTCCTCCGTGAAGCCTCCAAAGACTGCTCCAGCCCTCTGTGACTCCTCCCTTCTTCAAATGCTGGGGGCCTCCAGACCTTCACCCCACCTCGCTGTCCCCTCAGGAACCTGAGATGGCATGTGTTACCCCATCACTGAGAGCTACAGCCCTAATCACCAATCAGGCAATTCACGGGCATTGATTAAGCACAGGCCACTGTGTGCAGCACCAGAACACCCTCCAGCAGCAGAAGGCCCACGAGGACACAGCCCCAGGCTAACATGGTTTCACTGAGGACAGACACAGAGGCTGCCCTGTTCTATCAGAATCACTTCCATTCCTGGTAAAGCCTACAGAGCACACCGTCACAACCACCCAGCAAAATGTGGCCTACAAGGGCTACTCTCCCCACTTTAAAGCAGAGGAAACTGAGGCTCAGGCCACCCAGCAAATACGTGACCAATGGAAGCTTCCTGACTCCGAATCTGGCACTGCCCACTCCCCCTACCAAGGGCAGCTAGTGATGCAGTAGACAGAGCGCTGGGTCTGGAATGTGGAAGACCTGAGTCCAAATCTGGCCTCAAAAACTTACTGGAGGTGTGACCCTGGGCAAGTCATTTGACCCTGCTTGCCTCAGTTTCCTCTACTGTAAAATGAGGATAATAAGAGCACCCATCTCCCAGGGTTGCTCCCAGAGATGTCCGTAAAGGCCCTTAGTCGGGTTCCTGACATAAGTAGGTGCTGTATAAATGCTCGTTCCTTTCCCACCAGACCCTCCCCCCCCAGCCTCGCTACCTCAACAATCCCTGGGTAAGCTTGTATTCCATGTCAGACACTGCGCTAAGTGCTGGTACAATTCACAGGAGAGGAGGGAGAAGGGGCCTTCCAGATCTAATCAGGCCCCTTCGTTTTGAAGAGGAGCCCCAGGAGGGGAAGGGACTTGCCCTAGATCACATGGGCAAGCAGGCAGTCACTGAATCAGATTTTAAACCAGATCTTTGGCCCCCAAACACCTGGCTTTGTCCAGTGGCCCACAAAGTCACAGGGAGAGGCCCAATTCCTAATCATGGTCCCTTTGGTCAAAAACACAAGTAGGCTGGAGGCCCTGGTGCTGGGTGGCCCTACTAACAGCCCGTCAGTATTCGATAACAGAAGAGGGAGCAGGCAAGTTCTTCCTGGCCCCAAAGGGCAAGCCTGGGGCCCATGACGGCCATAACAGGGAGGCTGGTTTCAAGATGATGGGCAGAAGAACATCTTCACAGCCCAGGCTGACCAGCAGTGCATGGGCCCTGTCACTGGCAGGCAGATGTGGAGTGACGACCAGGTTGGAAGACTGGGGCTGAGGCTAAAGATGCCCACAGGTGGCCATGGCAAGACCCTTAACTGTCCAGATCTGCTTCCTCATCAACAAAAAGGCTACAGCAGTATTCTGACAAGCAGTTTCATGGGTTATCGGGAGGAAAGGACTGAAAGCACTGCGTGAGTTGTGCACATTATTTTTATTAAGACTTGTTAAGGTTGTCAGAGGCCTGTGGAGCCTTGTCACAGCCTGGAAGTGACTTCTCATTGGTTCTCCAGGATTGCAGTGGGGAGAGGTGTTCGAGCCAAGTCAACATTAATGAAGCCCTTACGCCACTCAAGACACTGCAGAAATACAATGGCCATCATAACACAACGTTCTGAGGTCCAAAAAGCAGAGGAGATAGGCACAGTAGATAGTACAGATGAAGAGACTGAGGGTCAGGGAGGGGACATGGCTTGTCCAGGGTCACTTGCTAGCAAGCTTAGAGTCCAAATACAATACATTTTTCAAAAAGTTTATGACATAGTTGATAAATGTAATGTTATTTGAGATCTGGTAAGATGAGGAAAAGCCTTTAGGCATGGGAAAGGCCTGTGCCAAAAGCAGTCTCTGCTTCACCCTCAATAATCACTCTAGGAGAAGGATACTTCAGGCTAGAACTCTAAGGGGCCTTATAAATTATCTAGGCCAACCCCTTCATTTTAAAAACAGAGGCTGAGGGGAAATGATTTACCCAAGGTCACACTACTAGTAACACCTGAATCCAGTTCCCCTGACTCCAAATGCAGAGCTTCTCCCAGCACACAAGGCTTATTAACCAATATCCAGGTTAACCAATATCCCTCTCCCACCCCCATGGCACTGTGGCCTGGGCATGCTCAGAAGGGACCAGACCAGGGAGGAGGGGGCACAGTGAGCAGAGAGCAGAACCAGGGGATGTGTCCCACTCCCAGAGGCCTGAAATTCTGAGGAGAAACTACCCATCTCTAATGGGAAAGACGCTACAACTGCAGAACCACGTCCCAAGTTACAGCTCCAAGCAGCAATGCCTCCTATGTCAGCTAGTGGTGTTTTGGGGTGTTAAGAGAACCACGTTGGTGCCCCAGGCCTGGGACAGCCTTTACTCTCTGCCCAGCTCCCAGATTCCTGCTGAGAATCCCATTTTCCAGTGTCTCTCAGTGAAGTTCAAAACGCTCCAGGGTCCCAGAGCAGCAGGACAGGACCTCAGAGGACCCGAGCAGAAATCCCCCGCAAAGCATCCCCTTGGAGACCAAGGATAGGAGGAAGGCCTCGCTGGTGGGGAGTTACTCATTCAGGAAGATGAAAGCTGTGGGCCTAAAGTTTCTTTCCAGTTTTGTCCTTTGGGGTCAAGCAGGACCAGTCTTTCACACAATAACCCTTCCTACACTTGAAGACAGCCCATGCTCTCCCTAAGATTTCTCCCGCCCACACTCAGTATGCCCAATCCCATCAGCCAGGCCTCCTATGGCCTGGTGACCTTCCACTGGACACTCATCAGCTTGGCATTAGCCTGAGCACTTCCTACAGCACCAAGACCTGGGCACAAAACGCCACTCATGGCCTCATTTAGATGCTGCATTTCTATTATGGTAGGACAAGAGCATGCCATAGCTGATGCCAGTGAGAACCTGGTTATCAGCTGGGTTATAAGAGCATTTCAGTATCATCATAAAACAATGCAGCACAGCCCGGAGCACGGAGCTTTTGTCTAGGGACAAGCGAGGATAAAGGGGGACTGCTTTTGGTACAGGCCTTTCCCCGAGCCTAAGGGTGTTTCCTGATCTTCCCTAATCTCAAATAACTACATTTACTAACTATGTCATCAACTTCTTTTTAATGTATCTGATTTGGACTCTAAGCTTGCTAGCAAGGGACCCTGGGCAAGCCCTGACCCCTCCCTGACCCTCGCTTTCCTTTGTCCTAGTTGGCTATGCCTACTGCCCTTCAGGCAACAGCCCTGGCATCACTAAGCCATCATCACACTACATCCCACCTCATGGGCTGCATAAAATAAAATAAACCATTCACACTGAAATCATCTAAATAAGAAAACTAACAAGTCCTCAGGCCCTGGGTTAAGAGCCCCAGACCTAAATGCCCCAAAGCTCCTTGATTCTGGGAGAAGCCTGGGCCCACCCCAGCTCCAGTCCTCCCTGTACTGCCTGGCTCCTCCAGTCCCTGAACTCTAGATGCAGTAAAAGGAAACATGGACAGTCATCACCGGCAACATAAAAAGAGGTAAACACTTTAGGAAGGCCCATAGAAGCCCAGAAATGTCTTTAGGAGACAGCAGGGGATAGGAGAAATAACATGGAATTGAGGTCAGAAAGTCGGGGTGCAAGCCCCAGCTCTGCCCCTGGCTTCTCTGGGACCCAGTTTCTTCATCTATAAATGGGGTTGGCCTTTTGAGGCATCTCCTCACGACAGCTCGGTCCCCATTCCTCTTGATGCATAAACCAGAGAGGTCAGCACCCAGCTTGCAAGCAGCAGGCCCAACTAGCATCCATCCCTCCCCCCAACTTGTCTTTTTGTCCTAGCCCCACTCACAAACAGAACAGAGAAGCCTGAGAATTGTCAGCAAAAGGTCCTACTTCCACGTCTGCTCCCACCAGGGTGAGTCAGGCTGGGGCTGGTGATGAGAGGGAAGGAAAGGAAGGGATGCTGAGTGGACGGGGGCCTAGGGAAGGCATGGGCAGGGCCCATCAAGGGAGAGCCAGACCCTGTGGAGTAGATGAGTGGTTCCAAAGTCTCAGTGCAGGCTTGAGCTATTAAGGTGTAGAGCTGCACCAACACCTGGGACGCCCTCCATGAGCCACCTTCTGCAGGAAGATGGCCTGGATCCCTCTAGCGCCCTTTCCTTCTATCCTGTACCTATTACTATATTTGTTTTGCTTGTTTGTTCATGCTTGTCTGCGCGGTGTCTGCCCGTTAGACTGGGAGCTCCTTGAGGGCAGAGATGGACATCTGCCTCGCTTTGTACCCCCATACTTAGCACAACACCTGGCACACCGTAGGAGCTTCATAAATGTTTGTTGACGCCCGCACTAAGCAGCTGAGTTGGACGAATGGCTTCCTCTCTGAGCTTTGGTGTGCTCATCTGTAAAATGGGGACAATAACCTTTGCCTTACCAGAGCCGTTGTGATGAAAGTGTTCAGAAATGACTGGCTCTCCTCTGGCAGAAGCCACTGCCTGAGAGATTTTCTCCGTCAGGTTTCCCTCAGCTTGGTGACCTGACACAAGCCTTAGTGCATAATTTCCTCCTCCATGAATGGAAAGGAGATCTCTCTGGTTCTTTGGGTACCTAAGACATGCTGGAAGACTGTAATGAAATTTAAACAGGGATAAAAACGAAGTCCTACCCATGAAAAGCCAAAATCCAGGCCCTCAGGGGCAAGAGGGGAGAGATGAGGCGAGGTGCTGGATGTGAGGAAAAGCTCTGAGGCTCCCCACTGACCACCAGCTCAGCCTAAGGGGCGGCAGCAGGTGATGGACAATGGGACCGGTGTCTAGCTCAGGGGAGACGATGCTCCTGCTGTCTTGGGTCCTGCTTGGAGAGCAACATCCAAGGCTGGGCATCACACGGTAGGAAGGTCACAAGCAGGCTGGAGCTAGTTTAGAGGAGGGTGGCTGTCTTGGGAGGGAGGCCATAAGAGAGTCCAGTACGAGACCTGGGCTTTCTCTGCCCTCCCCTCCCAGATGTTCCAGCTAGGGAAAAGTCTGTCAGGGGGAGGGCAGGAAGCGTGCGAGCTGTCTTCATCCCTGAAGGTCCATTGTCCCCGTGGGTCCGGCTCAGTTCCGTGTGAGGGAGAACATTGGAACGGGCCGCCTCGGCGGGTAGTGAGCTCCCAGCCCTGGCCTCAGCTCCCAGAGCGGGGGAGGCCCTCTCCTTGTGTGGCTCTCTCTAAACCCCAATGCTTCCTTCCCCTTGCAGAGCCGGATGGCCGAGAGCCTGCGCCTCTTTGACTCTATCTGCAACAACAACTGGTTCATCAGCACCTCACTCATCCTCTTCCTCAACAAGAAGGACCTGCTGGCTGAGAAGATCCGGCGAATCCCGCTCACCGTCTGCTTCCCCGAGTACAAGGGCCAGAACACGTATGAGGAGGCGGCCGTCTACATCCAGCGCCAGTTTGAGGACTTGAACCGCAACAAGGAGACCAAGGAGATCTACTCACACTTCACGTGTGCCACCGACACCAGTAACATCCAGTTTGTGTTTGACGCCGTCACAGACGTCATCATTCAGAACAATCTCAAGTACATCGGCCTCTGCTAGGAAGGCCTGCCGCCAGACCGCCTGCCCGTGGTGAACCCGATGGAGACGAGGCCCCTGCAGCGGGGGGGAGACCCCCAAGGGAGACTCCAAGGCCAAAGGAGAAGGCTGGGGCGAGGGGCGGCCGAGCGCTGCTCGCACCTCCCTTCCGTTTCCTTATCCCCACGCTGTTCGCAAAAGTACATATATATATTCAGATATCTAGAGAGAGCTAGATAGGTAGGTAGGTAGGTAGATAGCTAGACACATACATATATACACACACTGGCAAAGTTCCCCAAAGAAGACTTTCGGAGGGAGATGACGTGTGTTCGCCATTGCCACTGTAAGCTCAAGCCGTCTACTCCTTTGGGCTTTCTGAAGAGCCGCTCCATTCTGGGTAGCATTCACCTGGCCTTGGGGCCATCTCACCACCCCGGAGAAGAGGCAGAGTGGGGAGAATGGCCCACTTTGCATTTTGTTTCCAGGAGAAAGGCAAAGCTTTCCTCAAGGCCTGTGGGACAAGACAGGCCAGCAAGCAGAGGCACCCAGGTGATCGGGGGCCTTGGGCGTCCACTGAGGCTACATGTGGCTCCTTCTACTTTGCATAGGACTCACCTCGGGTACCCTCCACGACCTTCAAAGCCAACGGCACAGACCTAGCGTGAGGATCCCAATCTGACTGTCACTCCCTTGGAGCTGTTTATAAATGCTTCAAAAGACAACGGGCATCAAATGAGCAAAGTAACTGAAATCAAACCAGGCCAGAACAGGGCCAGCAATTCTTGTATTAGTCTTGAGTTTTCTACATCCAGATGTGGGCTTTCTTCTTTGACATTTTTGAGGAGGGTGGGGAGGGCAAATCTTGTGGTGTTTTACAGATGAGGAAAAAAAATTACAGAAAATTGAAAAAAAGCAAATGAGTGTTCATTTTAAACTATGGACTGTAAAAAGAAATCGCACGATAGTTATTTGGCTTGTGTGTGTGTGTGTGTATGTGTGCGTGTGTGCGCGCGCGCGCGTGTGTGTGTGTGTGTGTGTGTGTGTGTTTTTCTAAGAGGGCTGTTTGTGTGTTTGCTTGCTGGGCAGAGAAACTGTCACTGGATAGCTTTGGATTCTCAAAGGAAGTTCTGGGACATGTGGTCAAACTGTTCCGGGCTCCTGACTTTCCGGGTGTAGAATATAAACCCCTACAAAAGTCCATTTGCTCCTGCTGAGGTCTTTGGTTCAAGTTTCCCTTTTTAAAACATCGTGTACTTGATGACAGTTAATGTGGGAGCACTGTGAACAATACCTAAATGTTTTGGTGTTTCAAAGAGTAAATTCTTGGCTCTTCAGTTCACTCGGGGATGGGACTAGGGAGGGCTAAAGAGGGGACAGCATTCCTGGGCTCCCCAACGTCTCATCACCACAGGCTGACCTCAGCAGCCCCAGTTCCTGTGAAGGCCCAGAGAGTTTGGGTACCTGATGGAAGATGGAAGGAGTACACCATGGGGACTTTACCAAGAAACACGCCCTCCCATCACATGGCCTTCCTTCTGCCACATCCCAACCACTAAAGCCTGTTTTCCGACTTGTCTGGTAAGAATACACGTCCAGCCCTTGCCGAAGTGGCCAGCACAGTGAAAATCTTCATCCTCCCTTCGCTCCCTCTCCTGCGGTCCAGGATGAGGGTGAGGATTCTCAGTCAAGGGCTTTCAGAAAACTGGGAGGGAGGGAAGAGATGACACCAGAGTCTGAGGCTATCCACCTTCAGAAAATAAAATCGTCCAAACGATCCTTGTTGTTTTGCTGGTTTGTGCTACTTCACTGTGTACAGCCGCAGGGCGGGTCCAGGTCTGCAGATCTGGGGTCCGAAGGCCTCCCCCCGGGGTCTGGGATCCAGCTAACCACACTGTGTGCCCATCCACACACAATGGGGTTGTCCAGGTTAAAAAGTTCCAGAAGGAAAGGTCAATTCCACCCACTGAAGTACTGGGTATAGAGTCAGAAGTGAAAGGAGTTTGGCACTTTCGCTATGATCTTTCCTGGGATAGCATTCCCAGGGCTGGGTTTGGATTTGATGGGCTAAGTTGCCTCCAGTAAATCAGAACACCAAGAGAGGTGCCTTGTCTCCCCAATGAGCCTCTGCTTCCCAAATTATTTCTATATCCAAAAGAAGCCAGTGACCCAGAAAGCACCTCATTCTCGGAGGATTGACAGTTTCCACTCAGGAGGCCACCCCACACTCCCCTAGGAAGCGAACAGTATTTCAAGATGGCAGGCGTGCTGACAGCGTGCTGTGGAGGAGGCGTGAATCTCACCTACCCACTCCTCACCAGCTCACACGGGCTGGCGCTGCTGTACACGCAAATGAGCAACAAAGTTTCCCCAAAGAATTTTAATTAAAAGAAAGAACAAAAATTCTTCCATTGCTCCGGGGCACTGTGAGCATGAGGAAATCATACTGGGGCGATCTGGACTGACATGTAGGGAGACGGTCCCTGCCGGTGGCAGCAGTGGTACCTGCTGACACACCAACTATGTGAGACAGGCAATGCCAGACTGCTCAGGGCCTGCCTCTTCCAGGAAGCCTTCTCTGGTTCATTCATACCCTCCTGGCCTTCAGCCTTTATCTTACAGACCTCAGTTCCCACATCTTCAGGCCCATCTCATGGACCATTTTGTATAACTGCAGTCTCTATGGATGACATGGCTCCCTATGACACGGTCTATGCCAGGGGAGGAGAACCTATATCCTTGAGGCCACATGTGGAAGGGCCACACTTGAGGACCCAGAGGGCCATGTGTGGCCTCAAGGCCATAGGTTCCCCACCTGGTCTATCCCTTAGACAAGCTTTGCATCTGCTCCAGCACCAAGCAGAATCACCTGTACAGAGGCCTGCTCTGTAGACCCTCCTGAAGCCCAAGTGAAGGTTCTCTCTTTCCCCCAGAGAGGCTTTAGGAAGAAGTTGGGGGGAGGGGGAATTTCCAACTCTGCTACTATTGACCTATGTGACATCAGACTTGCTGGGCCTCAGTGTCCCCTCTGGAAAATGAGGGGGGTTGGCATAAATAACCCCCAAGGCCACTTCCAGCCCCAAATCTATGATCCCATAAGTATTCGTGATTGCACGCGATCTAACCACAGGTAAAGCATGGAGGCAGGCCCAACACTTTGACCTAGAATTGTTCCCAATTCAATTCAGCTCTAATGATCCGGCATTTATAAAGCACCTAGCAAGCAAAGAGAACAGATTTGGAGCTCGGGGCTCGTGCAGTGCAGTGCCCGGGCAGGTCCCCGTCCTCACAGCCCACATGGACGCAGCCACCTCAGTGCTTACGAAGCCCTTTCCTCCCAACGCCCTGTGAGCTTGAGATGCACAGAGATGGTGGAGGCAGGACTTGTAGGAGGCAGTGCAGCTAATAAAACGGTGTATGCGGAACTGCAACTTGCTCTAACTCAGATCTCCTGGCGCGTTTTGTCAGGATTCCCTTCTACCTTGTTCCGCATTTATGGTGTGCCCGCCCTTTTCCCCCAGCAGAATGTAAGCTCCCTGAGGGCAGGGACTGTGCCCTGCTTCCCCTCTGTACCCAAAGCACCTTGCACTTTACAGCCATGGATGAACGTGAGCTGCTTCCCAGGGCAAGGCCCTTCCCACAGCGGCAGACACGGGAAGAGCCAGCTGTTTCCATTAGACGTGCTTGGTCTGTTACACCCGGGAGAGCTCTAGCCATCCAAGGGCCTCCATCCAGCGCTTCTGCGCCCCTCCTGCGGCCAGCTGACCGCAGCACTCTGAGCTCCAGTGACTGACCACTCAAGCTGTTTTACAAGCTACTTCCCATGTCTACACCTGGATGTGTCTGGTAACTGTTCCTAAGTCCTATTCATACAGGATTCTGGCAGGCAGACCTAGAGCAAATTTTCAACCTATGAAATTTCAGAAAATGATGCTGTGTTAGGAAGAGACGACTCCTTAGCTACACAGCCCTCCCGGCTGGGGCAGGGGTGGGAGGTCAGTAAAAATGACCAACACAAACAACCCCTGCCCTCTGCAAAGAAGGGAGACACCAAGGGCTTCCCAGAAAGAGACCCCAGCCAGGTGTGAAGGAAGGACTAGACTTAGCACATCGTTCATCAGAGATGGTGGCGATTCCTCCAGGTGTGGGCCCAACAAGACTCCTTCAGAGGTCACTTCCCTCTCTGAGATTGCAAGTGCAGTCCTGTGCCTCGGGTTCAAGTGAGGGCCAACCAAAGGCGCTCCTAAGTCCCTTCCATCCTCACATCCCCGCCCAGCAGAGCTGCTGTGACTGTCTGTGGAGTCTGCTGTTCCGTGGGCACTAGGCTATCTGTACAGGTGCTACCTTCCCTGCTCCTTGAGAAGAAGGACAAGAGCCAGTCTGTGTCTCCCAAACAGGGTGGTGTACCCACCAGGCCCTCCCAAACCGAGGCCCCAGGCAAGACCACGAGGCTGCACTCTGAGCACCATCTGAGTAGGCGTGTCAAGAGTAGCCCTGCTCCCCTAGTGAGCCCTAAGACCATCCACTGGCCAGGCTCACAAAGGAATGGGCCAATGGGTGTGCACAAGCTCTGGAAGGAAAGTGCCAGGGCCTGAGGACTTTCCTACTGGCCTGTTGCTCTTCCTGCCTGCCATGAAGGGAGCGGCTGCCCCCCAACCAGCTAGGGGCTGCTAAAAATACATTGTGAAAAGGTGATGGACAGAAGGCTACTTTTCTTCTACGTACGACACAAAGAGCAAGTGAGACTGGATGTAGCAGCCTCTGACCACAGCAAGGGTGATGAGCTGAGCCAGTGGGCCTGAGCCCTGAGCCTACAAGGCCAGAGAGCAGAGGTGTCAGTGCTGCAATGCGGGCCCAGGTGGAGATCCATCCATCATGTTTCACAAGCTGCTCTGTGTGGCTAAAAGATTCACTGCCTCGTGGCCAAGCTTCTTCCCAAGGTTCAGCTGACCCTCACCAGAGGTAGGTGCTATAGTACAAAGAGCCTGGAGTTAAAGTCTGAAGACCGGTTGCAATCCTGACTCTGCCATTTACTCTCTGTGTGACCTGAGACAAATCCTAGGACCTCACTGGGAAATGTGAAATGCTAATCTTGTACTCCATGCCATGGCCCTGGACACAGCTGCTGGTGGCTGCCCACTGACCTGCTGCCACCTGGCTCTGCACTGGCTCTGCTCCCAGACCTCGAGTGCTTTGGCTTGCCAGACTTCCTCCTGTCTCCCAGTCTTGTTTCTGTACCTCCATATGTTCTGCGTGGCATGGACTCAGCCCTCCACTCCCACTGACAGAGTCAGGCTCTCCTTCCAAGGTGCAGTCTTGAAGCCGTTTCTCCATGAAACACCCACCATCCCTAGCTCCGTGGCACTCGCTACAAGGTTGGCCTCCATCTCCTTCTTTGGGGTGTATTCACTTGAGCCCATGTCCCATCTACCTTATTAGACCATCAGCTCCTGGAGGGCAGGAATTATGGCATTTTCATCTCCACATCTTTATCACCAAACCCAGGGCTCTGAATGCAGGAGAAATTTAATACTTGTTGACCTGAATTGGTGATGAATCTCTGTGCACTTAGATAGCCTGACCCTCAGACCACAGACCCAGCCCCTCACCAGCCCCCATTGGAAGTTTGTTCCAGTGTGATGGAGCTACAGCTCCAAAGAACCTGGGGCCAGCTCCAGACTATGCTGAGACATCAGGGTAAGTGAAAGCCACTTTCTCCCAGGGTCTCTGCAGGGCCTCGGACACATCCTGGGGATTCCTGTCTATGCCCCCACCACCATTTCCCACCCCCACTTCCTTGTGCCAGAACGGCCTCACCGCCCTGGAAACTGCCAGGGACAGGGCAGCAGAATGGAAAGGACACTGGCCCCGGCTCAGAGGATACCAACATGCCACAACCTCCACTTCATCATCCATAGAATGATGTACTTTAGCTCTCCACCCTACAGAGCTTTGGAGGCAACGGAGCATGACCTACTGTCACTCCTGAAGCCAGGGAAATAGGGACCACCACATTGTCCCTGCCCCTGCTGCTGCCCCATCCCTGGCTCCCCCCTGCATTCTCCACCACTACCAGCAGCCATTGCCACCTAGGGAAGGGTCCCAATGTCCCCCTAGGTCACTTCGGGCAATGCACCACAAGTACCGATGGGATCAGGAGCCACCCTGCTCCCTGCTGCCACACACGTTTTGGGCCTGAAGATAACAGGAGGACCACTGTTCATGCTGCACCACGAGGTGGAAGGTGGAAGGACATGTGGCCAGGCTTTCAGCAGTCTCTGGCACCAGACTAACCTGCCAGGAGCTGAAAGAAGCCAGTCAGGAGGACTGTGATGGGGAAGCAGGATTCAGGGGCTGTCCAAGCCTCAAGACGCCCTGGGCTGGGGCCTTCCTGTCATTTCAGCTTTGGGATGCCCTTTTCCTGTGGCAAACAACCTGTGCTTTCCTGAGGGGCAAATGCTTCTGCCCTGCTATCTCTCCCCGTACTTTCATCCCTACCCAGCTCAGCCCCACTACCCAACTGTCTGAGTCTTTTCTTATGAACAAACGCTCCTCAATGCCAAGGATCTTCCTCTTGGATTTTCCCCCTTTCAGTACTCATGGGAAACCAAATTTCCTTCTACCCCCACACAGTCTCGACTAAGGAGACTCTAGAACACGCTTCTCCTTGGTCCTCTCCACCAAAGTAGGCACTCCTGCTCTGCCAGAGACGCTGATCCATTCACTCACACCACCCATCCATCCACTTTCTCAAGTATAGCAGCTGGCTCACAGTCTTCCTCTCTCCCCCAACTGCTGCCCTCCACCCCTAGGGACTCCAATATGTCGGCAGTGACATACCTTAGAATACCATGGCCTTCCAGTTTGTCCACATCAACTTCCACGACCTACAACATCACCAGATCAAAGAGCTGAAAGACCCGTGGAGGCTATCTAGTCAAACTTGTCCCAAAACAAGAATCCTCTCTACAGCATACCCAATGTGGGACCATCAAGCCTTCACTTAAAGACTCACAGTGATTGGATTGGACTAATAGTTAAGAAGTTTCTCTTGACATCAAGCCTCTTTGCAACCTTGGCACGATGCCCTTAATTCTACCCTCTGAGGGCAAGCAGAATAGTCTAGCCCAGGGGTGGGGAACCTGCCACAAACTCCCCACCTTTGGTCAAAGGGCTGCATCTGAGCACTAGAAGACCACAGGCTTCCCCATCCCGGCTCTCGCCCTCCTCCAAAATGGCAGCCCTTCCACACGTGAAAGCCTCTGTCATGGCCCCCAAGTCTTTTCTTCTCCAGGTAAAAAATCCCCAGTTACTTGAACATCATCTTCTAATCATCAGGAGGCTGTTCTTGCCCCTTCCCACTAACTTTTCATAGCTTGCTTTCAATAGATGGATATGTAGCTGTAGCTATAAATGAGACATTTCCAATAGTGCATGGGAGGGGGGTCATTCTCATCTTCCACCAATACTTTCCTCTGATGTCTGGGAGGTCCTTGGGTTCCAGAAGTCACTGATAGAAGAACATGAATTCTGATAGACCATCCCAAACTGGAAAGATTTCAGGAAAGGGTCACTGACAGGCCACTGAGGGGCCATCCTTCAGGAACCAGCCTCACTGAGTGCAGAGGGGCTGGCCACTGAGGGGAGGACTGTCAGGCAATGACTTTTTCAACCCTGGCAGCCCAGAACAATGGAGGCGAGCACCCACACTGCCTAAAGTATCAAAGGCAGTAATTCCTGTTTCTCTCTCATGCACTTCAGAGGATTCTGGTTCTCCACCCCATCACGGTTTGGGATTCACCCTCCACTCCTTACTCTCCCTACCACAACCCGATATCCAATAGGTAGTCAAGCTAAGACACACAGCAACCAATCCCGGCCCCCAAACAGCCCCTTTGGTCTCCCTAACACAGGCCTCCTCCTTCTCCATTCCATCTTCCACACTGCCACCAGAGTGAGCCTCCTAAACACAGAAGAGTCGTGTCATCCCTGCTCAACAGCTTCCAGGGGGTCCCTACCCCTGACTCACACTGTTGGACATTTCAAGCTCTCCACAGCCAGGCCCTGCCCACCCTTCTAGTGCTTCCTGCATTCTGTGATCCATCCCCATAATACGACACTCCTGTCTCCCACCTCTGGGCCTTCACCCTGGCTGTCCCCATGCCAGAAATGCCCTCCCTCCTTCCTGCAACCCTTAGAATCTCTTTTTCCTGCAAGCACCACTTTCTGCATGAAGATCTGCCTGGTTACCCACCCCCAACCCCTATTCATCTTGTATGTAGAAGGATAGTCTGTCTGTATTTATGTGTTTACACATTGTCTCCTCATTAGAATGGAAGCCATTGAGGGCAGGGGCTGGTTCCCTCTTGTCTCTGTATCTCCAGTATTTGCTCAGTGCCTGGCACATAGTAAGGGCTTAATAAATGGTTACTGACTGACTAGCTGACTTGTGATAAGACTGGTTTTCCTGTGTGGCTCATAGAAATGTGCCTCCCACCATTAGAAACACCCCACAAGAAAGAACACAGTTCAGTCCAGTCCATAGTTAATGTAAGTATGCTGTAGAAGTGAATGAGCAGCACAGAATGAGAGGCACTCTTGCCTCCACCTCCCACCTGGTGACATGCCAGCTCCTGGGAGGTCACCATCTCTGCGAACATTACCCCTACCTCTGTTTATCTAGCCCTAGTCTCTTCCCATTGCCTATTGAACATTTCCAGCTGGATGTCCCAAAGACACCTCCAACTCGACATCTCTTCTCTCTCTGTCCCACTCCACTGGGTGGCCTTAGAAGCTCCCAAAGATTTAATTACCACCTCTATGCTGATGATTCTCACATCGGCTGTTCCTGCCCCAGACTCTCACATCTCGAAGTGAATGTCTAGTAAACAACTAAACAAAATGTCCAAATCAGAACTCATCATCTAAACCCTCTTCCCTCTCCACCTCTCCATCATCCTTCCAGCCCCTCAGGCTCACATCCTGGACTCCTCACTCGCTCTCTGCCCCACAGCCAAGCTGGTGCCAAGGCCTGACCATTTCACTCTTGCAGCATCTCTCCAACACACCCACCCTTTTCTCTCCTCTGACCCTGCTCCCACTCTAGGACAGCCCTGCATCTCCTCACACCTGGACTCACACTCTGGGGGTGCGGTGCTGCCTGCCTCAGTCTCTCCCCACTCCAGACCATCCTCCAGGATCCAATACAAAACGCTCTGCTGGCATTCGGAGCCTCTTCTCACCTCGCCCCCTGCTATCTTTCCAACCTCCTTCCACTTCACTCCCCATGTACACCTCATACTCTTCAATCCAGCCCCTGGCCTCCCGGCTGCCCCTCCACCCCTAAGCTCCAGGCATTTCCTCTGGCCTCCCAGGCCTGGGAGCCTGCCTCCTCTGGCCTCGCCAGCCTCCCTTAATCGGAGGGCCTTCCCTCTGCTCCCCATTTCCCATTCACCCTGGACCTGGCTTGCTTTGTACAGATTTGTGCGCACTCCCTGAGGGCAGGGATTGGCTTTGCCTCTTTCCCTTTTCCCAGCACTTAGCACAGTGCCTGGCACATATCAGTCATTTAATGAAATGTCTATTGCTTGCTTGCTTGATCTCTGACTCAATCAAATCTAATGCCCCCTCAAGCTTCTCTGCTAAGCACTACCCAGCCCTCCCATCCAGCCTTAGCCTAGGGGCTGACACTCCAGGTTTTTCTGACTTTGATCCGGTGATGGTCATTACACAATTGGCAACAAAAGGAGCCATCCCTCCTCTAGAGAGCTCCATGGTTTGCAAGGCTCTTTCCTCCCAGCAGCCCTACGTGAGAGGTCAAGGATGTTCTCCAGCAGTCCCTGAGGTCCCATGAGTGAGATAAAAGTCTCCTCCAGGGGGAAGGGAGGTGGTCAGGGACCACGCCTCCTGCCATTGCCTAGGAAGGTACAAGGGGAGGCCTGCCAGGCCCCATGGTGTCCTCCCAGAGGATGCTCAAACAGCCATTCAGAAGCAGGCAGGGCAAGTGAGGGAAAGTCAGGAGAGGCCTCCCCAGAAGGGACAGTGACTAGGCACCACCTGCTGGTCAAACAGACTGCTCTCTGAAAAGCTAGGCCTGAGGAAGAGAGTGGCTATTCCAGGAAGGAATCAAATAAGATGTGGTCTCTACCCTGGATAAAATGAGGCCTTGATGCACTGACCACAGAAAGCTCTGCCTGGGTCTAGGACATGGGGAGAGATACGAGGTTTAGCTAAGACATGGTCCCTGCCCTGCACTAGCAGGCAGCCCCTGACCGTGGTTGCTGCCAAGGAGAGGCAGCCCCTGCCAAGCAGGGCGAGGAGGGAGAGGCTGGGCAGCGTGGCAGCAGGAGCTCTCCGGATGACACAAGTTCACAGGAGCAAGTGTGCCCCCCCCCCAGCCAAGGGCACCCAGACACGGAGCTGGACGCCCCTTGCCCAGGAGGAGGCCGGGGGGCTGGGTTTCTGCTCCCTACGTGGATCTCCAAATGGGGCCCGCCACCCCTCAGCCAGCTGCCTTGCCCAAACCATGGAAGCTGCCCACCACCTTTAGTGCATGGCGGCATCTCCCAACTCAACTCTGCTCTCCTGGAGCCCAAACAGCCACACTCTCACAAGATCTCACCTCCTCCTTTAATGAGAAAAGAGTCCACTGGCAGCCAGCTCATGGCCTCTCCATCTCTAACACCCCTTGGCCTGGGCCATCATTCTCTCCTTCTAGTCTGTCTGCCATAAAGAGGAAGCCCAGCTGCTCCCTAAGGCCAATGACCAGGCTCCCAGGCTCCCAGGCTCCCAGCCTTGGGCCAACCTTGACCACTCCCCCTCCTCCTCCAGATCCCCACCACCAAATCTTGTTCTGCCATTTCTGCTGTCCATCTATCCCCCCACTCAAACGGCCACCCCCCCAAATCTAGGCCCTTACCACCTGGACCACTGAGGCACAGGATGGTCCCTGAGCCCAGGCCTGACCAGGGTGCTCCATGCCAGCCCAGTCTGCCACTTTGGGCTCTTCACCGCAGGGCCCGTTCTCCCCTTCGCAGTTTTCTTACATTTTAGCCCCCTCTAGGACGCAGGCACACCGCGCAACTTGTTACTCCATCTCTCGCCTCCCAGGCTTTGCACCAGCAGTCTCCCCTGCCTGGGAGCCTCCCCCTCCTCACCTCTGCTCTCTCTTAAGTTTCCCTGGCTTCCTGCCCTTGGATTTTAAAAATAAAGCCTCCCAGAGGATTAGAAATTCATACCACCACTTGGGCCCCAAGGTTTTCACATTCAAAACATGCTGCTCAGAGAAAAACAAAACAAAAAAAAAGGTTCTGCTGCAGTCCATGGAATGAGCACTCCTGCCAGACTCTCTCCTTTTCCGAGAGAAGGCCCAGGCCATAGCAGCCGAGGCAGCCAGGACACCAGGAAGGCCGGCCTCTGACACTCACTGGCTGGGGGCCCTGTGCCACTGCACCCCTCAAGACTCTGGCCCTCTCTGTCATGTTACCTTGTTCTTATTTGCAATATGTTTTCTATTGATCTCTATGTGTATATCAATCAGTCAACAAGCATTCATTAGAGATTCATTTTTGCAGGATCCTAGATAAGGAACAGCCAGGAGGCTGTTGTCTCTGGATTAAGGTACAAGAAGTTTGGAAAGGTAGGAGGGGCCAGGTTAGGAAGGGTCTCCAATGCCAACCAGAGCATTTTGTATTTGATCCTGGAGGTGAGAGGGAACCATGGGAATTACTGAGCAAGGCAGATGGAGGACAGTAGGTCAGGAAATCACTTTAGTGAACGGATGGGGGGTGGAGTGGCATGGGGAGAGCCTAGAGGTCAGCAAACCCTGCCTCATAGTCTATGGCAACAGTTCAGAGGTGAGGTGATGAAGACCCACGCCAGGGT
Source organism: Petaurus breviceps papuanus (assembly GCF_028583685.1). Lineage (NCBI taxonomy): Eukaryota > Metazoa > Chordata > Mammalia > Diprotodontia > Petauridae > Petaurus > Petaurus breviceps. Next base: position 512,961 of record NW_027186331.1, read on the forward strand.
GACAGCAGTGTCTGAGGAGAGAAGGGGTGCAGATTCAAGAGATTCTGGGGAGGTGACATCAACAGGCCTTGGCCCCATTGGGGAGGGGGGAGATGAGAGATGGTGAGGAGGCCAGGATGACTCCTGGGTATAAGGCTGGGGGACTGGGAGGAGAGTGGGACCCTCCACAGTAACAGGGAAATTCAGCCAAAGAAAGGGTTTGGGGGGAAGAAGAGACAATGTTTCACTTGTGAGGGCAGGCCCTGCCTCCCAACTGGCAGGGAAAGCCTGGAGAGGGACTGCCCTTCTCGAATGTGCTCTCAGGCCTCCCTACACCAGCTCCATGGCTACCAAATGGGTATAGTGACGACCAGGGCTGTTGGGAGGACTAAATGAGATCACATCTACACAGTGCTTAACACAGTGCCTGGCACATATCGTCTCATTCTACCCCCTCAACCACCCCGGGAAGTAGTGCTATTATTATATTCATTCTACAGATAAAGAAACAGAGGCATATGGTGGCTAAGTGACTTGCCCGAGCTCAGCCAGCTAGGAAGTGTCTGAGGCAGGATTCAATCTCGGGTCTTCCCAACTCCAGGCCTGGTGCTCTATGCCCCATGGCGACCCCCTGACTGCCTCTAAGGATCTAGAGTCCTTAGCCTGCTTCACCTCAGGTGCCTCCTATAGGAAGCTGGTCCAGATCCCCCTCCTCCAGTGACCGTGCATTTACAGAGAAAATGACTGTGCACACACAGAGAAGCTTCTGGATGGCATCTGGGCACGGAGGGGGCAGGGAGATAGAGCATGGCCACTGCCCATCTGCATGCCGGAGTTTCCTTGCCTGTAAAATGAGGATCATCGTCACACCTGCTCCCCAGGGTGGATGTAAGGAATGAACAGGAGCCCCCCACCTTTGGGCACACCTGAGGAAGGCAGCACACTCTCCACATGCTGGAGCAGAGGCAGGGGCAGTGGCCAGACCTTTCCTGCCCAGCGCATGTCCTTCAGAGCTGCTCTTGGAGGTCCGGCCCAGCAGGCTGTGTGGCCCTCTCTGAAGCCTAGGCTCCTTCTCTTCAAGATGAGGCCCTCCCTTGTACCCCCGCCTGCCAGGGTGGCTCTGAGGAGATGGGGAGAAATGGCAGTTGTGGTCGGGAATGAGATCTGAAGGTGGAAACAAGGATAAGAAGGCACAGAAGCACCCAACAAGAGCTCAACCTCAGGCTCGCTCAGATGGCTTGGACTGTTTGAGATTTTCTTAGGGGAAGAGGATGCTGCTGGGCTGGTCTTTAATGCCACCCACCTGTCTTTGCCCTTCCCACAAGCAGGACCCTCCTTGGCCAGCTCTCCAGGAACCACATGTGGTCCTGTCGGAAGAGGTTGTCTCACTGCTTCACATCTTAGAGGACAAGCATCATCGAATTACTAAAGATTTATTAAACACCCACTATATGCCAGGCCCTGAAGGAGGGGCACAATACGCACACAGAGAAGTATAAAGCCAGGGAGGAAGGTGATGGTTGCAGCTTCACACACAGAAGGGAGAGATCTCCCTCCCCAGGAGAGTCTCCAAGGTCAAGGAAGACTTCTGGGAGGAGGCCCCACCAGAGTTCAGCCTAGAAGGCAGGAAAGAGGGGCGGAGGGGCCGCTGGCACTGCGGGCAGCACCACCCAGCTCAGGCAGCAGCCCAGGGGGAGGCCCAGAGGCTCCAGAAGTGACCCAAGCTGCTCCGAGCAGGGCTTCTCACCAAGAGTCTCCAAAGCCACAGAACAACAGGCCTACCTCGGGGCACCTGGGCCACGCTCCTGTAGGTCTTGTGCAAGAATTTGCGGCACAACAGCACTGGGTCGTCCAGGTTCTGGGAGAGGGCGAGGATGACATGATGCTTCAGAAAGCCTTCTCTAGAGAGACAGAGAGCACGGCTTTAGGGCGAGGACAGAGGCCACCCAGCTCACAAACCCAGTCACCATCTCAGATGACTGCCAGGCCACCACTGCCCACCTTCCCAGAGAGGCTGGCACAGTGCGGCCCTTCCCATGCCCAGGGCCCTCCCTCAGATGAGATCCTGGCCACAGGTGGGGTGCAGAGCAAAACAAACAGATGTGCCCATGTACAGAAGCAGAGAGGAGGAGAGGGGAGGGGAGGGGAAGAGAGGAGAGGGAGAAGTGAGGGAGAGGTGGGGAAAGGAGGGGAGGGGAGGAAGAGGTGAGGGAGAGGTGGGGAAAGGAGGGGAGGGAAAGGGGAGGAGGGGAGGAAAGGGGAAAGGGGAGGGAGGGAGAGGGGGAAGGAAGGAGAGGGGAGGAGAGAGAAAGAGAAAGGAGGGGGGAAAAGGGAAGGGAGAGGAGGAGGGAGAGGGCTGGGGGAGGGGGTGGGGAGATTCATCCGCAACAACCACCTTCCTCTGCCGCCTTGCCTGGCACAGAAGCGGCCCTGGGCTCTGGATGCCATGCCCTGAATGTGTGAGCACCAGAAGCCCCGGCGGACTTTAGCCAAACCCTGCCTGCCTCCCCAGGAGCCCGGCCCAGCTCTGCTGGAAGGGCTCTCCCAGCTGCCCTCGAGGTGCTGCGGTCTTTGGCCAGGACCCAGGAAACAAGGCTGCGGCGTGTGCCCGCTCCCCGCCCCCGCGGCCGCAGTGACGGACTTGCAGAGAGCGCTAGGAAGGACAGTCCGGGCTCACCCACATCAACTGTGTCAAGGCCGCAGAGAGGCCAAGGTCTGAGAACGGGCCGCCGGCCGGTCCCTGAACCCCGGGCAGTAACGGGGGCGTGATGATGTCAGAAGGCAGCCTGCGGAGGGCTGGCAGAGGCAGCGGGCAGGCGCGGGCACCTGCTGCGGACGGCCTCCCAGCCTCCCGAGCCCCACAGCCAGGAGCAAGGATGCGGCCCGGGCCAGCAGCGGATGCAGCAGGCGGGGGATGCGCAGGGCACCGGCATCCTGTAGGCTACCTGACAGTAGCCAGCAAGGTAAGAGGAAGGTGAGGAGCAGCGGAGACAGCGCGGGGAGGGGGGAGATCACGTGTGTGTCTGCTTTGGCAAGGAAGAGGGAGAGAGGGAGGGAGAAAAGAGAAGAGGAGGAGGAAGGAGAGAGACGGGGGGGGGGGGGGGGGGGGGAGGAGAAAGGGGGGAGGAGAGGGAGAGAATATGTGTGCGTGTGTGTGTATACGTGTGTTTCTATACTGAACACACATACTGGGCCAGGGAAATGCTGTCATTCTAACCAGCCATAACCTCTGCCCGGGCACTGCCCTCTTGCCCATCTCAATGACTCTTCCCCCGGAGCCCAGGGGATGGTGGTCCTGATAATCCCTCAGCAGCCAGTCTCTGACCGGCACCATTTTCTCCCCGCAATGAGTCCGGAAGAGTGCGTGGTCCCGAGGGTTGGGAAAAGGAGGTGATGAGAGCCGGGCTGAGCCCATCAGGCTGCCCCCCTCCCCCCCTCCCATCGGCAGGTCCCTGGGAGAGCCTTCCGCCTTGCCCGGAGGGCTGCTACCGGGTTGCAGTGACTTCTGGTTCCCGCCTGCCAACGTCCGAGCCCTGCAAGGAGGAGCTGAGCACGCTGAGAGACCCGCAGAGGGGAGATTAGCCCACAGCGCAAGCCTGAGAGCTGGTAAGCAGAGAGTTCTCACCCCCCACACTGCAGTCTGGCACACTCCCGGACTGCAGGATGTTCTCAGCCACCCCCGGCTATCCCCTCAGCCTTTTTCCAAGCTTCCGGGGCAGAAGAAGTTTAGGGAGAGAGGGGAGGCAGAAGCCCCTGCTGTGAGCCTCAGGCTTTCTTGTCCTCGGTGTGAGGTGGGTAGATCCGAAGGCAGGCTGAGGGCCTGGGCTCTGGGGAACGTGAGGGGTGGGAGCGGGAACCCTGGGTTTCCTCCTAGGTCGAGTGTTAAAGTCTGATCCCCTATCATCCTTAGGTCCAATTCTAAAGCTGTCCATTGTGGGCTTTCAAATGCTGGGCTCCCCCACAAGAAGATGCCACATGTGGTCCTCAACGACCATCCAGCCCAGGTGTTTGCAGGCTGAGTGCCCTCTGGTGACTAGAAGGGAGACTACAGCCTCCTCCAAAGAACTGAGGTGTGGCCACTGCCCTACTGGACGAAAGTCCCACCAGGTGGACATCTGGGATCTCGTGCCTGCACAGCTCCAAGGGTCACACAGGCCATGAGGGGTCACACTGCTTCAGTCCTTCTCCAACAAACTGTGTGTGCCCTGGACACAGCCACTCTGTGTCCCCTGGACACAGCTCCGACCTGCCCTCTCCCCCCAATAACTGGAGAGTCTACACCCAGCAGGTGCTGCCTCCCTGCCTACCAGCTCTGAAACAAGACCCCTGAGCAGCCCTGAAACACAGAGTGAAGACGGACCCACAATGACCAGAGCCAGATGGGCCTTCTGGCCTCCCTCCTCCTGCAGCGGCCTAGAATCACTGGCCCCAGGCTCTCTGGGAGAAGCCTTGGGGGTCTCCTTTCCCGGACCTTCCCTGCCTACTCTGAAGCATCAGTCCTGGCCCCAGTGGGGTCTGGGCTGGGCTGGGGAAAATACCTTAGAACCCTTCCTTCATTGCCCTCTGTCCCCCTTAAGAGTGTCTGCAGCCTCTCCATAAACATACCAGATCAATGGGCCTATTGATTTCAGCAGAGACCAGTTCATCTCATTTTTCTGCAAAACCCCTTTAAATTTTAGCAACAGAGCCCAAAAGGAGGTTCCGATCAAATTTATTTTGCTAATGATCTGGAGGAAGAGCACAGCGAATATAATTCCATTCAACACACAAGATTGAGTGCCTCCTCCTTCGAGCCACTGTGGGGAGCCTTAAGCTCTCACAAGCCACAAAATGCCATGCCAATAAAAACCCATCGCAGGGAGCCATCTCTCAAAAGGCCTCTTCCCTCTGTCCTGCCCTGTCCTTTCCCCCAGACATCAGCACTAGCTTGGGCCCCTGTGAGGTGCTTGGGGAATAAGGAGGAAAACAAAGGGGCAGCTCCTAAAGGAGCTGGCATTCTCCGGTTTAAATACATAACAAGTCAATAGAAGAATTTCCAAGTGTTGGTGGGAGAATCAGGAAAGGCCTGAGGAAGGAAGGAAGGAAGGGAGGGAGGAAGGGAGGGAGGGAGGGAGGGAGGGAGGAAGGAAGGAAGGAAGGAAGGAAAGGAGGAAGGGAGGGAGGGAGGAAGGAAGGAAGGAAGGAAGGAAGGAAGGAAGGAAGGAAGGAAGGAAGGAAGGAAGGAAGGAAGGAAGGAAGGAAGGAAATAGAGGGAAGGAAGGAAGGAAATAGAGGGAAGGAAGATGGTACTTTGGCTGGGTCTCAGAAGCAAAGATGACAAGGTGGCAGGGGGCAGATGGAGAGGAGACAAAAGATTGTTGTGTTGTGGAACAGCAAGGTGCCAGCCGAGCCAGGCCAGAGAGGGCCTGAAGAGAAGAAGCTCAGAAGACACAGGCAGACGAGCCGCATCGGCAAGGGTCCCCCATGCCAGCCCTGGAGGCTGTATTTGATGCTTTACTAAGTCAGGTCAGTACTACAATGTGGTCAATATAGCAACTGAAAATGTTCATTTATCACATACCTTGTGCCAGCTACCATGCCAAGTAGTGGAGATACAAAGACTGGGTAGAGCTAGGTGGCATAGTGGACAGAGTCAGAAAGAACCAATGTCGAGTCTGATCTCTGACACCTTCTATTGATGGGGCCCTCACAAGTCACTTAACCTCTTCTTCTCTCGGTTTCTTTATCTATAAAATGGAGATAATAATAACACCTACCTTACAGGAAGGAAAGGAAGAACAAAGGTAGGAAGGGAGAGAGGAAGGGAGGGAGGGAGGAAGGAAGGAAGGAAGGAAGGAAGGAAGGAAGGAAGGAAGGAAGGAAGGAAGGAAGGAAGGAAGGAAGGAAGGAAAGGAGGAAGGGAGGGAGGGAGGGAGGAAGGGAGGGAGGGAGGAAAGGACAAAGGGAAGGAGGGAGAAAGGAATAAAGAAGAGAGGGAGGGAGGCAGGAAAGGAGGAAATAGAGGGAAAGGAAGGAAGAAAGAAAATGTTAATTGAATACCTACTATGTGCCAAACATCAAGCTAAGGGCTTTACAAATATTGTCTCATTTTATCCTTAAATTCGGGGATCGAATGATAACCTTTGTAAAGTGCCTTGCAAACCTTGTTGAGCTCTCTAACTGCTAACCGCTGTCATTATTATATTATAAAGGACAACCTAAAATGGCTCTAGCCAGGAAGGAGGCTCATGCTGCAGCCACACGTGCAGCTCCAGGGCTGTGAAGGCAGCGCAGCACAGCGGCAGGAGCAGCATCTGGCCACGCAGGAAAGGCGCCATGCCATGCAGCAGACCGCCACTGAGGTGAGTCTTAAAGCAAACAAGGGACTCTCAAAGAACAAGGTGAGAAAGATTTTCCTTCTCGGCATGAGGAATAGGCAGGGCAAAGGCACAGAGATGGCTGGTTGGAATAAGCCCTTATTCAGTGCCTACTGTGTGCCAGGCAGTGTGCTAAGCATTACATAAACATGATCTCATCTGATCCTCCCAATAACCCCAGCTTGTGGCTGAGGTAACTGAGGAAGACAGAGGCCAGGGGACTTGTCCAGGGTCATATGGCTGATAGGTGTCTGAGCTGGATTTGAAATCAAGTCATCTTGACTGCAGGCCCAGCGCTGTACCCAGTGCATCACCAAGCTGCCTCTGGGACAGGAGCTGAAGGGCCACATACGAGAAACAAGAAAGCCAGTCTTGCTGAGCCATGCAGTGGGGGGAAAGAAATAGCTCACAAAATTGGACAGCTCCATTGGAGATAGGGTGTAAAAGGCCTTGAAAACCACAGCAGGGAATATTTTATCCTAAGGTCATGTTAGCGGCTGAGTGAAGGACGGACTGAGGTAGGGAGAAACAAGGCCGGAAGACCAATTAGGAAGCCAGGGAGAAGGTTTAGGCCAAGGTGACAGGGGTGGCCTTGTGAATGGAAAGAGGATGTGTAAAGAGATGGTGTAGACATAGAAAACCCAAGCCTGAAGAAAGACTGGATATGGGGGTGAGGGAGACAGAGGAGCTGAGAATACCACTAAGACGACAAACCTCAGTGACTGAAAGGACGGTACCATCCTCAGCCCAATCAGCGAAGTCTGGGAGAAGGATGGGTTTGGAGAGAGAGCTAAGGAGCTCGTTTTGTGACCTGCTGAGTTTGAGATGGCACCACTTTGCAAAGTCCAATGATCACACCTGCATTTCGGGCTATCGCTTAGACAGACATGAGGAAGAAGGGCTGTAGGAGAGAAGTGTGGGGTGAGAAAGAGCAAGGAGTTAAGGACAGCACCAAGATGGTGGCCAGTGACTGCAAGAATGGATGGTCAGAATGGAAACTCTCGACAGAGTGAAATCCAGAAGAGGCTGGCATCAGGAGGAAAGACGATGAACGTTTATGGGAATTAAGAAGGTGCCCACCACTGCGGGAGTGCCTATAGCCTAAACAGGCTATTGTGATAGTGCAGGCATGAAGTGATGAGGGCCAGCACCAAAGTGGGCAAGAGAAGTGATTAATAACCACTATCTTGGGGAGATTCCGAGGTCTCCACTTTTTCTAAGTTCCTCATTGTTAAAAGTTCAGTTTTCTTAAAGGACATTACTGATAATGAGATTGCAGTAATTTTCCTGACTGGGGTCAGATCCCACCCAATCTAGCCAGGAATTTCATCTAAGGTGGGGAATCCCTTTTGGTGCAGACAGAGCCCGAGGCTGGGAGTGGTCTGGTCTAGAAGAGAATGGTCTGGTATTGGGATATTTTCTCTGTCCAAGGCTGACATCGGCTCCTCACTGGAAGGGCATACAGTGAGCTGCCACCATGATTGTCTTTGATCAAAGAGAGACAGCCAAATGACCATCCTTTTATTAATAATCTGCTGGATTTATTAATAAAATGATTAGGTTACCCAGAAACTATGTCTCTCAAACCTTTTTAAATGTCACATGTGAGCAATGTCAGAGAAGAGAGATGGGCATATTGGAGAGATGTTGGCAAAAGTGCAACCTCAGCAGGGCCTGGCAACAGCTTGGGCCTGGTGGGGGAGGGAATGAAAGAGAGTGAGGAGTCTGGATGATGCCTACGTTGGGAGCCTGAGGGACTGGCAAGAGAGCAGTGCCCTAGACAAAGGCAGGAGAGGGGTAAAGATAACAAGTTCTGTTTTGGACATACTGGGTTTAAGATGTCTATTGGACATCTAGTTTGAGATGTCTGAAAGGCAATTATAGATTCAAGATTGGGGGTCAGCAGAGAGATTGGGGCAGGATAGGTAAATCTGAGCATAGATTTGGTAATTAAAACTCTAGGAGCTGATGAGATCGTCCAGTGAAGTAATACAGGGAGAGAAGAAGACAAGACCCAGGACAGAACCCTGAGGGTCACCTACGGTTAGAAGGTATGGTCTGAGGAGGAGACAGAGAAGAAGTCAGAGAGGGAAGGGGATAATCAGGTCATGTCCTGAACTCCCAGAGAGAAGAGAGTCTCAAGAAGAAGAAAGTATTGGACAGTGTCCAAGGCTGCAGGGAGGCCAAGGAGAATGAGAACTGAGAAAAGGTCATTGGATTTGGCCATTAGGGTATCAGTGGTAATTTTGGAGAGAGCAGTTTCAGTGGAATGATGAGGTCACAAGCCAGGTTATAAAGGGTTAAGAAGAGAGTGAGAAGAGGGAAAGTGGAGGCCCTGTTGTGAACAGCCTTTTTGAGGGCAGAAGAGATATAGGACCATAGTTACTGAGAACAAAAGGTTCAAGTAGGGTTTTTTGAAGAGACATGGGGATGTTTGTACATAGTAGGGAATGAGCCAGTAGGCAGGGAGAGATTGAAAAGAATGAGAGTGGGGATGACAGAGAGAGGGGGCAATCTGTTGGAGGAGACAGATGGAATGTGATTGCTTCAACAGGTAGAGGGGTTGACCTTGGTAAGGAGTAAGGGCACTTAGAGGAGAAGGTAGCAGAAGGTATCTAAATGACAGGAGAGGAGAAGAGGGAGCTCACGGCAAATTACCTCAATTTTTTCTTTAAGATACAAGGTTCTCAGGGCTTTTACTTGAGGGAGTGGAGGGAGAGGGGGCCATGGAGGTTTTAGGGCCTTGGTAGAGAGAGGGACAGGGAGGTAGAGCAAGATTGCCAAGCAGCAGTGAGGGCCCAGTGGAGGTTTCTATTTGCGTGTTCCACAGGCACATCCAAATTAACATATCCAGAAGACAACCTGTTTCTAATTCGTGTCCAAAAATCTAATGTGTGACCACAACCCCTGCACGCACACAGGCTAGTTAACTCCTTAACCTCAACAACTGAATGAATCCTATATTCCCACTCTGTTGCCAAATCTCATTCTTTCTCCTTCCAACCTCTCATAGATGTTCCCTTATCTCTACTCCCATGGCCACCTCCTAAGGGCAGCCCCCCGTCACCCCTCACCTGGCCTTCCAGTGGGTCTCCCAGCCTCAGGTCTCCCCAGCTCATTCTATTCTCCATTCAGCCACCCACATGGACAGAAATATTTACAGCAGTTCCTTCTGTGGTGACAAACAACAGAAAACCAGGGATATGTCCATCGATTGAGGAGTAGCTAAAGAAGCTGGGCTATGTGAACGTGATGGACACTACTGTGCTGTAAGAAATAATGAGGGAGGTGGCTTCAGAAAAACCTGGAAAGATTTATATGTAATGATGCAAAGTGAAGTGCGCAGAACCAGGAGAACAATGTATACGGTAACAACAATATTGTAAAGATGATCCACTTTCAAAGACGTAATAACTCTGATCAACATAGTGGACAACTACAAATCCAAAGGATTTATGATGAAACATACTATCCACCTCCAGCTGAGGGACTTAGAGTGCAGATTGAAACACATTTCCTTTTCCTTCTCTAATGTACTAGTTTGTTTTGCATAACTATATGTATTTGTAATGAGTTTTGTCTCTCTTGCCTTCTAAATGGGGAGAAGAGAAAGGAGAGAATTCAGAACTAAAATAAAATAAAATTGACTTTTTCTGAAAAACAGTATTGAGGCATCCCTGGAGACTTGGTTGGCTCAGGGAACTAAGAGCTTGGACCGTACGCAGGCACTTCATTGCCATGAGAACTTAGGGATGGTGGAGTAGGGAGAGGAAAGAGGAGGTCTGACTGGATGAACATGATGGGTAATGCTGGTGAGAGATATTTGCTCAGATGAATCAACTCAAACGGTCTTCACTACCTATCCTTGTACATACTTGCTCTGCTATGGCTAAACTAAGCTCTTTTTGTTAACTGCTGTATAAGCTGCATGTCTCAGTCTATCCCGATAGCAAGACAAAACTACTAGGCCACTAGCCTGAGTCAGGCCTGGCCCAGGACAGGCTGCCTCAATGGAGGTCTCCAGGCAAAGGCCAGACCACCACTTGTTGCCCGTAGCATAGTGGGGATCCTTTTCATGTACTTGTTGGGCTGGATGGTATCAAAGGTCCCTTCCAACACTCAAATTCTGTGATCTCACTTGAGCTTCATAAGGTCCTGTGAAGTAGATATTATGGTAATTTTATCCCTCATTTTCAGAGGAAGAAATCGAGTCTCAGAGAAATTAAGTGACAACTATGATCCTACAGATAGCAGGCATCAGACAGGCAACTCAGAACTAGGTTTCACCCATCTCCTGGTCCAGTGTTCTCTCCCCTCCATCACAATGCCACTGTGACAGGCCTTAGGGACCTGCGGGGGCATAGACTTGGGGCAGAGGAGCTGTCAGAGGTCAGTGAGCATGATGAGACTTGGTTCACAGGTTCCTGTCGGTCAGAGACTTTCTCTCCTTGAGAACAGATAGGAGAAGAATGGGGGAACTGGTGACCAACTCAGAAGTGGTCTTTGGAGTGTCTTACACACACACATACACACAGATATACACAGACATACACACATACACATACACAGACATACATACAAATATACATATATACATATACAGACACATACAGACAGACACATAAACTCACATGCATGCATATACATACATATACAGACACAAAGACACACATACACATGTATACAAACACACATGCATACACATATACACAGACACATACACAGTACACGGTAACAGCAACATTGTATGATGATCAACTGTGAAAGACTTAGCTACTCTAATCAATACAACAATCCAAGATAATTCCAAAGGATTCATGACTAAAGACATTATACACTCCAAAGAGAGAACTGAAAAAAAAAAAAACTGTCCCCTCATCCCCAAGCCAAATATGGGAATTCTCTAAGCTCCCTGGGAGATGGCTCAGAGGTCTGCAGGGGTGCCTGCCCTTCCACACAGGCTTTAGACAAGAATGACTGTCAGTGCCGTAAGTAAATAGGCCTTGTTCTGTCCTGTTTTCACCATGCGCTTCCTGGTGTTGCTGACTTTACTGAGGAGCTTGGGCTCCTTCACCTTTTCAACTCAGAAATTCAGTTCAGTTCACAACAAGTAAAAACCAATCACCAATCCCTTTAAATAGGAAGCCAGGCCTTGAAGGATCCTTCGAGCCCTAATTTTCCTCTTGAGGCAGACTTACAGGTGACAAAAATGGGTCCCTGACCTCAAGAAGACACCAGCCAATACTGGAGGGTGAGGAATGTACATTAAAAAAAAAACAATACCACACATTAAGCAAAGTGTGAACAAAATAGGACAAGGAAAATGGAGAGAAGAAAAAGGAAATGAGGTAGTAGAAAGAATGCAGGCCCAACAGGTTCGGCCCCTACCTATCAACCCTGGGCAAATGACTTCACCTCTCTACTCTCTGTGGCTTAATTGCTCATCTGTAAAACGATGGGTGGCCTAGGTCACAGGTGTCAACACTCCCAACTGCAACCCGAACCAGCTCAGAATGCAATTAGGAAATATCTCACAAATAAATAAAAATACAGTAAAACTTCAACGACACAACCTTTTCAAATGAAGTCACTCGGCAGCCCCCTGGGATCCTTCTGTAAAGAGTGGTGGAGCCCATTTCTATTTGAGCTTAGCACCACTGACTTAGAATGTAAGCATGGGAAGAAATCTCGGAGATGATCTCTACAATCTATATTCCTAAATGTATGGATCCTATGATTTCTCATCTTTAAGACATTCCATCTAACTCTCTGAGAATATCTATGTTTGGTGCAATGTAATAAAAACTTACTGGATTTCACAAAAAGCAATAACATTCTGTGTCCAATGCTTTCAAGCCAACAATCACACTCCCAGGACCCTGAGAGGTAACTGGTTAGACAAGCAAGACGGAACTTTTGGGATGTACAAAGAAGAAACTGGCTCAGAGAGGCCAGTCATTTGCCCCAAGTCCCATCACAATGAGGAAGGTGGAGACTAAGATGGGGACTCCGTGGCACCAGCTCCAAAGGCAGGATGCACTTTCCATCCCACTGTCCCATGTGCCCAAGGAGAGACACCGCCACAAGAAGACGACACTACACAAAGTGTAGGTTCAGTCAGGACTGGAAGGGGCCTTCCCTGTGAGCTCAGCCCCATCCTTCCAATGGGAAATCGGAAGGAAGGAAGCTTAAGGGACCTGCCATGACAGCAGGAAGAAAGAGGAAAGAGCCAAGCCCCAAGTCCAGCATTCTTAGCACCAAACTCTGAGTTTTCTTTAAAAATACAAACCACCTGACATTCAGTAACCGGCAGTCATTAATAAAGGCGCTAAAGCTGTAAGATCATACCCACCTGCCCACACTGTGATTAGCCATGATGTGAAAAACTTCAATTGTTTTTTGCCTCACGGTGCTGTCTGGGTCTCTCAGCAGAAGCTTCAAACTGTTCAGAAACCCTGGAAATCAGAAATCTCTTTGAGCATTCACGAGATTCAGCGTTCACATTAAAAGCTAGTAAATGAAAGAATGAACAGAAAACGAACAAGTCCTCTGGGGGCTGGAGTGCAGATCATCAGTGTGGGGCAGATGGCTCCTAAAGCTGCCTCCACAAAAAGCCTCCTGTACACATACACAGTGAATGCTGCCCCATGCCGTGTGGGTGAGGGAGCCCAGGCTCTCCGTGGCTATGCCGCTGGCACACCAGCTCAGGCAGCTTCTACCCAGCTGAAAACCCTCCCTACCATCGAGATCCACTGTCCAGGAACAAGCCCATCTAAGTAGAGAGAGGTTCACCACCCAGAGGCGGGCCACCAGATGATGAATCCTTAGACCACAGAAATCTACGAAGGAAAGAAAACCAAAAAATGGTCCTGCATCTGTTTTCACTGACTTGAAAGGCTGGCAGAAATGGTTATCAGTTAACAAAAAGAGTCATGCAGTTTGGTTTTGTTTTAAAGACTGGCTCTCTTATAGGAACTAAAGCAAAGCAAAGTGAGCAGAACCAGAACACAGTACACGGTAACAGCAACATTGTATGATGATCAACTGTGAAAGACTTAGCTACTCTAATCAATACAATGATCCAAGATAATTCCAAAGGATTCATGATTAAAGACATTATATACTCCAAACAGAGAACTGAAGAACTCTTGAGTGCAAATTGAAGTACCATTTTCTCACTTTATTTTTCTTGGTTTTTTCAATATAGTTAATATAGAATTATGTTCTGCATGATTTCACATGTAAAATTGATATTACTTTGCTCACCTTCTCAATGGCTGAGAGAGTGAAGGGAGAGAATTCGGAACTCAAATTTTTTAAACAAATGCTAAAAATAATAATTTTTTAAACAGACTAGATCTCTGTCTTGCCCCAGGCTAGAAGCTCAAAGGCTTTTCCTAGGCACTGGTGAACCTCTGTTGGCCTCCTGTGCTCAAGAAATCCACCAGCCTCTGCCTCCCTGTGAGCCCAGAAAACCAGGCAATTCTTAGACTGTCTATACGTGTTGATTTAACTGTCTGCGTGTGGAACCCTAGGCCAGCAGTGGGGGATGTGTGGCCTCAAGGCTGATGAAACTCAAGGATAGCAATACCCACATTCTCATTATAAATGCAACCTGAAACTCTGAGGGGACTGAAGCTAAATGAAAGCAGTTCAGAGTTCAGTTTGTTGGACTCCCAGAGGCGCCAGGAAATATCCTTTCACTGAAAATGTGGTCACCTCACAGGCCAGTGCATAAGCAAAAGGACTTCCATGAAAATACCTGCAAAGACTTTGATATGGCCCTCCAAATGAAACTAAGGTAAACTGAGGCACAAAGTTCCAGCACGTCCAATTTATTGGCAAGGCTAGCAATCACCAGTAAAAGGTGCCTCTCAACTCCTCCGTCAGTTAAAAGACCACAAGCCTCACTAGTCTTCAAAAGTCAAGATGTACAAGAGAACAAAGAACAGAACTTAGCAAACAGTATGACTGGATGGAAGCCATGAATGCAAGCTTAGCAACAGCCCCTCCTATCATTTTGCTGCCAGGGAAAGCTCAATGGTGGTATCCACTTGCATGGAAAATAGTCCAGACTCTTGAAGGACAGCCAGTGTTGCAGAAATAACAGACTTCCGGGAACCCATCTGCATGGCACAAGACTCATTAGCGAGGTAACAATCTCCCTTAATTGTACACGGGCAATAAGATGCATAGAGACAATGCAGTGCTTTGAATTAAGGTGATTTATGGGACAAATTAGGTCAGAGAGGAAAGCGAAACTTCTGAGACTAAACTGAGAGACAAAGAAATGTAGCTTAGGCAATGTTACATCATGTCGGGGGTGACATAGAATCAATTACAAGATGGAATTGGAATCAATTTGGTTTTCTCAAAATCTACACGTACTTTAATTTTCCATGACTTCAATGCAAAGGTGAGCACAGAGAAGGCACTGAAAAAACAGTGAGGGAACGATGTATCTGGGACAAAAAAAGAAAGAGAACAAAGACTTGTGGCCTAGAGAGAAGCCTCGCCCTGTAAATAGCGTGGACCCTTTTGTTTGCCGTCTTTCTTTTAAAAGTTTCATTGTAACCTTTCATTTTTATAATAGATGTTTCCCCATAAAGGGCCTCTCTCTCAAAGGAACTGTTCCTGAATACTTTCTTGAAGACAAGAGTCCAAAGTCACTGGTAAGAACTGAATAATTACACAAAAAATAAAACTGACTTTTATCTTTTAAGTGAAAATTTTTAATTTAACTTTTTCCAATTACAAATAATAATTAATATTGTCTTTTTTATTTTGAGTTCCAAATTATCTCTCTCCCTACCCTGCCTCCCCCCCCAAGAAGGCAAGGAATTTGACATAGGTTATACATGTGCAAAATGATGAAATCATGAAAAATATATTTCCATATTCGCCATGTTTCAAAAAGAAAAAGAAAGTTTAAAAAGTATGCTTCGATCTGCATTGAGACTTTATCAGTTCTTTCTCTGAAAATGGACAGCATTTTTCATCATGAGTCTTTCAGAATTGCCTCACATTATTGCATTGCTGAGAACAGCCAAGTCATTCCCAGTTGATCATCATACAATATTGGTGTTACTGTAGACAATGTTCTCCTGATTCTGCTCACTTCACTTTGTATCAGTCTGTGTAAATCTTTCTAGTTTTTTTCTGAAAACATCCTGCTCATCATTTCTTACAGCACAATAGTATTCCATCAACATTACATATCACAATTTGTTTGACCATTTCACAATAGATGGGCATCCTTTCCATTTCCAATTCTTTGTCACCACAAAAAGAGCTGCTATAAATATTTTTGTACATATGGGTCCTTATTCTTTTTTTAAATTTTGGGGATCCAAGCCTACTAGCAGTACTTCTAGGTCAAAGGGTATACGGTTTAATAGCCCTTTGGGCATAGTTTCAAATTCCTTTCCAGAATAGTTGGATCACTTCACAACTCCAACAACAGTGCATTAGCATTCCAATTTTTCCACATCCCTTCCAACGTTTGTCATTTTCCTTTTCTGTCATATTAGCCGAACTGATAGATATGAGGTAGTACACCAGGGTTATTTTAATTTGCATTTCTCTAATCAGTAATGATTTAGAGCCTTTTTTTCATGTGACTATAGATAGCTTTGATTTCTTCTTCTAAAAACTGCCTGTTCAAATCTTTGACCATTTATCAAATGGAGAATGACTCATATTCCTATAAATTTTAATCATTTCTCTATATTTGAGAAACACTGCCTATATCAGAGACACTTGTTATAAAAATTTTTCCCCAGTTTTCTGCTTTCTTTCTAATCTTAGCTATATTGGTTTTTATTTGTTCAAAACCTTTTTAATTTTTAATTTAATGTAATCAAAATTATCTATTTTACATTCCATAATGCTTTTTCATTTGGTCATAAATTCTTCCCTTATCCATAGATCTAACAGTTAAATAGTCCATTGCTCACCTAATTTCCTTATGATATCAACCTTTATCTCTAAATCATGTACCCATTTTGACCTTATCTCAGTACATGGTATGAAATGTTGGTCAATCCCTGTTTTCTGCCAGATTAATTTCTTGGTTTTCCCAGCAATTTTTGTTGAATAGTGAGTTCTTATGCCAAAAGTTTAGATCTTTACATTTATCAAACACTAGATCACTATGGTCATTTACTACTGTGTACTGTGTACCTAATCTATCCCACTGATCCACCGCTCTGTTTCTTAGTGCCAGATTGTGTTGATGGTTACTGCTTTGTAATACAGTTTGAGAGCTGGTATGGTTACATACCTTCCTTCATATTTTTTTCAGTTATTCCCTTGATATTCTTAACCTTTTGTTCTTTCAGATACATTTTGTTATTTTTCTACCTCTATAAAATAATTTTTTGGTAATTTGATTGGCATGGCACTGAATAAGTAAATTAATTTAGGTAGAACTGTCATTTTTACTATCTTGGCCTGGTCTACCCATGAGCAAGTAATATTTCTCCAATTGTTTAGGTCTGACTTTATTTGTGTGAAAAGTGTTTTATAACTGTGTTCATATAGTTCCTGGGTTTGTCTTGGCAGGTAGAGTCCCAAGTATTTTTATATTGTCTGTGGTTCTTTTAAAAGGAATTTTTCTCTTTTTCTGCTAGACTTTATTGGTAATATAGAGCAATACTAGTGATTTATGTGGGTTTATTTTATATCCTGCAATTTTGCTGTAGTTGTTAATTACTTCAACTAGTTTTTTTAGTTGATTCTCTAGGAGTTTATAAGTATATTATCATACCATCTGTGAAGAGTGATAATTTTGATTCCTCATTATGTATTCTAATTCCTTCAATTTCTTTTTCTCCTCTTAGTGCTATAGGTAACATTTCTAGTACAATATGGTATAATAGTGGTGGTAATGGGCATCCTTGCTTCACCCCTCATCTTACTGGGAAGGCTTCTAGCTTATCTCCATTACAGATAAAACTGATATAACTTAAGAGATCTGACATAACTAGTTACTAATTTGAGATTCATCTATGAATGAACAGTTTGCATAGTCAAATTATAATTTTTCAGAGAAAAAACGAAAATCAACACCAAATTAGAAGAACAAAAATGAGAAGATAACTGAATAAGCTCAAAAGAGCTACAACTTGATCTATTTTGACAAGTTACTATCACTGAAAAATGGGATAAATCAATAGGATATCAATATAGGCTACCACCATTTCCTCTAACAGTTCACACACACACACACACACACACACACACACGTGCGCGTGCGTGTGTATTATAAAGTAAATGCCATAATAAGGAAGATTTAAAAAACAAATCTAGAACTTCCCATAAGCAGCCAAAATGTGTTCTCCTTACAAGCAAGGCCCACTCCAGTTTGGAATATCAATGCACATGCCAAACCCTGAAGGGGAGGATAGTGAGAGTTTAGGAGAAATTCATAAAATCATGAGAAACAATAAAGAAAAAAAAAAAAACAGAAAGTGTGGCATGAGGGCCAGTGAAGCCAGACTATCCCATGAGCATTTAAAAGTGAAGTTTAAAAAGAATAGGAGAAAAATGGAACGGGGGTGGAGGGGAATGAACACATCCACAATGAACTTTTTTCTTCCCCAACGACAGAAGAGTCACTACACTTGGACACTAACATCAGAGTCATGAAAATGGTACTAAAGAAATCACAGCTGGGAAAAACAGCTAGACTGTTGACATCTCCCACCACAAAGGAGGTCCAGGATTAAAGGGACATAATTTTGAGTTGGGGATTCATTCTAAAGATATCTGAAAGCAAGAAAAATGCTGAATGATTTTAAAAAATCACTGATGCTACTAGCACCAAAAAAGGAAATGAAGGGGACATCACTGATCTACAAGCCTCCTTTCTCACCTCAACAAAGCCCTTCTGAAAATGAGCCACACACTGTTTGGGAAGCATCCTTGTGGAGAAGTGAGAATGGAACTGACAAAGCTTTCACCGACAATGCTGGGCGTCCCAAAAGTCTTGGTGCCGTTTTTGCTTGAACAGCTTAAGACGGCACTGAAACTTTCGGGATGCCTTGTATTTACAGCACAGTCAAAACAACCGATTGAAATCCGAGAATACAGGAAACCTGGAGATGATGATTCAGGAGAACTGAATCCAGCAGGCCAGTTCTCCTCCAACAAAGGGCCTCCATGCATGATGCCGTCATAAGCTCCAGAGCTGGAAGCAATCCCAGAAGCCAGCTCACACTCCTTGCCTTTTACAGATGAGGAAGCTGTGCAGACACAGGTGGGTCACACAGCTAGTAAGTGTGACAGTTTTGAACCGAAGTCTTCCTGAGTCCAAATCTAGTGCTCTATCCATTAAGCCACATTTCCTCATACAATATTCCTTAACAGATGCAACAACAGAGTTAATTTTGTTCAACAGTTCTCTCATTATCAGTAGTAAGCAAGACATAGAATACCAGGTCAAATGCTAGGTAAGGCGTTTGCCCCTGCCATAGAAAAGATCGTGCAAGCAGCCCCTAAAGGAAGATTCTCCAGATGTTTGCTGGCGGTTTTGCACCAAACTCTGGGACCTTGCTGAGCCTCCCAAACCTGACTCACAATCATTTAACCTAATAATCCACACATAAAAACTAAGTGGATGAAGAATGCCTAGCAACCAGATTATGCAATTGGACGGACAACCCCCTGAGCTGGTCTATCAGTACAGATACTACAGATGGCCACTCAACCAGCAGCAGAACTGAAGAGGAGAAAGAAAAAGCTGAAATGTGCTTGGGCAACTGTGTAGCCTTCCAGTGACTCCTGTAACACCAATATCCTTCCCTCAATACGTGTGGCTGCAAATCAGAGAATGCTATCATCTCCAAAGACCCCAAACTGCCTTTTATTTTGGGCCCAAAATCATGACCTAATGATCACTTATATTCCTACGTTTTACATGGCCACATGTCCCTTGATGATCTCTTTTATGGAGCTTTTCATACACAATTTATTTTGGGTTATAGGTGGAAGCCTACCTATTCCCACCCTACAGCATTCCATTGCTCTTTGGATAACCTGCAATTTGGGGTCTTTGGAAGTGGTGGCATTCTGTCATTTGGAGCCACGTGTGTCGATAGAAGAATACCGGTGTTATAAGTTTTTATTTTAATAAGAAGCCTGGAGTCACTGAAAGGGCCACACAGTTCCCAAAGTATATTCCAGTTTTCTCTTTCTCCTCTTCAATTCTGTCACCAGTGATGGTTCAAAGTGGTTGCCCACTGATTAGGAAAAGGCTTTAAAAAATTATGATATAGAAATAGGAATGGGTGGAGCAAATAAGATATGTGGCCTGGGAGGAATTCAGAGAAACATGGGAAAACCTGTCTGAATTGATGAGTAAAATAAGTAGACCCAAAGGAATCATATACACAATAACTGCAACAATGTAAATGTTTTCATTTACTGAAAGGAAGTTAAATTCTGAGTGACCACAAAACCCGAGGTGGTTTCAGAGGTCAGACAACAAAGCCTCACTCCCTCCTCCCAGCAGAAAAATGGGAAGTTGCTTGGGCAAAAGATGATATGCACTGGATGGAAGCTTCCCAGAGGCTCCTGGGAGCCCAGGGTGGAAGGGCTGCAGCACGCTGGAGCCCTGGGGGAGAACAGTGTTACTCAGGCCTCAGCCAGGATGGGTGGCAAACTACGCCCCCCCTCCAGGACATCTCCACTGAAATGCCAAAGCTGCAGATGACTGATGAGGAAGAACACGGCTACCAAGACATATGCTTCAATGTTTCAGGTCCTGTACTTCCCCCACCTACCCATTAAGGGCTCAGTGGGCAGCCTATAAAAAGTCCATCACCCCAAAGCCAAGCTGATTGTCCAGCGTGGATCCCCACTTTACTGTGGCTGGGAAAGGTTCAGTTACTACCCAGGGGTCCTAGAGCTAGCTAGTGTTTTAGGAGAGGTTCTGTCCCAAGCCTTCCTGACTCCAAGTCCTATGCTCTACCCACTAGGCCACCTTGCTACCTGACTCATTGCCCAGAGTCCTCTCCAAGTAGTAACAAGATGTCATAAAAGGGTTTTAGTGGAAGAAACGTGCACATGAAGTATTCAGAGACAAAACATATTCACCATGGTCAGATGGGGGAAGGAGCCCAGAACTACCCAAGGTTTAGTGCACCAATTCAGACACACATTCAAGAAGAGAAAAGTCATGTAGGTGCTAAGCTTCACATTCTGCTCCTGCTAGAAACGGGCAGCCACCCTCAAGTCCACTCATGCAGGCTTGGGGGAGAAAGGTGGGTTCTACCTGAACCAATATGGTGGGCATCGTGAGAAAATCAACGTCTGGGAGCCAGGAGCTCCACAGTGAAGAAACTGATCTGGGAACATCCTCAGGGACACAGACATGGCCAACGGGACCGGAAGGGCAGAGTAAGGGAGATTCTGCGGCCACGGTGGGATCAGGTGGGCACCTGAGCTGTCCTCCTTTGGGCACTGATCCAGAGAAGACAAGTCTTATCTTCTGTGGTTCTGAAATGGCTGGGACGCTGGCCTGTACCTGTACCTGTACCTGTGGGCAGTGTATGGCAGGCAACTGTTTGATTACAAAAAAGGTTTCGTAGACTAATGTAAGTGCTTCATAAATAATCATAATAATCCTCTGATCTGGACACTGCTTTAGTCTTCTAATTGGTCTCCTCAAATCTGTCCCCATTCTAAGCTCTCCTCCATTTAGCTGTCCTGAGAGATATGGCATACTGGCCTTCCCCTTCCCCACACTAGTCCCTCTCCAAGATCCCCTACAAACTCCTTTGTTTGGCATTCGAAGCTCTTCACGACCCAGCCCCCTCCTCCCTTTCCAGTCTTCTAACACTTTGCTCCCCACCCCCCAACTCTTCCATCCAGCCAAACTGACCTTCCTTCTTCCTGTTCCTCACACTCACTATTCCATCCCCCACCTCAGTGCCTTTGCATTGGCTGTGCCGCTCACCTGGAATATTCTCCCTCCCCACCGAGGCTCAGCTCAAACACTATCTGCTGCAGAAACCCATTCTGGGGATCCCCTTCACCCCTCCAAGTTCCTATAGCCTTCTCTTCCTCTGCAGGTATCTTTGACCACACATATTTATTTCCATGTTGCTCCCTTCTTAGACTAGGAGCTCCCTGAGGGCTGTATCCCCAGCACTGCACCATGTCTGGCCCCTAAGAAACACTTAAAAATACTTGGTAATTGATAATCAATAAATCAATAATTGTTTATTATCTAGTCAAGCAAGAGACTGCAAGTGCAGAAAGTGATTTACTGCTATTTTGGCAAAAGAGAAGTGGCCCCCAACCAACCCTGCCTCCAGAGAGGCCCCCTAGACTCCCCCTCAACCGACTCCATCTCAACAGTGGCCCCCTTGGTGCCGGGCCATGTGAGTGGCCCCCCTCGGTGCCCAGCCATGTAAGCGGCCCCGCTTGGTGCCCGGCCGTGTGAGCGGCCCCCTCAGTGCCGGGCCATGTGATCAGCCCCCCTCGGTGCCCGGCCGTGTGATCAGCCCCCCCGTGGTGCCCGGCTGTGTGAGCGGCCCCCTTGGTGCCCCGCTATGTGAGGGCATGTGATGTTCCCTGGGCCTGAGTGCCCAAAGTGCAGGCCACTTCTCCGGCTGTTGGCCAAGTCTTTGAGGAGGCCCCACTTGGAGTCTCTCCCTCGCATCTCCTAGCCACTTAACAGGTCCAATGAGCCGACATCCTTAAAGTGCTGATACAGGGCCAGCCACAGGAAGTAAGTCACAAATTCGAATAAGGAAGCGTCCCTGCTACCCCTCCAGTCCAGTCAATCCTACCTCTCCCTCCAGATCTTTAAATTAGTTATTCTTTAACCCGGGACCTGCTGTCTAACTATATACCTTCCCTAGGTTTCACCTGGATTCAAAAACTCACCTTTGCCTGTACAGCACTTTCTGCTCACATTAACTGAACTGCCCGTCCTTCTAGTCAGCCTGCCATCTTAGTTAAGGCCCTATCTGGGGTCCTAATTCTGGGCCCCCAGTTCTGGTTGTTCCCCACTGCCCCCTCCTTCTCCCACTCCAAGCTTGGGATCACGTACACATCTGATAAACATGGCCAAAGTACTTTTGTGGAAGTGATTCCCTCCAAGGCCAGGGCCAGCCCCTTGGAGAATTCTACCAGAGAGCCCCCCTCCTGCACCTCTGTGGTCTTGTCAGGGGCAGGCATGAAGACACAGTGGGCTGGTTTTATCTGGCATGCTACCTCCCAAGAGATCTCAACGGTCACAAATACTGGCCTGAATCTATGATGTGACCTTGAAGAGGGAAAAGTGTGATGCTCTACTTAAGAGTTAAGAAAAGGAACCGCCCTTGCCCAAGATGGAGAGACCCAGCTTAGGTCAGAGACTCAGACCCCTCCAGCTAGAATGAAGAGACCCATTTATGCAACAAAGACCTGTTATTTTAGCTGTCCACAGGAGCCCAAAGCCTCCACAGTCATGTAAAAAAAACCACCCCCAACCATCCGAGGCTGCATTGGGTTCTCCAGGCCAAAAACAAGAGAAGTTTAGATCCATTCCTTTGTTCTGCTGACAGCTCTGGAATCTGGCCAATACTTGCCGAGGGACCTTGACACGCTAGAGGCTTGCCCAGGTAGAAACGATGGACCAGGGGGGTTGGCTGAGAGACTGAGGTAGTTTACCCCAAAAAGAAGACTTGGGGGGGCCACAATCAGTCTTCAAGTATCTGGAAGACAACCCTGTTGTATGGGGCTCCTGAGAAAGGGACACTGGGGAGCCAGGACACAGGTTCCATAGAAGAAAGAGCTGTCAGAGCTATCAAAAATGGAGTAGGCTGCCCGGGAAGGCAGGAAGATGTTGGAGCAGAGGCAGGGCGTGCTGATACTGGGGGCTCAGAAGAGATTTCCAGTTAGTGTTCAGTCTGCGATTCTCACCCCTCCTGTCTCCCTTGGAGATGCTGGGGCCGTGCACCTCACCAGTGCGATAACAGAAGCCACCTGCTCTGTCCAGCACACTTACCTATGCTGATGGCTTGGTACACGTGTTCAGGGTCATGTACCATGTCACACAGGGCCATGAGGGCCTTCTGCCGAGTCAGCAGATCCGAGGACTGGAGCTCCTCATTCAGCTTAGGCAGGGCCCGTCGTCCGTAGGCAATGGAAACTTTGGTAGGGTCAATGTCAGGAGGCAGATACTGAGAAATCAGAGGACTCGCCATCTGTCCGGGCAAGAGGTGGGGAGGGAATCCTCCCTTTGGAGAGCAACTAACGGAAGGGCTGCCAAGCAAAAAACAACCCGTTACTCAAGGCAACAGCTGCTCTGAATGTACCTGAAAGTTAGAACCAAGAGGGACCTGGGAGTCCCAGGATACGGATTCAAGTACTGCCTCTTACACATACTGACTAGGTAGCCTCAAGCAAGTCCCCTCCATATTACTATTAACACTATTCACTTTGCATTTACTATGTATAGTTCTAGATCCTGTGTTGTCTCCCCTGATCCATGGAGGCTGACTTTCACTTCAGCACAGTGTCTGGCACATAGGAGGTCCTAAATTAGTGCTTGTGGATCAATTAATAGCTGACATGTACCCAACAGTTTCACAATTGATACAGCTGTGTAGCTGGCCCCCATTTGATCTTTACCCCAAGCCCAGGGAGACAGACAATTTATTTTTGGTTCAAAGGGGGGAACTCCAATCGTGGAAGCTCCCTCCGTCACTGCAGACCCACCCTCTCTCTTTTGGTCTGGTTGGGACCTGGGCTCTCACACCGATGGGGGCTTTCTTCTCTTCAAAGCCCTTTACTTACACTATTCCATCCAACCCTCACAACAGCATGGTTAGGAGGCCCTTATCCTCCTGACTTTACAGATGGGGAAACTGAGGCTCTGACGGGCTGCGCCCTGCCCATGTTCTCTGGACCCCCACTGCCGCCCAAGCTCCTTGAGGCTGGGTGTGATGGGTGGGTATCATCAGGCCCATTTTACAGATGAGGAGGGAAGTGACTTGTCCAAAGTCACACGTGGCAAAGCTGGGGCTCAAAGCCAAGTCCGAGTCCTCTGCTCCACAGATGCCTCAGTTTCCCTCCCTGTAAAACGAAGGGGCGGGGCCAGGCGATCTCTAAACCCTATGCTCTAGCTCGGCATTCCGGGTTCTCGCGGCGAGCCCCCTACCCTCAGTTTCCCCACCATAAGCGGAGGGGCTGAACCTAGGCGCCTGTAGACCCTCTTTTCTCGCCAGGCGCACTCGAGGGGGTCCCCGGGAGGGCCCGGGCTCGAGCCTCAGTCTCCCCGTGTGTGAGATGGGGCAGGCGCGTCCCCGAACCTGGAGCTCCGAGAGCCCCGGGGCCGCAGCCTCACCTGGGCCTCGGGGACGCGGCCCCCGCCGGACTAGGCTCCCTCCAAGGATCGACCCGTTAGCGGTGCAGTTGCTAAGGCGACCGAAGAGACTTCCGCCGCTGGGCCGGGAATCCCAGGAAGTGCACCCTCAGGTCCCGCCCCCGTCCCGCGTCGCCTAGCAACGCACAGCAAGGGCCCCCTGGAGCCCGGGACACACCTCGCGACAGCTCCCTTCCACTACGCGTGCGCCCTCCCTTTAGCTAGCCCCCGCCCCGCCAACGGAGCCCCGCGCGCCCACTGAGCAGGCGCAAGCCCAAGCACCCGCCTCCTCACTAACCCCGCCCCCAGCAGGGCTCTACGGGAGATCACTGAGCATGC
>NW_027186331.1:538092-543846 GCF_028583685.1 Petaurus breviceps papuanus
TTCACTGCCCCCGCCCCAATGCCTAGCCTAGCGGACTGACCACGTGCTGTGCACCCGCGGAAGATCCGTGCGCTCCCTCCCCTTGCATATTGTGCGTTGTCCACCGCTGAGGGGCAGCAGCAAGGTCGAGGATGCGTGTCCGTAAGCAGGCGGGGGAGTCAGCTAGAGCCCTGCCCAGTGTGTAAAGCCCCTGGGCCTCAGTTTCCCCATCTCTGTAAGGCTGAGGTTGAGACCGCCCGCTTGACGTCCCACCCTTTATCCTGCGTGTAGTTTGTACGTTCTTGTCTCCCCCATTAGGTTGTAAGCTCCTTGAGGGCCGGGGCTGTTTTTGTCTCTTTTTGCATCCCCAGCGCCCAGTGCAGTACCTGGCACATAGTGGGCGCTTAATAAATGTTTGTGGATTGACTGCCTGGTGTGATGGGGTGCTTGGGATCTAGATCTGTAACAGCAATTTGGAAAGCCAATTTGCAACATCAGTCTGTGGCAGCAATTTGTAAAACCAGTTTGTACAATTGTAAATGCAATTTGTATTGTAACATTGTAACTGCAATTTGTAAAACCAGTCGGTAACATCACACTACCCCCCCCCCCAGTCTCAGAACATTAACTCTGCCCCTTCCCCCTACCTGCATTCTGCCTAGCTTCAAAGCATTAACTCTGCCCAGAAACAACTCATGAATTGTTTATCTCAGCCTGGAAACACTTAACAAGCTACACCTATCAATCCTTCACTAAAGTATCTATAAACATTCTAGTTTAGGCGACTATTATCTCCCCCTTTGTATAGTGCCTCCTTGCCCCCATGAATCCTTCAATACCCCCTTTCTAGGTTAACTCCTTAAGCAATTATCTTTCCCTAACCTTGGTTCCCAAACATCAAGCCTATCAAGCATGACACTGGTGGGTGGCAGACTGGGCACTTCTCCATCAGCCCTTGACCGCTGGCTGAATTCCTGAAGTTTCAAGCCTAAAACCACACCTCCAAGTAGCGCCCCCCTCCCCCGGGGTTTTTTCCAGTTAATCATGGTAAACAGGGAAAAGAAATCATAGGGAACTTATCAAAGTTGAACTACTTATATTCCTACATGGAAAAATGATCATTGTAACTTATGAAACTTTTCTCAGTATGAGAATAGCTGAAGGGAATAGAAATGTATATGTGTATATATATGTATGTATACATACATATATGTCTATATAGGATGGTGTATGGGTGTATGAATACATATGTGAGTGTGTGTATATATGTGTACAGGTATACATAGACAGAGGGCACAGGACCAATTGAATAGGAAGGGATGATACTTAAAAGGTGAAAGTAAGAGGTGAGAGAGGAATATAATGAGAGGAGATGGGGAGAGACAGAATGGGGTAAATTATCTCATATAGAAGAGGCAAGGGAAAACTGTTACAATGGAGGGGAAGAACAGGAAGGCAAAAGGGAATGAGTCAACCTTATTCTCATTGAATTTGGCTTAGGGAGGGAATGACATACACACTTAATAGGGTATCTCACCCTACAGGAGAGTAGGGGGGGAAGGGGATGAGATGGGGGATGAATGGAAGGGAGGGCAGGCTTGGGGGGGATAGTTGGAAGCACAGCACTTTTGAAAAGGGACAGGATCAAAGTAGAGAATAAAACAAGGGGGGGTGGGATAGGATGGAGGGAAATATAGTCAGTCACAATACATCCACTATGGAAATGTTTTGCTTAGCTACACATGTACAACCTATATTGAATTGCTTGTCTTCCCAGTAAGGGTGGGGTAACAAGGGAGGAAGGGAAAGAATCTGGAATTCAAAGTTTAAAATCAAATGCTTAAAATATATATATATATATATATATATACTATTATTATTACTATTACTTTACATGCAACTGGGAAATAAGATATACAGGCACTGGGGCATACAGATCCACCGTGCCCTACTGCGAAGTCAGAGGGGGGATAGGGGAAGATATGGGAAAGAGCAGATCGGGGGAGGGGATATTCAGTGAGATCACTATTTTGGGGTGGTGGGTAGGGGGAAAATGGGGAGAAAATTTGTAACTCAGAATCTTGTGGAAATGAATGATGTAAACAAAAAAATAAAAATGAAAGAGAAAAACAAAACCAAGAAAATGCACCAGACCAAATCCTAATGGGGAAATCCAAAAACCAGTCACAGGGAGTCATTTTTCCAAACAAAAGTCAGCACAGAGAGAAAGACAGGTTTTCAGACACCAAGCATGTCTGGCAAGGAGCAACCTGAGGGTATGGATGATCACTCAAGCAAGTTGGCATCAGGGAAAGAGGAGATCCCAGACCCATAGCAGTACTCTATGACCTGGCACAGACCCTTGGAATAGGTGCCCGTTGACAACTCAGTCACTTCCTGGTCATAAGGCTGAGAGGAATGAGGAGGAGGATTTGTGTCCAGGGTGACACACTGGGGTGAGTTGTCATCCTGGATGCTATCCTGTGCACCAACCAAGAAGTAAGTTCAGAAGCAAGCAGCAGCAGTGTGACTGTGACCCCAGAAGCAAAGTAGAGTCTTAGCTTCAACTTCTAGCCTAATTTGTAGCCCACAGGAAAATAACCAGAGACAGGCTGAAAGTGGCTGAGTCCAACAGCTGTTACAACGACAGGGACTCTCAAAACACAATCCCAGAGAAGAGAATAATTATAAGATGTTTACAAGCAAAGCCTCAAAGAAAAACACAAGTGGGGCCCAACATCAACTAGAATTCCTGGAGGAAGTGAAGTAAAAGTTTGGTTTTTTTTTTTAATAATTACATTTTATTTCAACATTCATTTTTTTTAATTTTGAGTTCCAACTTCTCTCCCTTCCACTAGCCCCTCCCTCATCCATTGAGAAAGCAAGCAGTATAATACCAGTTATACAAGTGAATACACAAAACATATTTCCATATTAACCATGTTGAAAAAAAAAGGAAAGAAAAATAAAATGAAAAAGTATGCTTTAATATACACTCCAAATTCATTATTCCATTCTCTCTGGAGATGGATAGCATTTCTCTTCATGAGTCCTTTGGAATTGTATTGATAAGAGCAGCTAAGTCTTTCACAATTGATAATCATTACAATATTGCTGTTATTATGTTAAATGTTCTCCTGGTTCTGCTAATGAAATAAAAGTGCTTAAGGTGTTAAAATGTCTTTATAAATAAAATGAGAGCATTGTGGGGGTGGGGAATAAAAAAGAAATTAGAGCTACAAATTGCCATGGTGAGAGGTAAGAATTGGAAAAAGAATTCAAAGCTTAGCACAAGAGGTGCAAACTCTTGCCCAAGTAACAAACTCCCTGAAAACTTGAATGGATGGATCAAATAGAAGTCGACTACTCCATGAGACAACAAAAAATATTAAAAAACAAAGTCAAAATACTGAAAAAATGGGGAAAATGTAAGGTATCTCATAGCAAAAGCAATTGACTTGGAAAACAGAGAAGAAAAAATGTAAGAATCATTAGACTACCTGAAATCCATGAGCAAAAAATTAGCCTAGACATCATATTTCATATCATCATATGACAGACATCCTATTTCAAAGAATCTTTAGACTACATAAATCTCTTAGAAGCTGTGATATTAATGGCAATTAAAGATTCCCCTGTATTGGCTTGGTTTTCAAATTGATTGTGTTAAAACCCAGAGCTTGTTAATCCCACCTGTGGGATGGACTTGTTGATGTGAAAAGAAAGTCCTGAACTGGGAGGAGCTGGTGATGTAGATTTGGAGAGACACTAGAGAGAGGCGGAAGATCTTTTTGGAAGCAGCACCTCGTGGAGAGAGAGAGACTAAGAGAATTGCTGGTGGCCACTTTGAATTGCCCTGGACTTTTGAGACCTGCCCCCTGAGCTGCCAAGGACTGAGGAGACATGGCTGTTTTGCTGGTACTTTTCCTGTCTGTTTTGATGTTGTTTAGTCAGAACTGTCCACTGGTGAAGGACAGTGCTGTTGTTGCAGGGGTCTGGGAACCTTTCTGTTGGTTCAGAAGCCCTGAAGAAGGATTTTCTGGTTGTATGTTTACAGAAATCCTGGGAGAGGGTTTTGCTGATGTGTTCAGGGGTTCTAGGACTGTTCTACAGACAGAGGATGAATTCATGAAGGGACTGGCAATGTATCTTATGGCCTTGCTAAGCCTTGTCTCCCCAGGAACTAAGATTGCTGAGAACTTGCCTCATGTCAAGATGAAGAAAAGATCTCCATTTGGGTATTAAGTGCTGTGTTTAAACTTGATGTAACTCTGGGGTAGATTCAATTGTGATCCAGGGGTGGGGAACTTTTGACCTTATGTTTGGAAACTAATCTCCATTTGAGAAGAGGGACTTTGTGGTGGATTAAATTAAGGTATAGCCTAGGGGTGGAGAAGTATTTATAACAGAGACTTTGTAATTGATTGAATGATTGGAAGGTCCTGGGGTGGGGTAGTCCTTGGAGATTATTTAATCATACTTAGTAAATACTGTATTTTGAATGATGTCATGTTTTGATCTTCTCTGTTCTTGGTTTGTCACTGAATAAAATGGAGAGCACCTATGCTGGTATTCTGAACCTTGGGAAGTTGCCTTTGCTTGGTATTATATTACAGAAGCAGAGGGCAAAATGGAAATAGAAAGAATCCAGTTGTCACCACCTGAAAGAAACCCCAAAATGAAAATGCCCAGGAGCAGTATAGCCAAAATCTAGAGTTTCAAGTATAAAGAAAAAACACTGAAGCAGCTAGAAAGGAAGAATTCAAGTACCAAGGAGCCCTATCCAGGATCATGCACAATTTGCAACCACCACTATGAGGGAGTGGAGAGCCTAAGATACATTATTCTTGAAGGCAAAGAATAGAGGCTTATAGCCAAGAATAGTTTACCCATCAAAACTGAGTACAAACTTCTAGGGGGGAAATGGACCTTTAACAAAACAGAAGATTTCCAAGCATTTCTGATGAAAAGGCCAGAATTAAATAAATATCTTGAAGTTAAAACCATGTGATGTCAATAAGAGCCTTTGCACTTTTCGAAATATATCCTTTGGCTGACTACTGAAGAACAGTTCATTGATGGGGGCTCCTCAGTCCCCATAGATTTAGGGATGTAGAGCCACAGTATACCTTGAAATCAGAGCAGTCTTCCTTACAGGGATCCAGTCTGATAGTGAGAGCTAGAGTAGGGGGTTCCCCACAGGAGATGCTATTTGTGTTTTTGGTTTATATTATTCTTTGCTGGTTTCATGATAGAGGCTAGACTTGTAAGTCAAGGCCCCTGAGTTCCTATCCTGCCTCAGACTCCTTGCTAGCTGTATGACCTTGAGCTTCCCTTTCTGAGCTTCAATTTCCTCACCTCTGGAAGGGAACAAAGACTCCTCGTGCTACCTGCCCCAGGGCAATCATGAAAATGGCTATTTTGGGAAACCTTCAAGTGTTAGAAATGGGTGTTTTTATTATGTTTCCCAATGAGACCGAAAGTTCCCAGAGCCCAGGGTGATGTTTGAGTCTCCATTGACTCCCCTCACCAACATAGCACTGAGGGTTGGGGGTGGCCCTCCGGTGTCCCACCGAGTCTCAGCCTGTCAGTCCTGGACCGACGGATTCGGCAAGCCCAGACCAGATATCGGGATGGTTGGGAGCATGATCCAGCTTGGCCAGCAGGAGGAGCCCCTGGACAGCTCTGATCTGCTTATGGCTCCAGCAGCCTGAACTTTCTCTGTCCCTGGGGCCCTTCACTCCACCATCTTGAGGTCGTGTCCCTCTGCACACA
>NW_027186331.1:543856-558378 GCF_028583685.1 Petaurus breviceps papuanus
GGCCCCACATCCTATCCCTCCCGCCCCTTCTCTTTGAGGTCTTGAGCCCTCTGTGACCTTCCTTTCCCCCTTCCAGACCACATTTCTGCCTCTGAGTTCCCCACATCCAGCCGCAGTCCTCACATCCTCTCTTCCAGACCCCCATCCTCTTCCCTTCCTGTTTTCTCTCCCTTCAGTTTCTATCCCACATCCCATGGCTGGCCCTCCCTCTTTTCTTACATCCCTCCCCAGCCCCAGCCCAAGCCTCCCCTTGTCCCTGCCTGCTTTGAATCATGAAGAGGGGCCCAAGAGGAAAGAGGAGGCAGAAGCCAAGGAAAGGGGAGGGGGGTCTCCGAGGCAAAGAGTCTGGCTGGAAGTGGGTCTGGGATAAAGGAGGACAGGCCCTGGACAAAGGGCTGGGGCTCACAGAGAAAGCTCAGTAAACTCTTCATAATTCCGCTCTCTGTGTCCTTCTCTGGCTGTCTCTCATCTGCTTTTCCTCTATCTCTGTGTCCTTATGAATGGAGGAGAAACACAAGAGGAATGACGGGGAGGGGAGAGTGACATTACTGAGCTGAGAGGAGCCTGGAGAAAGGGGAGTCCTGGGAGACTCTGGGTTTGAATTTCCCCTTGGGCACTTGCTCACGGTGTGACCCTGAACTAGTCATTTCCCCCTCTGAATTTCAGCTTTTCCTCTGTCAAAAGAGGGTTCCTGAAACCTCCAGTGCCTCTTCCACAGGTTTTATCTAGATTAATCACAGAATCCGAGCTCTCGGGGTGGAAGGGCCCCTGGATCTGCCTCATCCCACTCTCAATGAGGCAATACACAGCAAGTGATTTGTCAGCACAAAGTGCCGTGGGGAAAAGCAGCTCTTGTAATTATTATCCCCTCAGCCCTCCCTGTCCCTACACCTGCTAGCTCTCCGCCTGATCCCTGCCCCCATCATCCATCTCATTCAAGGGCTCTGCCCCCAGACAACTGACACACAAACCCCTTCTGTCCCAGGGCCTGCCCACATTATCAGACTCCTACCTGTTTTCCCCACTCCACCATCTCTCCCTCCCAGGTCCTGTACACTTTCCTCCTGTGCCCTGCCCCTACCCCCAGTATCCCTCCCATCCAGGAATCCTTATGCCCCCCCTGTCTCCCACCTCCACTTCCTGGGCCAGCTGTAGCACCAAACCCCTGTGCTGAGATGACTCTGAAATCTTCCAGAAGCCCTCAAAGCACCAACAGCAGCACTCAGATCTTTCACAGGGACCCCTGCAGGATTTCTCCTCCACTCAGCATTATCAGTCTGGGGAGAAGAGAAAGATAACTTCAATCTTTCCCTGAGAAAGTTGGGCATGGAGCCAGCTGGTCATGAAGGAAGGGGCCTGGGCTCCCTGTTCCTCACATGACTTTCCAGGTCCCAGGTAGCTCTTGGGCCTTCAGGCCTTCAGCTGCCAGGGACCATGCAGATGGGGAGAAAGGGGCAAAAGTTGGTCATGGAGAACGAGCTGAGTGCTAGTCCACCTGCTGCTTGGCCTGAGACCCCCACTCCAAGCCAGCCTCAGGCCTCATTTCTTCTATGACCTAGAGGACCCTGGCAGAAGTTCCCACAGGATTTGACGTATGACGGATGGTTTATTAATTAACTTCTTATACATCCTTGGCCCATTTTTCCAGTTCATTAACAGCCCAGTGGAGCAGAAGAAGTAATCTTGGAGCCCAAAGACCTGGGGCCAGCCTCAGGCCCAACACTTCCCAAAACCACAGAAGCTCCAGGGTGCAGGAGTCCTCAGAGGTCAAGCAGTCCAACCTCTGACCCAGTAAGAATGGCCAGTGACAAGGTGGGCATCTAACCTCTGCTCATACACCTCCAATGTGAGGAACTCACTACCTCCCAAAAGAGCTCCTCTTCCTTCTGGACAGCTCTCATTGGACATATTTCCTTGGGTTAGACTTTAAATGGGCCTCTTTAGTTCCCCTTTTCTCACCTACCCACCAACTCTCTCTAAGACATCCATCCCATGGAAGCCTTAAAAACAACTCTCAAGGCCTGGTCCAGGCTTAGCATCTCTCCTCATATGGTATGGACTCAGGCCTTCCTTGTCCTGGCTGCCCTGCTATGAACCCTTCCCAGCACATCATGTCCTTAAACTGTAGATCCACCAGTAAACCCAAGCCTCCCCTGGGGTCTGACGAGGGCAGAGGGCAGCAGGATGGCACTTCCCTGCTCCTGGAAGCCCAGCCTCTCTCAGTGCTCCCCACGATCACACTCCCTCAGGGCTCACAGCCCACTAAATACTCAGCTCCTTCACAAACATCCTCTAATTCTGCCTTCCCCGCCTTGTACTGTTATTGGTGGTCAGTCCTTTTGTCAGTCATGTCTGATTCTTCATGACCACATTTGGGGTTTTCTAGGCAGAGATACCAGAGGGGTTTGCCATTTCCTTCTCCAGCTCATTTTACAGATGAGGAAACTGAGACAAAAAGGGTAAAGTGGTCACACAGCTAGCTTGATGAGTCTTCCTGACTCCAGAACCAGTGTTCTTCCACTGTGCCACCTAGCTGCCCTATTGTGTCCTAGGGACGTTTGTTTTTTGAGCCCTGGTAAGAGTTTATACTTCTTTCATGATGCCTGTGATTGTGAGTCCTGGACTCTCTGGGTAAAAGCCCCTTCCTGGCAGTCACAATATGTACTCTGGCCTCCTGATGCCATCACCTTACCTTTCGGTTGTACCCCTAAGAACTAGTATTCTGATGCTAGGACAATGCCCTTCTTATTAAACCTGTCCCTCTTCCACATTCCTGAGTTACTTGGTATATATTTTCTATTTAGTTTTCCATGGATATGTTGATTTCCCAGAGGGGAATATAAGCTCCTTGAGGGCAGGGATTTTTTCTGTTTGGTTTGCATTCTGATCAAGCAGCTCAGAACAGACTTTTAATAAATCCTCATTAGAATGAATTGAATGATCCAGAAAACACAGGTCAGGGCCCCATCTCAGACATGTGAAAGGCCCTGCAGTGATATCCACTTCAACCTGTCTCCAAACAAGAATTGCCATTCTCACACATCCAGGGAATTAGCCTTTGCCCAAAGACTTTCCATGATGGGGGAGTCGCTGCATTGGAGGCAGCCCCTTCCTCTTGGGCCTGGCAGTAAAGGTTAGGAACTTTGTCTTGACATTCAGCCTCAATGGATCTTTTTGTAACTTCCACCTTCGGCTCCTAGCTGGGCCCTCGAGGGCCAAACAGAAGAAGCCTGTTCACCCTCCTTATGGCAAATACTCGAGGGCAGCTAGGGGTCCTGCTCCCCCTCTGCTTCCTTCTTCTTTCGTGTGAACATCACCCCCTCTGTTTCCCTGGGCCTGGGCGTAGGCTTGTTAGCTGTGCGGCTCTGGAGCGAGTCAACTGACCTCTCTGAATCTCCTTTCCTTCATCTGTTTACTGAGTTCTCATGGCTCTGGAAAGTTTCAGGGCTGGGAGGCTTCTGGACCTGCCAAGCCTCCTGTCCTCTCTGTGTCTCTCCAGAAGTCCCCCAACCCCCACTCCCCAGCTTCTTGGGGAAGATGACAGTTCTGATGCTGTTTCAGGCTTTGTGAATAGGGGGAGCAGGAGTGGAAGGAGAAAGGCCTGCATACAGTTCCCTTTCCAGAGAAATAAACTGAACCCACTGCTCTCCTTGCCATGGGAACCACATGGACTGCTCCACCAGTCCCACCCCAGCGCTCCCAGCACACACTCTGGGCAGGGAGGGGGCTGTTTGGTCTGGCTGAAGCTTGAGCCTAGGCCCTAGAACGGCCCCCTGGGGAGGCCCAACACACCTTGATCACCCCCAACCGTGAGAACATGCCAGGGCACATACGAAAACAAGGGTATTACCTAGTAATGAGCTAATTACCAGGAGGTCAGACAAAGTTTATTACCTGAGCTAATGGACTTATTACTAAGGGTCAGCCATGCAGAGCTCCTCTCCCCTCCTCAGCTCAGGTCCAGCTACCCCAGAAAAGTTATTGGGGGATGGAGCAGGGAGTCCAAGGCCATGAGGCACTGAACAGGTTCAGAGTTTGGAGGTGGGGGTTGTAAAGGCCAGCGCTGACCTGGTATCCCTGAAACCTGAGCAGGGAGCACCTGGCACTTGGCGCTTACCCTCACATTCAGCAGCTAGGGCTGGCACTGGACAGAGGTGCCAGGGCAGGGACTGCACATCCTAGACCCCATAGGGAAAGGGAAGCCCTCCCAGGGTGGTGGCCACTGTCTCTCACCTTCCTCCCCCCCCCACCCAGACCCCAAAGAGAAAAGGGCAAGATGACAGGTTCCTGAAACTGCACCCCACCCTCGCCCCCAGTGGGGCAACAGTGGATCTAACTGCTTCTCTCCCAGGTCCCACTTCTGCTTGTGTTTCTTATCTCCCCAACTGGACTGGGCAAGGTTTCTAGCCTTTCACGTTCTAGGTTCTCCCTCAGCCCCAGCGGACTGTTTTCTGTGTGCTAAAAGTCTGTCCCAGCACCAATTCTGACATTCAATGCAATCTGGGCTAAGGTCCCTTCTAGCCCTAACATTCGTTTGGTGTTCTAAGGTTAAATACTGTATTCTAAGGGCCAAATTCTGATGTTCTCCATTCTGCGTTCCAAGGGAGCTGCATTCTGACATTCTGCCTTCTAAGGTTCCTTCTATGGGACCCAATGATGTATATTTTATATTTTCAGGTCCAAGTTGGACATGCTTTTTTCTGATGTGAGGGTGTGCTAAAATGCCCCTTTCAGGACTGCTTGGGGAAGAAAGGCCCAGGAAAGTTGGGACACTAATGCATTGTTGGTGGAGTTGTGAACTGATTCAACCATTCAGGAGAGCAATTTGGGACTATCCCCAAAGAGCTATAAAATTGTGCATACCCTTTGACCAAGCAATACCACTATTAGGTCTGGATCCCCCAAAAAAAAGAAAGAAAGAAAAGAAAGGAAAAGGACATAATGCACAAAAATATCTATAGCAGCTCTTTTAATGGTGGCAAAGAATTGGAAATTGAGGAGATGTCCATCAACTGGGGAATGGCTGAGCAAACTGTGGTATATAATTGTGATAAAATACTATTTTGCTATAAGTAAGGATGAGCAAGACAGTTTCAGAAAAACCTGGAGAGACTTAAATGAACTGTTGTAAAGGGAAGTGAGAAGACCCAAGAGAACATTGTACACAGTAACAGCAACATTGTACGATGATCAATGGTGAATGACTTAGCCATTCTCAGCAATATAATAATCCAAGACAGTCCCAAAGGAATCGTGATAAAAAAAAAAAATACTATCCACCTCCAGAGAAAGAGCTGACAGAGTCTGAATTCAGAATGAAGCAGACTTTTTTATTTCTTTACTTTTCTAGGGGCTTTTGAATTTGTGTTTTCTTTCACAACATGACTATATGGAAATATGTTTTGCGTGACTGCACATGTATAACCTATATCAAATTGTTTGCCTTCTCAATAAGAAGGGAGAGAAGGGAAGAAAAGAGAGAATTTGGAACTTAAAATTTTTAAAAACATATTTTTAAATTGTTTTTACATATAATTGGAAAAATTAAAATATTTTTAAAAAGGAAGGGAAGGAGGGAGGAAAAAAAGGAAGGAAGGCAGAGACAGAAGGAAGGAAGGAAAAGAAGGAAGGGAGGAAGGAGCCAGGAATGGGACTGAGTAAGTAGAGAAATCAATGACCTTTCCCTGTGGAGAGCATCATCTAAATGGGAGGAGAGAAGCACTTGTACTTGGAAAATTGGAGACCCCTGAATCCTCGAGCTGTTAAGCAACTCATAGGAAAATATCTCTTCCCTGGCCTCTAGTCTGGTCCCCAGAAACTGACATTGGAAAGATATGAATAAGGTAGGGGAGGGATCTGATAGAGAGACCCAGGGCCTAGGGAAGAGTGACCCGAAGAAAAGACCAAGTTTGGGGGCATCAGCTAGGCGATGATAATTGCTAATTTGTTCTTTACTGATAATATCTAGCATTTTAATGATGATTTAATGTTTGCAAAGAGTTGAACATATGTTATTTCATTTGATCCTGACAACAGCTCTGGAAGTATAGACTATTATTATTCCTGTTTTACAGATAAGGTAACTAAGGCAGACGAAGTTTCAAGTCATTTGCCCAGGATCACAGAGCTAATAAGTGACTGAGATCAGATTTGAACTCACGTCTTTCTGACTCCAGAGTCTGTGATCTATCCACTGCCTCTCTTTTTTTTTTTTTTAAGCAATCAGGGTTAAGTAACTTGCTCAAGGTTACACGGCCAGTTATTTCTGGGTGTGGCGCTGAGTGTCTGAGTCCGGGATTCGATCTCCAGGTCGTCCCAACACTGGAGCTGGTGCTCTTACTTGCTGAGCCACCTGGCCGCCCCCCCACTGCCTCTCTTTTGAAGAGTTTGACATGTGGGACTGAAAATCTCCAACTGGAGAGATTTAACAGGCTTCAATAGCCATAAAAGGACCTAAAGGAAAGGTTTTTTTTATTGGTTCTGGGCAAGAACTTCTGCCTTTTCTAAAAAGTTTCCAGGGCTTAAGCTGCAACAGCATGGTAGCACCCACCATTCCTTTGAGGAAGAGAGAGTCCAGGATTTCAGCTGAGTCCAAACTGATGACAGCATCCATATGAACAGCCACATTCTGAGACTGTGTGGATGGCTAGGTAGCAATCAGTCAACCAACATGCGTTTATTAAGCACCTATTGTTCTCCAGTGGGGAGTAGAAAGACAAAATCAAAGGAGTCCCTGCCCTCAAGAAGTCTGCATTCTACTGAGGGAACCAGCGTGAATATATATATAAGCTGAGAGATAATACATGCAAAGTAAATACAAGGCAATTTCAGGAATAGTGGCCCAAGAACCCATGGGGAAAGGGAAAAGGAACAGAGGTTGAGCTTTGAAGGAAGGCAGAGGTGAAGGTGGAGATGCGAAGGGAAAGCACTGAAGGGGGAGGAGGGGGCGGAGACACAACCTGTGTCAAGGAAGGAGCATCATGGGAGTGAGGGGGCAGAAGGCCAGGTGGGCTGGACTTGGACTCCGTGGGAGAGTGTGAAAAGTCATAACCCTAGAGGTGGGTTGGGGCTCTTTCCATTGCAAACAGAGGAGCTTATATCTGATTCAGAAAGTGATAGGGAGCTGCTGGCTATTGAGTAAAGGGGTGGGGGGACATGGTGTGAAGACGGATGGGACTGGGGAAAACCTGGAAGCAGAGGGGCACAATGTAGAGAATGCAAGAACAGGCCATGGGGGGCAGGGTGATGAGGACATCACTGGGAGATTGGGAAGCATGAGCTACCCTGCCCCCAAGCATGTGCTCCCTTGTGCTTTCTGCTGTGGACCTGAAGACTGTGAAGCCTGTGACCCCCCAAGGAGCGCTCCACAAGGGCTGGAGCAGCACTGTCCCATGGGCCTCCAGAAGTCTTGTAGAGTCTTCCATTGTGGGGTTGTCTTGGGAAACCACTTTGCAACCCCCTTTGCCCACTCCCTTCCCTCCAGTGATTTATGTATATAATCTGTCTGCACTTCCAGGGTGCAATTCTGATCAGGAGAATTCCTCATTTGCAAATCTGTTCCTCATAATGAAACTAATTAATTAAAAGCTTCCTAGAATAGGGGCAGACAGGTGGCACAGTGAGTAAGAGCACTGGCCCCAGAGTTGGGAGACCCGGGATCAGTTCCGGCCTCAGATACTTACCACCCACACAAAATAACTGGCCGTGTAACCTTGAGCAAGTTACTTAACCCCAAATGATTGAAAAAAAAAGCCTCCCAGATTACTGGTGGTCTGTCTCTGGCCACTATGTCATCATTCTCAGGTCAGAGACTGACTCAGTAAAATCCTGTTAACATGACCCAAGCCTCCATCTCCTGACTTCACCTAGGGACAATTAGGTAGTCCAGAGGATAGAGCACTGGACCAGGGAGCCAGGAAGACCTGAGCTCAAATCATGCCTCTGATACTTCCTAGCCAAGTGACCCTGGGAAAGTCACTTAATCTCCATCTGCCTCAGTTTCTTCAACTGTCAAATGGGAATCATAACAGCACTTCTCCCACAGGGTTGCTGTGAAGGTCAAATGGGATGATTATAAAGCACTTGGCTAGTGCCAGGCACATCACAAAGCACTGAGTAAAGCCCTGTCCCCCCTTTCTCCCCCCACATCCTCTCTCCAGCTCTCCTCAGAGGCTCTGACTTCCCTGCAGACTCCACTGTGGGAGCCCACATCCTCCTCATCTTTCTGTGGTCCCAAAGACTTTCTTCTCCATCTCTTTCATCAGGTCTATCTCCTCCAGGCCCTGGAGGAGCCCCTTCTGGCCCTCCCTGCCTTCCCCAGGGCACCCCTTAGGGTGAGTGACCCAGAACTGTGTGATCCAAAGGTTCGTGTCCAAGAGTCAGGACCAGGACGTTGTCTGGCGCATCAGGAAGTAGCGTAGAAAGCACACTGGACAGAGTCAGGACCCAGCTCTGGGACTGACTCTGGGACCTTGGATAAGTCCCTGGACCTAAGCCTGCTTCCTCATCTGTGATGGTGGGGAGGCACAAAGCGAGAGGGATCGCCTGTGCCCCCCACACTCTCTCTAGAGCTCCCTCCAGCTCCAGCACCACATGTTTCCTGTTCTGAGGCCCCTCCCAGCCTGGCAATTCTGTGATTCTATGAACCTCTAACTAGAGAATTTCAGCACCATAACTCCAGAATCTGCTCAGCTTAGGCATCAAAAAACATAAAAGCACTTCCATCTGACCTGAACCTTAGAGCCATCTGGTCTACCTCCACCTCCTTCTCCCTTTTCAAATAGAATGAGCCTTGACTCATCGAGGTTAAGTGACCCAGGACACTCAGCCAAGAAGCGGCAGAGCTAAGATGTCCCAGCATCTCAGGGACCCCAGAACCATCCATCTAGTGCACGTCGGCACTTGGACCAGAGTGCCCTCTACGACTCCCTGACAACCGGTCATCCAGCCTCTTTCCAGTGAGGGGCTCGCCCTCCTGAGGCAGTCCACTCTTGTGAAGAGGAAGCTTCTCACTGCTGGCCTTGAAGGTTCACCAGATTCTGTGCAAGGCAAGGATGGTGCCCAGCTCAGTGACCCCAGGGCCAGGGCCAGAGTCCACTTGTGTCCTGCTGAGGGCAGAGCTGGAGTCTGCTCTTCTCTGATGGATAGGTCAGCGGTCCTGATACCCTCAGCCCATCCTCTCATGGGCTTTTTGCCTAAAGTCTTGCCCAGTCTACATTGATCTTCTCCCAAGATTAACCTGTGTTACTAAAGAACTAGGGCTGACCATCAAGGTTCTCCCACCTGCTCTTTGTCCCCTAACTAAGAAACTAACCCTGAGAAGCCTCTCCATCCAGGATGGACTGGACAAGAGAGGCCTTCCCAGAGCAGCCTCCCAAACCCCCCAGGCCCGCCTCTGTTCCTCAGATAGAAGCTGGACACTGCTGGCCAAATGCCAAAGATTATAGCAATGCACAGACAACCCTCCAACTGTGCTGTCCTGCCAAAAACAAAGTCCTAAAATCTCTGCCTGGGGCAGACAGCCAGGGCAGCAGAAAGAGAGCACTGAGGCAGGAGTCAGGAGACCTGAGGCCCCCTGGGCCTCCCTTCACTCTTCTTTATGTGAACAGGGTGAACTAGATCAGAGGATCTCAAAACCTGGGGTCTGGAACTTATTTTTTTAATTCTCTTTTTCTTTTAATGATATTAATAATAAAATTTAATAATAACTTTGATAATAATTTTTTTTCTTTTTTATTTTTCTTGCCTTGTACTTTATATATTTTTTTCAAATGAATTTATTATTTTTTAACATTCTTTCCTTTTTAAATTTGGAGTTCCAGATTCTCTCCCTCCTTCCCACTTTTCCCCCATTCACTGAGAAGGCAAGCAACATGTTATCAGTTATATATGTGAAATCATGTAAAACATATTAGACATATCACCAAAAAAGGGAAAGGAAGGAAGGAAGGAAGGAAGGAAGGAAGGAAGGAAGGAAGGAAGGAAGGAAGGAAGGAAGGAAGGAAGGAAGGAAGGAAGGAAGGAAGGAAGGAAATTATACTTCAATTTTCATTCAGAGTTCTCTCTAGAGGTGGATAGCAGTTTTCATCACGAGTCCTTCAGAATTGCCTTGGATCATTATATTGATCAGAGTAGTCAAGTCATTCTTATTTGATCATCATTACAATGTTGCTATTACTGTGTACAGCATTCTCCTGGTTCTACTCACTTCGTTTTGCATCAGCTCATATAGGTGTTCCTGTGTTTTTTTCTGAACCCTCTCCCATCATTTCTTATAATACAACAGTACTCCATCACATTGATTTGCCACAACTTGTTCAGCCATTCCCCAATTGATGTGTGTTCCCTCAATTTCCAATTCTTTGCCACCACAAAAAGAGTTGTTATCAATATTTTTGTGATATAGGTCCTTTTTATTCATCTTTAAATTCTTTGGGATACAGACCTGGTAGTGGTATTGATGGGTTAAAGGGTATGCATGATTTTATAACTTTGGGCATAATTCCAAATTGTTCTGCAGAATGGTTGGATCAGTTCACAACTCCAGCAACAATTTGTTAGCATACCTATTTTCCCTCTTTCCTTACAGCATTCATCACTTCTGATAGGTGTGAGGTGGTAACACAGGGTTGTTTTAATTCACATTTCTCTAATCAGTAGTAATTTAGAGCAATTTTTATTTTTGGAGGGGGGAGGGTAGGGCAGTTGGGGTTAAGTGACTTGCCCAAGGTCACAGGGCTAGTTTTGTGTGTGTGTGTGTGTGTGTGTGTGTGTGTGTGAAGTGTCTTAGGCTGGAGGAACCCAGATCCTCCTGACTCCAGGGCCAGTGCTCCAC
The DNA here is from genome assembly GCF_028583685.1 of Petaurus breviceps papuanus. Lineage (NCBI taxonomy): Eukaryota > Metazoa > Chordata > Mammalia > Diprotodontia > Petauridae > Petaurus > Petaurus breviceps. Next base: position 554,691 of record NW_027186331.1, read on the forward strand.
TCACTGTGCCACCTAGTCACCCCAGATTTAAAGCATTTTTGATACAGCTATGGATAGCTTTGTTTTCTTTTTCTGAAAAAAAAATGCCTGTTTATATTACCTTATCACTTTTTAACTGGGGAATGGCTCTTAGTTTTATAAATTTTACTTAGTTCTCTATATATCTGAGAAATGAAACCTTATCAGAAAAACTTGGTGCACAATTTTTTTATATCACTTCATTGTCTACGGTACTTTTTAGCAAAATGTAGTTTCTCTGATTATTTCTTTTCACTAGATCCGTTTTTGCATTTGTTTTGTCTGAGATCAGGATTGCCCCTCCTCCCTCTTCACTTCAGCTGCAGCATAATTGACTATGCTCCAGCCCTTTATTTTATTTGTCTTTCTTTTTCAAGCCTTTCTCTTGTAAACAACATATTGTTAGATTCTGGTTTCTAATCTGTTCTGTGATCTGCTTTTGTGTTTTATGGATAAGCTCATTCCATTCACATTCACAGTTATGATTACTGTATATTTCCCTTCATCCTGTTTTCTTCTATTTATCCTTCTTTTTGTCCTGTCACTCCTCAAAAGTCTGTTTTTGCTTCTGACCACTTCCTCTTTTAATCCTCCCTCCCTTTAGTAACCCTCCTACCACATCTCTTATTTCCTTTCCCTCATATTTCCCTATTGGGTAAGACAGATTTCTACACCCAACTGTGTGTGCGTGTATATGTGTGTGTGTCTGTGAGGTTCAGGTATTGCCTACCCCCCAACTCTCCCATTTTCCTCTGCACTATACAAGCTCTTCCTCTCTGAAGCCTCCACAGGCTCTGGCAAGCTGGACACACACCCCAGGACCTTCACCCTAGACCAAAATCCAGATCCAAGCAGGTTAAAGCAAGAGTGATTACCCCTTAGACTGGTCACTTGGTCCCCCTACACTCTTCAGGCCAGAAGCTGAAGCTGCTTCGTGGGAGTGGCTGCACAGCCGCCATGCCTCGGTGACTTCTTGTCCCAAGGTCAAAGGCTGACCACACTCCCAACTACTGGATCCCAAAGTCCATACTGCACTGACCTCTCACTTTGTCCTTCATATCTATGTGTTGATAATTTAGGAAACCACCACAGCTGCTGGTGATCTGGAGTCTCTCAAGCTGATGGTTGGTCAGACCTGCCCTGGGGCTAAAACCTCTGGCTCACGTGGGCCTGGGCTCAGCTCCCAGAGCGCTGTGCTGGCCATTTGCTGCCAGCCTGCCGGGCTGTTCTCAGCAGGAGGCTAGCTTCTCTGTGTCATTTTGTGGGTTCTGTAGCTCCAAAGTTTGTTCAGAATCCCCTTTTACATGAATTGGAGTTGGTGGAAGCCAGAGCCCCTCAGAAGTCCTGTTTCTACTCTGCCATCTTGACTCTGCCTCCCAATCTTATCTGATCTTGACTGTGGCTCCATAATATTTGAATTGCTTCTTTCTGGCTGCTTGCAATATTTTCTCCTTGACCTGGAAGTCAAATTTGGCTATAATGTTCCTGATAGTTTTCATTTGGGGATCTCTTCAGGAAGTGATTGGTGGATTCTTTCAATTTCTATATTATTTGCTGGGTCTAAGATAACCAGAGCAATTTTCCTTTATAATTTCTTGAAATATGATAACAATGCTCTTTTTTATCATGACTCTCAGATAGTCCAATAATTATAGTAAATCCTATTATATCTCTCCTTGATCTACTTTCTAGGTAAATTGTTTTTCTGATAAGATATTTCACATTTTCTTCTATTTTTTTTTCATTCTTTTGATTTTATTTTATTGTTTTTTGATGTATCATGGAGTCATTAACTTCCATTTGCCCTATTATAATTTTTAAGGAATTATTTTCTTCAGTGAGTTTTGTACCTCCTTTTTCATTTGACCAATTCTACTTTTTAAGACATTCTTTTCTTCAGAGAATTTTTGTACCTTTCTTTATTTCTCTATATACCTTATTCTGTTTTTTAAGGAATTCTTTCCTTTTTTTGCCTCTTTTGCTGCTAGGACAATTCTGTTTTTTAAGGTGTTTTCTTCAGTATTTTTGTGCCTCTTTTTGCAAATTGTTAATTCTCTTTTCATAATTTTCTTGCATCACTCTCATTTCTTTTCCCAATTTTTTCCTCTACTGCTCTTATCTGTTTCTTTAAGGCTTCCAGGAATTCTTGTTGGACTTGAGTCCAATTGGCATTTTTTTCTTTGAGGCTTCACAGTGTTGTCTTCTTCTGAGTTTATGTCTTGGTTTTCCCTGCCGCCACAGTAGCTTTTTATGGTCAAGTTCTTTTTTTATGGTTTGCTATTTTTTCCATTCTATTTCTTGACTTTGAACTTTATGGTAAAGTTGCATTCTGCTCACCTGGAGGTGGGGAGCCACTGTCCCAAGCTTCAGCTTTTTCATGCTGCTGTTTTCAGAACTAGTTCTGGGAGTCCTCAAGTTTTCATTGCTTGCAAGGAGGTATGATCCTGGGAGAGGTGTGGTCACTGCTCTCCTAGTTTGCACTCTGGTCTTTAACCAGGAAAGACCCCTTGGAGCAGCAAGCACTAGCATTCCTCTTGGCCCTGGAACCATGACCAGCGTCCTTGCTCCCTTGTGACCAATCACAAGCCCTCCTTTCCAACCTAGAACTGTGACCCAGAACTGCATATGGGCAATAGAGTTCCCAAGCAGCTCCAGTTCTAGCCGGTGCCAGCAAAGGGTCATCTGAAATCTCTTTCTGACCAGTTGGGCTGAGAGCTCCCAAAGCTGTCACCACTGTCACAGCTGCTTCCAGGGCCCACTGCCAGTGCTGTTTCCATGGATGTTCCAGGGCAGCCCCCACCCCCATGTCAGAGACTTCTCCTGACAACTCCCTAAGTTCTCACAGGCTGGAAAAATGTCTCCCTCTGACCTTCTGGTGGCTCGGCTGCTCCAGAATTGGATTTGAGGAGTTATTAAAGTTGTTTGGGGGGGAATGTTGGGAAAGTTCAATCGGGGTGCTACCATACTCTGCCACCTTGACTCTGCCCCTGTGATCTTTTGTTGACTGTATTTCAATAAAGTTGGGTTCCTTTGCAATCCTATGTATTTTATTTTCTGCATTGGAAAATGTAATTTGGAGAAGAGTCCTTAGACTTCCCAAGACTATCCAAGGAATGGGCAGCAAAAAGGTGAAGACTTTCTAGCTCAAAGATAGGTGCCAGACACTGTTTTAGGTGCTGGAAATGGAAGAGAAAAATGAAACCAGAGAATCTCTCACCTCAGAGAATTTCTATTCTAACGGAGGAAGCAACATAAATACAGATAAGGAAATACAAACTGTATACACAATAAAGTTGAGGCTATGGGGTGGGGGAAGGGAGAACATAGCAACTGGAGAAATCAGGAAAGGCTTCACGGAGGAGGTGGCACTGCAGTTAAACCCTGAAGCAAGCTAGGTGTTCTAAGAAGTGGAAATGAGGAGGGAATGTGTGCTAAACACTGGGCAAAGCCTAAGCAAAGGCATGAAGACTGGAGATGAGGAAAAGGTTTCGTTTTACATCCCTGCACTAATGTTTACTAGTCACAGGATTATGAGTCCTTCTTTGGGCCTCATTGTCCTCCTCTGTGAAATGGGAGTTGGACTAAATTATTTCTAAGGCCCCTCCCAGCCCTGACATCCCCTGTTTTGAGGCCCCTTCCAGCCCTGACATCCCCTGTTTTAAGGCCCCTC
>NW_027186331.1:558388-576391 GCF_028583685.1 Petaurus breviceps papuanus
AGGCCCCTCCCAGCCCTGACATCCCCTATTCTGAGGCGTCTCTGAGCTCTGACATCCCCTGTTCTGAGGTCCCTCCCAGCCCTGACATTCTACGATCTGAAAGCGTGCTCCCGTTCTGACCTTCTATGCTATAGGTGACCTCCCAGAGCTAACCTTCTCCATTACGAGGTTCCTTCTAGCTCTGACATTCTCTGCTCTGAGTCCTATGGCCCCTTCAGCTTTGACATCCCTTGACTCAGACTCCTCACCCTCCAGGTCCCTCTGGCCTCTCTTCTCCCATATCTTACATGTTTTGCTGAGTCACCCTCTGCTTTGGGACCCAGAGGCACCTTCTGTGCCCTCTCCCAGGGGACCCATTAGAGCCTCCCCCCAGCCCCAACACACATACCAATCCCCAATTAAGGTCCCTTTAATAAAATCATCCTGGGGGAGGGACGGGGGAACAAGAATGGATGGGAGGTACGCAGGAAGAGGCCCCGGCTCGCCATGCCTGGCAGACAGTCAGCGGGGCTTTGGGGACCTCAGACTCAGGATCCCTGGGGACCTTGGAGGTAACCTTGAGGGCAGAAGAAGGGAGGAGCAGACCCAGCTCTAACCAGGCATGTACTCTGCACACACCCATGCCCCAGCCAGTCATAGCCAGGGCCGAGCCCTCTGCTGTCAAGTCAAGTCTAGTCAGGAAGATGTGTAACCTGCTGTACATTTGCTGTTTTCCAAGCAGAGATGCAGAAATGAAAGGAAGTAGTCCTTGCCCTCCAGGAAGGAGAGAAGGCTAACTGTGGGTGCCAGGAAAAGCATGGCAAGAGGGACCCTTGAGCTGGGATCTGGAGGAAGCTGGGAATTCTAAGGGGTGGAGGTGAGGAAAGGGACCATTCTCCATTCCAGACCTGGGGAAATGACTCCACAGTGGGAGAGAGAATGTCTCAGACAAAGGACAGCTAGTGGGCCAGTTTGACCAGGAGGGAGAATGGGGAAAGGGAAGTAATGGGAAGGAAGACAGAAAAGGCAAATGGCATTCAGATGGTAGAAATCCTTGAATGCCAGGCTCGGGATTTTGTCTTTCATCCTAGAGGCAATCGGAGTCAGCGGAGATATAAATAGAGAGGTACTGCATTATTCAGCCTATGCTTCTGAAAGGTCACTCAGGAAGCTCTTTGTATATGGCAGGAGATGGGGAGATGGAAGAAGTGGGTTGGAATAGGGGGAGCCCAGCAGCAAGGAAAGCAATGAGCCTCTTGCCATGGACCAGAGGAGAAACAGGAGGGCCTAAGGAGTGGGCTTTTGTCACGGCTGAGTGAGAAGCAACCAGACCTGGCATCTGATTGTAAGAGGGCACGAGGGAGACTGACCTGGGACAACCAGAAAGATTCGTTCACTCACCGTTCATTCATTCAACAAGCATCCATGAAGCTCCTGGTCCATAGTGGGATGACTCAGGCCAGGTGCTGAATTCTTGGGATACCAAGGCAAAAACAAATTGTCTTTGCCTTCAAGGGACACAGTCTCCTGAGGGAAAGACTCTGGGTGAAAGATTTACAAAGTACAAGGTCATTTCAGAGCGGGAGGCCCTGGGGGGAGAGGGCAGACTTAGGAGGGGTGCCTGATCTGAAGCCTTGGAGGGCTTGAGGAAGACCAGCATCCCAGGCCCGGGACACAGCCCTGGCCTGTCTGGGATAGAAGGACAGTCTGGCCAGCCCAAAAAGGAACAAGCTGGCCTGCTTGTGAAGACAGGGCTCTCAGTGCCAAGCAGAGGAGATCGTATTTGAACCCCGAGATCGAGGCAGCCTCTTGAACAGGGGAGCAGCTCAGAGATGCAATGTGTAGAGGGTGGGTGGGAGAAGGAAGAGCTGGGGAGGAGGGCAAATAGAAAGTTACAGCCACAGTCCAGAGAGAGGCCTGAAGCAGAGGTCCACTGCCCCCAGAACAACTGCCCTGAAACCCAAACCAAGGCCTCCTCTACTCAAGGATTTGGACTGAGGGTACAGACTTCGAGCTAGGGAGAAGGGCCCATCCTCAAGCTCCCATTCTGTCACTCAGAAAGACAGCTTTCCAGGGGAGCTTAGAGGCTATATTTCACTCATAGCACACTGAAATTACAGAATAGCAGCTCTGGATGGCTCCCCAGGAGACTCCCCAGACCAATTCTCATTTTACAGATTGGGAAACTGAGGCCCACAGAGGAAATGATCATCTAAGTGGTTTGCAGTAGAAACAGGATTTTTAAAAAGCCTGGTTTTCTGCCTTCAAGTCCAGGGACACTTTTTCTCTTCCATATTATAATGTTCCCTGCTTAAACTCCTGATAACCAGGAAAAGTGAGGGATTCTGGGAGCTCTGGGCATGTGACAGCAGCAGCCTTAGAAGGTGGAGAGCCATGACCTCTGCTGAGCAGAGTCTCAGTCCCTCATTAATAAGGGATTCTCCCCCTCCCCCAGGCAAAAGCAGATTAGAGAGCTCACAGGGTAGTGCAGGTCCCCGCTGTGAATTAGGGGCACATTATCTGACTCCTCTGAAATATGAGAATGTCCTGTGGGCTGCATCTGCCAGCCCAGCCTTGCTGCTCTCCCACCCTGCCACCCCCAACCTTGAGTCTAGGAGCCTGGGGCCCAGCTGGCTCACCTGGGAGGTGGCCTAGAGGGCTCCGAGGAGCCCCTGGAGGGTGATGGAGAAAACAGCTCCTTGACTGGGCTCCCCGGGGGCCACTCAGGACAAACAACAGGCTGAGCAGCCCCCATGCAAACCGCTGGGAATAACTCCTGAGCCTGGGCGGGTGCTGGCTTCACCTCCAGACACAGAGGCTGGGGCTGCCTGGGGTGGGGGTGGGAGTGGGGAAATGGAGCAGAAAGGGAAAGAGAGTCAGGTGGAGAAGAGCGGGAGACTTAGGGGCCAAGGACCTGGGTACTGGTGTGTCCCTGGGCAAGTCATTTCAGCTCTGTGAGTGAGTAAATGAATGAAAGAGTGAATGAATGGAATGAGTGAATGAATGAAGAAGTGAATGAATGCAGTAAGTGAATGGATAGAGTAAGTGAATGAATGGAGTGAGTGAATAAATGAAGGAGTGAGTGAATGAATAAATGAAGGAATGAGTAAATGAATGAAGGAGTGAATGAATGAATGAATAGAAAAACATTTATGTGCTTACTATATTCCCAGCACTGTGCTAAATGCTGGAGATAGTAATAGAAAAGTCCCTGCCCTCCAGGAGCTTACACTCTAATTTGGGGGAGCTGCTACATATCACAAAATTCATCTGAACCTCAGTTTCCTTATCTGTACTTAATTTTCGTGACTTCTTGAGCTCAGAGTGCCCCTTGACTGTTGCTATAGCCCCCTAATTTGTCCCTGTTCTCCTGTGCCAGATGCATCCTCCACACCGCTGCCAGAAGGACTTACCTAACCCACTCCAATAGAGTGTTAGGAGTTGCCCCCTGTTTGCACTTACCACCTGGTTCCTTCTGACTTCTCCAGGCTTGGTTTCACACTCTCTATGATCTATTCAGACCGGTCTGCTTGCTGTTCCCCATGTGCCACATTCCATCTCTCACCCTGCACCTAATTTTGTTTGTTTTGGTCTTTTCATCCTTCACTGCCCACTACAGTGTTCTGTGAATGGCAGGCACTTAATAAATACTGATGGAATGGATAAACCGGTGAATAAATCCACCAGCCTCTATGTCTAGGTCAGCAGCTGCAGGTGGAGTTCAAATCTGGCCTCAGATGCTTCCTAGCTGGGTGACCCTAGGTAAGTCACTTCCCCCTGTGAAATGAGCTAGAGAAGGAAATGGCAAACCACTCCAGTATCTTTGCCAAGAAAACCCCAAATGGGGACATGACTGAAAAATGACCAAACAACAAAAACTGTGGTTGGACAATGTACTTGGCCCAGAGCTGAACAGCAGGAAGGGAATATAGGCTGGGCTGCATTTGGTAAATGGAAGTAAGTCAAGTTCCCGGGACACCCCAACACCAAGGCTGATCTGTGGCTATCAATGACCAACCAGAGATGCTTTATGACTGTGACTTATGAGAGAAGAAGGGACGAAACAAGGATTTATTAATCATGTGCACATATTACTATGTGCCACACACTGGGGATGCAAAGAAAATCTCTGCTCTCAAAGAGTGCCCACTCTAACAGGGGAGAAGACTAAGTAACTATGCACAAACAAGATAGATAAACTGAGGCCACCTCAGAGGGAGGTGTTAAGATTAAGGACAGGAGAAGGTAGAGGGCGGAGCCAAGATGGCAGAGTAGAAGCAGGACCTCCCAATGCTCCGGCTTCCACATTCCCCAATCCATGTAAAAAGGAGACTCTAAACAAACTTTGGAGCTGCAGAACCCACAAAATGACACAGAGAAGCTAACCTCCCGCTGAGGACTGCCCAGTAGGCCAGCAGGGACCAGCACAGGGCTCTGGGAGCCAAGCCCAGCCCCATGCTGAGGCTTTAGCCCCAGGGTGAGCCTGACAGGCTGGAGGAACTCTAGATTAGCAGCAGCTGTGGCCTTTTCCAGATTTATCAACACATAGATGCGAAGAACAAAGTGAGAGGTCAGTGCAGTCTGGACTTTGGGACCCAGTAAGTGGGAATAAGTGGCTTTTGTCCCCAGGGCAAGAAGCCACTGAGGCGCCAGCACAGCCAGTGCCACGTGGCAGCTTCAGCTCCTGGCCTGCAGAGCATAGGGGAACCAAGCAGCAATCTGAGGGGTAATCGCTCTTGCTTTAACCTTCTTGGATCTGGATTGCAGTCTAGGGTGGAGGTCCTGGGGTGTGTGTACAGCTTGCCAGAGTGTGTGGAGACCTCAGAGAGGGCACCCACCTAATACCTCCAGCAACTGAGAAAACCCCAGAATTTGGGACAAAAGCTCCCCTGTCTGGTGGCAGAGTCCTACTGTGGCAAAAAGCCCAGGGGTCAAGTGACTGAGGGGCAACATGACGAGGCAAAGGAAACAAAGCAGACAGAAGATTCCAACATTACACTCCTATTTTGGGGACAAAAAGGAGCAAAGCATGGAATAGGAGGAAGACAGTGAAGTCAGATCTCCTGCACCAAAAGCTTCAAAGGAAAATACAAGCTGGTTACAGGCCATAGAGGAACTTATCAAAGTTGAACTATTAACATTCTGTAGCAGCAAGCACCCCAAGCGTCCTCAGGGTTTGCAGCTACCACAGGTTCTTGGATCTGCTTTGTTAAAGGAAAGCAACTCAAAATGGGTTAACAAGCTTACTTTAATCAGTCAGACATATATTGTTTACCTTGTTCAGGAGAAAAGGTCAGCACCCTGAACCTCAAAGTATACAGGCAGAATTATCAAGACAGAAACATCAAGTAGACAGATTTCCAAACTGTCCAACCATTACATCCATACCCAGTCAACATCTGGGTTTCCACATTCTGGGTTTTTCAAAGCTGGGGGACTCTCAACAACGGCTTCCCAGAATTCAGATCAAATCACAGAACACTTCTCAAAGTGAGTCCCAAAACAAAGCTACACATCAGGGCTTATATAGCCTTCTCCTGGCTCAGAGAATGTAACAACCTTATTGACCCACTGGCCAATCAAAAAGTATCTACTGAAAAACAAGCCTCCCTCCCCAGGCTTCTGGTGCACTTTAGCCTAGGGGCAGGGAAGATCTTTAAAATTTACATTCGCATTACACATTCCTACACGGAAAAACAATAATTGTAACTTATGAAACTTTTCTCAGTAGTTTAGGGAATAGAAATATATATATATGAGGGTATATGGACATATGAATACATATGTGAATGTGTGTATATATATGTTTACAGGTATACATAGATAGAGGGCATAGGATCAATTTAACAGGAAGGGATGATACTTAAAAGGTGAAATTAAGAGGTGAGAGAGGTATATAATGAGAGGAGATGGGGAGAGACAGAATGAGGTAAACTATCTATACAGAAGAGGCAAGGGGAAATGGTTACAATGGAGGGGAAGAATAGGAAGGCAAAAGGGAATGGGTCAACCTTATTCCCATTGAATTTGGCTTGAGGAGGAAATGAAATACACACTAAATAGGGTATCTCACCCTCCAGGAGAGTAGGGGGGGAAGGGAATGAGAGGGGGCATGATGGAAGGGAGGGGCTGGGGGGGGGGGGGAAGTTGGAAGCACCCACTTTTGAAAAGGGACAGGATCAAAGTAGAGAATAGAACAAGTGGGAGGTGGGATAGGAGGGAGGGAAATATAGTCAGTCTTTTACAATATATCTACTATGTTATTGTTTTGCATTAGCCACACATGTACAACCTATACTGAACTGCTTATCTTCTCAGTAAGGGTGGGTGACAAGGAAGGAAGGGAATGAATCTGGAATTGAAAGTTTTAAAATCAAATATTCAAATGTGTATGTATATATATATATATGTGTGTGTGTGTGTGTGTATGTGTGTGTGTGTGTGTGTATACTATTATCAATACTATTTTACATGTAATTGGGAAATAAGATATACAGGCACTGGGGCATAGAGATCCACTGGAAAAGTCCAAAGGGAGAGAGCAGATTGGAGGAGGGGATATCCTGTGGGACTGCTGTTTTGGGGGGGTGGGTAGGGAAAAATAGGGAGAAAATTTGTAACTCAAAATCTGGCGGAAATGAATGATGTAAATCAGAAGTTAATAAAGCATTTGAAAAAAAAAAGATTAAGGACAGGAAAGCGTCTTGATGCAGGTGGGATTTCAGGTGAAACATGAAGGAGGCCAGGGAAGGAGGGAGGCAGAGATGAGAAGAAGGAAAGTTCCAGACACAGGCGGCAGCCAGAAAAAACTCACCATCTGGGAGAAAAGGAGTGTCCCGATCGAGGAACAGCAAAGAGGCCATTGTCCTTATAGAAAAGTACATGGAGGGGGAGTAACATGTAAGAAGTCTGGAATGGTAGGGAGGAGCCAGATTATGAAGGGCCCTAAAAACCAGACAGATTTTGTGTTCGATCCTGGAGATGATAGGGAACCATTGGAATTCATTGATCAGACCTGGTATGATTTAGGAAAATCATTTGAATGGCTGAATGAGGATGGATTGCAGGAGGGAGAGACTTGAAACAGGCAGACCCCCCCACCCCCAGCAGATATTGTAATAGTCTGGGTGTGAGGGGATGAGGGTCCACACCTGGGTGGTGGCCAAGTCAGAGGAGAGAAGGGATGCTGGGAGGTTACATTACAGGAGACTGAACAATGAGAGGCCAGTCTTTAATGGAACACTCTGCAGGCTGCAATGGCCCATGGAGATGTTGGGCACACTTGTTTCTGGGCATTATAGTGCCATTGCAATATTTACAGCAAGCATGATCATGATAAAGACCATAAATATGGAAAAGCCCTACTGACCTCTTTGGAGCACATTTGGATCATTTCCGTCTTCTTCCTTTGTGGTGGAGAGCCATGATCCCTTCTGTTGACTGAAAATCAGAATTGAGTATGCACACAAAAGGGACTGAGTGTCTAATTAGCCCTCCCTGTTTGCAGCAAAGACTGCTGTAAGCCTCTGGGTAAGAAGAGAAGTAACATGCCAGCAGCAACATCTGACTGCCCCCAGCACAGCTACATAAGTGGCATTGAATTCTTTCCTACCTTTAGATGAAGGAAGGAGGAGATAGTCACCTTATTGAAGGACTAAGCCACCAGGTGTTCAGGACCTGGTGACTATACCAGATTCTGGAGGCCACCAAGTCTAGTGAGGAATAGAGCCCAGAGGGTCTACCTTCAGTATACCACCCATAAGTTCATAGACTCAGAGTCCTGTGGAAAGACAGCAGCTATTCCGATGGCCATGCCAAATTTAGAAGTAAAATTGGTGCCAGAAATGCTTTGGAGCAACTACTTCTAAGTTTGAGCCTACTCTCCCCAGGAACTGAGATGGAAAAAGGGGAATGTGTCCCCATGATGGAGGAAATGCTTTGTATTTCTGTTCTAGCTACATCTTCTCATATATGTCCACTTGTAGAAGCTGATTGATGATAATTGGTTAAATTAATAGTTCAGTGCTAATTACTGGTTCAATCAATGATCTAGTCAAGATACTGATGTATCTGATGATTGATATTGTGGGGAGCACTCCAGAATGGGTGCCTGAGTAAATTATAGCATCCTAAAAACACGCTACTGCCCCTCAGGATTCTGAGAGGGAGACTTAGCTACCTGTCCTCTGGGGATCTGACTCGTCAGTGTGAGAATCTGTCTTGCTATGCTTATACTGGCTAATTAATATAGTGGATAGAGTTCTGGACCCAGAGCTAAGGAGATCTGAGTTCCAACCCTGAATCAAACATTTGCTAGATGTGTGACCCTGAACAAGTCACTTAATCTCTCTCAGCCTCAATTTTCCTATTTTTAAAGTGGGGATAATAATGTTATCTACCTCACAGTGTTGTTGTGAGGATTATATGAGATAATATGTGTAAAGTTCTTTGCAAACCGTACTATATAAATGTTCTCAGGGGTGTGTAAACCCCAGATCTTGAGAGCCTGGAGCTAGAATGCTAATTGTTATTGGTAATCCCCTCCACTTTGATCCTCCCCCAAGGCTTTCTTATCCAATGAGAATCTGGCCTGTGATTTTCTGTAAATCATCCATGCCGGACTCCACCAAAGCACTAGGCACCTTCTTTTCCCTGGAAGTCCTCTTCATGGGCACTGATGGGGCAGTCAGACTGGCCGGTTGGAGAAGTCCTACATAACCAGTTCACCTCTTCTTGTGGTCACACATTTCCCAAGTGAGTCTCTGGGGTCAGATGTGATCCCATAAATCATTGTGGGTGGTGTGCCTCTGCCCACTTATGCCAGGCACACTCACACTCTCACACACATACATACACACACTCACACTCTCACACACACATACACACACTCTCACACACATACATACACACACTCACACATACACACACTCACACACATACATACACACTCACACACACATACATACACACTCACTCTCACACACATACACACTCACACTCACACACATACATACACACACTCACACTCTCACACACACATATATATATACACACTCACACACACATACACACACACCATAAAGAACTCCCATTTCCCAGAGAGCCTGGAGCTTTACAAAGCCCTTTGCCAAGAATAAGCCTATTTTCCTTTCATGAAATCCACACATTCACCAGCTCAATGGCTCTTCACAAGCCCAAGGTATATATGGCAATAGGGTAATCATCCCCATTATATAGATAAAGCACAGGGGGAATTGGCTTGTCCATTACACAAAACCAGGCAGTGGCAGGGCAGGGACTCCAAGATTTCCACTCTGCTATAGCTTCCCATTGAGAAGATGAAGTCTGAGATTTAGAAGTAGAATTAGTAGTTAAAATTGTAGACAGCTGCCAATGGCACAGCATACCAGGAACATAGAGGGAGGGATCCTTTGGTTTAGTGGACAGGGTATTGGATTTGTAGTCAGCAAAACCTAGGTTCACATCTTACCTCAGATACTTACTAGCTGAGTGACCCTGGTCAAGTCACTTAGCCTCCATACACTTAAGTTTCCTTAGTATGTTATGGAGGGGTGAGGTCTTTTCCAACTCTCAAATTCAGTACCTCAAATTCAATTTCCTCATCTCTAAAAGGAAGCAATTGGACTCTCTGGCCTCTGTGGCATCTTCCAGCTCTAACTACAATTCCATGACTTATGGCTTTTCATAGACACATCTATTTATTTCATAGATTTATTCCAGGCAATCTTGCTCTCAGTGGTCCAAAGTAATGAGTCAAGCACAGTATCCTGGAAAGATTTCTAGACTGTGGAGTCCAAGGACCTGAATTTCAATCTCAACTCCCTACATGACCTTGGACATGTCTCTTCTCCTTTCTGAGATTCAGTTTCGCCATCTGAAACCCATTGGGTAAAAGAGGCAGAGGCAGATCTAGGCTTCACCTTGGGAAAAAATTCTGAATCATGATTCTGAAACAAAACTTTGCCTCCAAAAATGGTGGTGTCTCCTTCCATAGAAGTCTCCGTGCAGAAGCTGAATGACCACTGTAGGAGGCATGTGCTAATGGGGATTCCTCTGGACTGGATGTGTGGGTCGATCTCAACAGACACTGAAGGCCTTTCCAGCTCTGTAATTCATAAAATAAAATTAGAAGAATGGGGGGAAAGTTGAGAAAATGGCCCTCTCTTCCCTCTTTGCAGAGGAGGGGGCCTATGGACCTGGAACCCTATCCGGTATATACAGCCCATGTGTATCCAGTATATACCCATCAATCTGTTGATTGGTTTTGTGAAACTTTTTTCTCTTTCTTTTGCATTCTTTGCTACAAGGGATGACTAATTGGATTGGGGAGGGGAGAGAAGTATTAGAAAAGAGAGGAAACAAAAGATATCTCCCAAAATAAGATTTAAGATAAAGTAAAAAAAAAAAAAAAGAAAAGATAAAGATAAATAAAGTAAGGAGGTTGGACTAAGGCAGCAGTGCTCAGCCTTTTGGGATTCAGGAACCCTATGCACTCTTAAAAATTAGTGAGGACCTCCCCCCAAGAGCTTTTTTTTATGTAGATTATGTCTGTTTGGTATTTATGGAATTTAAACATAAACATCTTAGTATTACTCGGAGGATGGTTTTGACTTCAAAGATTCCCTGGAGAATTTCAGGGATTCTAAGGGATCCCTACTGCAGTATGACAATCATTGGCATTACAGGTCTCTCCCATCTCCACACCCTGCTCGGTTTTCATTCAATTCAACTCAGCAAGCGTCTAAGCACTCACTATGTGCCAGGGCCACTAGGTGGTGCCATAGTGCACTGAGTGCTGAGCTTGGAATCAGGAAGACTCATCTTCCTGAGTTCAAGTCTGACTTCAGAAACTAGCAGGATGACCCTAGGTAAGTCACTTCACCCTGTTGACTTCATCAGTTTTCTCATCTGTAAAATGAAATGGAGAAGGAAATAGCAAACCACTTCAGTATCTTTGCCAAGAAAATGAAGTCAGAGATGACTGAAATGACTCAACAGCAAAGATTTGCCAGGCACTCTACAGAGTGGGGATGCAGAGCCAAAGCCCAAACAGTCCCTGCCCTCCAGGAGTTTCTATTTTGCTGGAAGCTGCGCCCCATAGCTTTGTGGCCTGGGGCTAGGGAGGCAGAGGCAGATGTACCCCATCTGAACGCCTGTCCAGGCTCAGCTAACTCTACAGCAGGGAGAACCATTTCTTGCTCAGCTCCTAACTTGGCCCTGTAGGTAATTCCCAGAGAAGGCGGCCGATGCCAGGCTCCCTAGAATAAGCCCCAGAGCTCTCGAGGGGCCAGAGCTCACTTGATGTGTAAATGGAAGGGTGTTTGTTAAGCTCTCCACCTCATTATGTTACACACACCTCAGAGATTTCCCTCCCCTCCCCCATGTCCCCAGTGTACCTGGGCTGGGTTGGGGCTGAGCACAGCTAGGGGAGGGGGGAGATTGAGAAAGAGAGGAAAATCCCCAATTGTTCCCAGCCCTCAAAGGTCTCTGCTATCACAATAGGACCCCCAGGGTAGCCAAGAAGCGTCTTAGTACCAAAGAGAGGTCAGAGACCAGGTATTGGGGGAGCTGGGTCTGAGTCTTGGCTCTTTGATGCCTGGAGCTAGAAAGGACCAGTGGGATCATGGAATGCAGGTCATGCATGAATGGGAAGACCCTGTGCAGCATCTCAGACAAGTGAGACATCATAAGACAGAGGAGTAATGGTTTGGAGTCAGAGGACTTGTGTTCAAGTCTAGCCTCTGCTACTTAGTACGTATGTGATCTCAGGCAAGTCACAATGTCACTGGGCCTCAGTTTCCCCACCTGTAAAATAAAGGACTTGACTAGATGGCCTCTGCCATGCTTTCCAGATCTTACATTTAATGCTTTTAGCCATGTGACCCCAAGCAAATGCCTTCAGCTGTCTGGGTGGTGATGGCAGGGACCACTCTGTGCCTCAGTTTCCTCCTGTAGTAAATGAGGGGGTAGACTAAGGTCCTCTAAAACCTTTTCCAGTTCTAAACTTAAGATTTTGTGATCCAAAATTTGCCCTTGTCTGAAGTGACTGGAATTTTCTTCTTTAACTGGAAATTCCAATTCTACTGAGTGAATTCAGTAGATAACGGGATTAGACCTGGGTTATAATGGCGCTCACCAGAGTGGTACCTTGGAGAGAGCCCTGGCTTTGAGCCAGAGGATCTTGGATCAACGAAGCCTCTCTTTGCCCCAACTGCCTTAGGTAAGTCACGTCCTCTCTCCCTGTGTCCTCCTCTGTAGCAGGGGGAGCTGGGCTCTAAGAAGGCTTCTGAAATCTCTATGATCCCCTGACTGCCCCCCGAGTCCAGTAAATGGAGACAATCATCCCTCCCCAGGCCCTCCCCCTTAATTTGAGGATCTTTTGAGATACTTAAAGTGTTTGAAGGACTGGTAAATGTTTGGGGGTGACAGAGTCCATCCTCCCCATAAGATTCTTTTCTATCCAGGAACTCTGAAAAGGTTCCTCCCCCACACCCCGTTCCTCCCTTCACTGTTCTCACAGCCCGTTCTTCAGGCTACCTTTTCCCCAAAAGTCCTGGTGGCCCCGAGGGAGGGACCCTACAGTCACCTTCACTCAAGTGAATCACAGGACAGTAAGTTTGGAGAGACGGAAGAGACGATGAAGCTCATTTGAGGGGAGTCTTGGTTCAAATCTTCCCTCCAGTCTCCTGGTGTGACCTCGGGCAAGTTATCTCACTGAGCTTCGGTTTCAGCTGCAAAGGAGGAGGGCCACCCACATTGCCTCTGGGGTCCCTTCCGATTCTAGACCTTGGATTCGCCTCCAATTCCCTCATTTTAAAAAAGGAGGAAACAGGTCTAAGGAGAGAGAAGGGGCTTGCTCAAGGTGACATGGGGGCAGGGGTGAGATTGGGATTGAAGCTTGGATCCCCCGGGGCTCGCTTCTCCCCACCCGCACCCCGTACCCTTGTGCCCCTACTTCACATAGTGGTTCCCACAGCCTGTCCCTCGGGCCTCAGACCGCGGGGACCGGTTGTTAAGGCTGCGGAGCTTCGGGCTGGCTCTCCTGGCTCCGCCCCCGGGGCTCCCGGGAGTGACTCAGGAGCCTCGGGTCGCTGCGGGCAGAGGCAGAGCCCCCAGGGCTGCGCACCTCACCGGGACGAACGGCGGTGAAAGCTCGGGTCGGGGCACATGGCCGGGGCCGGGGTCGGAGTAGCGATCGGGGTCGGGGAAGCGGCCAGGCCGGGCGCCCCGGGACTGGGGACTCGACGGGCCCCGACAGGGAGGCGGAAGGAGACAGAGCCGGGACTCGAGGGCGGCGAGGAGCCGCGAGGTGCGGGACGTCTGGCCCGTCTCCGCGGGCAGCTGCGGGCGCAGGCTGCAGGAGCCGGGGGTGCGCGGGGAGGCGGCCGGGACGATCCGTCGGGACAGCGGCTGGCGGAGCTGGTGGAGCGCGTTGGCGCTGCCGGACGCCCCGCGCCCGGGCCGCCCTCCCCGGGCTCCGCGTATTCCGTGTGCTCCGTGTGCGGGGAGCCCCGCGGCGGGGCCACGTACCCCGCGGGCGTACTGGAGGTGAGCGAGCAGCGCCTGCAGGCCGGCCTGGCCGGGCTGCGCGCAGAGCTCACCGCCGGTCTCGGAGCGTTACGCGCAGAGCTGGCGGCCGAGCTGACCGCGCTGCGGGAGGCCCTGGGCCGCCCGCCCCCTAAGCCGCAGGAACCCCAGCAAGACGGGCCCGGCGGCCGCCGGCGGCCCCCCGCAGGAACCCGCAAGGACGCGCTCCTAGCCCCAGGCTCGGGCCCCACCCGCGGCCAGGCGCTCTTGCGCGCCATCGGTACGGTCAATGCGCTGACTGCCTCCACCTCCGCGAAAGCAGGCCCGGAGCCCACTGGACCCCGCAAGGACGCGCCGCCTGCGCCGGCCCCCACCCGCGGCCAGGCGCTGCTGCGGGCCATTAGCACAGTCAATGCATTGGCCCCCTCCACCTCCCCGAAAGCAGGCCCCGAGGCCTCTGGTTCGGGTAAGGACGTATCTCCAGCCCCAGCCCCGGCCCAAGCCCCAGCCCGTGGCCAGGCGCTGCTGCGGGCCATAGGCACCGTCAACGCCTTGACCTCCGCCACCTCCCCCAAAGCAGGAGCCGAGCCCCCCGAAAAGAAAACTCCTAAAAAGTCGCCGGCGCCCCCGACCACTGGCCCACTGACCGAAGGAGACTGAGGCGCTCCTGCCCCACAGTCAACAGACTTCAGGAAACTAGGTAAGCTGGCCCTCAGCCCGAACTCAGTTTCCTTATCTGTAAAATGCAACTATGTGAAGAATGGGCTACAGAAACTTTCCATTTAACTCAACAAAGATTTAGTATGCATCCAATGACCACTGAATGTAGGGCCAAAAGCAGATACCACACTGGCCTTGCCCTCAAGGAGCTTCTGATCTAATGAAGGGACTAGTCGGCCAGATCCCCAGATACTGGAGTCCAAGGCAGAAGGTGATCGATGAGAGTGTTGGGCTTGTGTACCTGAGGAGCCCGAGAAGGGGGGTGTCATTGCCACCAGGCAAGGAAGCTCAGGGGAGGAGTCTATGAATCTATGATTGTCTATGAAGGGAGGGCATTCCCAAGGCCTTGGGGGAACCTGAGCCAAGACACAGTGCCTAAAAAGGGCAGCCCCCCACGGGTTCAGTTTGGCCAGAACCTGGTGCACTGGGCCAAAGAGACGATTGAGAAGAAAGGTTGAAAGGGTAGTTTGGAGGTAGATTGCCTGGCCTCTGATGGGAGGCCAGACTGGGGAGTTTCTTCAGGTACGTCCCACACCAGTATGTGGAAGCTTGAAAAGGGCCGGGACCACTTCCCCTTAGCCACAAACCTGGAGGAACTGGGCTCAGGGACCTTAGCCTTCTTCCCACTCCCCTCTTCCAGCACGACCTGGCTAGGGGGGGCCTGAGGAGCCAAAGAGATAGGAGAAGAGGGCTCTGGATGCCAAATAGCCCCCTAGAATCTAGACGCATTCTGACTCATAGGGCTGAATTTCTGGAAGAAGAGAGTATGGTTTCCTGTCCCTCCCCTTTCTCCAGGGCTCTGAAGCTTAAAAAGCACTTTCCCTGCAGCAACCCTACAAGGATTATTGTCCCCATTTTACAGTTAAGGAAATGAGTCCCAGAGAAGAGACAGGACTGGTCTGACATTTACAAGATAGTGGAGGGTGGGTGGGATTCAACACTTCCATTCCAGGTGACCAGGTAAACCCTGATTTGGTCTCCTGTGACCTCCCTTTCACCCAGTCTTTCCAAGAGAATTGGGAAGAGTGGAGATGCCTCAGAACAGCTCAGTCCTCCTGACACAACTGAAGCCCAGGACAGTGGCTGTGTGGCCTAGGGGCCAGCCCTGCCCTGCCCTAACTCTCACTACCCTGAGCCCCAGGGCCCATACCAATCACCCCACCCTATGTGTGAAAGGAGTTCTACTGGCTTTGGAGTCCAGGACCCTGGGCTGTGTCCTCATTCAGGGTGGGCCTGGAGCATCTGATGCCTGCCACATCGGGGAGGGGGTCTTCAAAGGGTAAGAAATTAGGCGGTCTCTACCCAGGCCCTTACTGCCAGAATTATATTGTATTTAGTTCTTGCTAAGACCGGAAGAGGAGACAGGGCCTGAGAGAAGCAAGTGTGCCAGCCAAGCAGCTGTGACTGGGGAATGTCAGCCTCAGACCAGCCAGCACCATGGACCATCTAGACCCTAAGACTCACTGGAGCCAGCACTGCCCAGATGATCAGCCTCTCCCTGGCCGGCACTGCCCAGATGATCAGCCTCTCCCTGGCCGGCACTGCCCAGATGATCAGCCTCTCCCTGGCCTGCACTGCCCAGATGATCAGCCTCTCCCTGGCCAGCACTGCCCAACTTCTTGGTCTCACAGAGCACCCTCTCCTGGACCCATATCTTCACCCAGACTTATAATCTGATCCCGAATGATTTCACATACCCTCACCCCATCCTTGGAAATGAAATCTGTAAGAAGCCATCCGTTGATAAATGGAGTTTATTAACAAAACTTGGCCTCTCCTCTCTGTTGGCCCAGCACCAAGGGACAGGGAGGAGGGGTGGGAATTCACAAGCCCAAGCTGGCATCCTGGCAGCTCACTGGGTGCAGAATTGGAATGAGCAGCCCCTAAGGGTCCTGGCCCAGGAAGGGCTCATATAACTTGTGCTAGTCTTTGGTGCTTAAGGGCATGTTGTGGGGGCCCAATAAGGAAGGAAGATGAGGAAGGGAGTGGGCTGCGGTGAGGAGGTGATCGAACTATGTAGAGTACTGGGGAAGAAAGGAGGCAGCTATGACGGAGCCCAGGAGGGGATTGGCATGGCTGAAGCCAGAGGATAAATATAAGAGGGGAGGGGGTATAACAGCTGTAGAACAGAATGTCAGGGCTGGAAGGGTCCTTAGAACAAAGAATGTCAGAGCTGGGAAGGGCCTGAGAACAGGAAATGTCAGGGCTGGGAGGGGAACTTAAAACAGGGAATGAGGGAGTTAGGAGGGGAACCTTAGAACAGGGGATGTCAGAGCTGGGAGGGGAACCTTAGAACAGGGGATGTCAGAGCTGGAAGGGGAACCTTAGAACAGGGAATGTCAAAGCTAGGAGGGGAACCTTAGAACAGGGGATGTCAGAGCTGGGAGGGGTCTTAGAGTAACATGTGAGGGTCAATAATCCTTAAGGTTCCTTCCAGCTTTGGATCCTGTAACCCTAGAAATATGTGAAACCTTGTAATCCAGCATTGGTGTGAGTGTGGGTGCTGAGGTCCAGAGAGGGGAAAGCCTTGTCAGTCCCCTGGCTTTGGGCAGCCCTCCCACCATATCTCACTGCATCTCAAGCAGGGGTCGAATTCCCCAAGCCCTTTTATATCCATCACTGAATCTGACGTTCAACAAGACTGTCGAATCTGTTGAGCAGGGCTTCCCCCCATTTGATTGATAAAGAAATTGGGGCCCAGAGAATCCAAGCAATTTCCCTAAGATCACACAGCAAGCCCCAGTGATAGTGCCCAGAACTTCCCCTGCTCCCATGCTGACATCCCCATCGGGAGCACTTGGGGAGCCACCAGGAACACCGAGAGTGGGGAAGGGCTGGGCCAAGTGTGAAGAGGGTCAAAGTGCTCCTCCGGGGTCAGGCCCACACCCCATGCTAAGGAGCAGGAAGAGCAGGGCCCACATCTCCGTCGGGAGGGGGAAGGGTGGGGCTCCACTGACTGTGGCATCCGGGGAGGCCAAGACCCTTCGGGCCCCAATAGCCTGAGCTGGGCGAAAGTTATTGATCATGCTGACGGCTTGAGCACCCAGGGGACTGGCCTGAAGGGTGGACACAAACTGGGCCAGCTGAAAGAGGAGAGAAAGTCCCTGCAGGTCAGACACTCAAGGGGGGACAGCTGTGACCCCCACACCTCAGGATCTGCTACTGCAGCCCCCAACCTCCTCCTCCAGATGAGTGACAGGCAGCTGAGACAGGGATGGGATGGGGCGTGACCCTATACCTGAGCCCTGCCAATGGGGACAGGCTCCTCAAAGATGGTCCAGAGGACAACCTCATCACAAGCTGGTGTGGTCAGAGACCCAGAGTAGCGGTAGTAGCGGGAGAGAAGGGCACGGCCAGGCAGCAGCTTGTCCAGGCGGAAGGTGGATGCCAATTCCACAGACTCCCCTGTTCATGGAGATGAGAGAGGCAAAATGTGCCCACGCCATCCCTCCCTCCCTCCCTCCCTGCCTGCCCCTCTCCCCAGCTGCCCCCACCTCACCTCCTTACTTCTGGCCCCTGGCTCCCTGCCCCATTCCTTCTAAAGCCCTCACCCTGGTGAGAAATGTTCCTCAGCCCAGACACAATGGTGTTGTAGTTGGCATTGTCCTCATTCTGCACCTGCCCAGGGGAGGCAGGATGGGCCTTGTTGGCAAACAGTCATGATATGTGCCCTTTCATTCATTCATTCATGGGCTGCCTCACTCCTTCCTCCTCTCTCCCTCCTCTCTCTCTCTCTCTCTCTCTCTCTCTCTCTCT
>NW_027186331.1:576491-591668 GCF_028583685.1 Petaurus breviceps papuanus
CTCTCTCTCTCTCTCTCTCTCTCTCTCTCTCTCTCTCACCCCTTCCCCTCCTGCCCCTCCTCTCCCCCTTCTCTCCCTGCTCTCTCCCTTTCTCCCCTTCCTCTCTCTGTCACTCTGTGTCTTTGTCTTTCTCTCTCATTTTTTCTCTCTCTTTCTTCCTCCCTTTCTCTACCCCCTTCTCTCTTCTCTTTCTCCCTGTGTCTCTCTGCTTCTCTTTCTCTTTGTCTCTGTCTCTGTCTGTCTGTCTCTCTCTGTCTCTCTCTCTCTCTGTCTCTCTCTCTGTCTCTGTCTCTCTGTCTCTCTGTCTCTCTCTGTCTCTCTCTCTGTCTCTCTCTCTCTGTCTCTCTCTCTCTGTCTCTCTTTCTCTCTCTTTCTTTCTCTGTCTCTCTGTCTCCAACTTGGCTCACTTCCCCCATATAGGCTGTCTCCCACCCTATTTCCCCACCTAATTTTCTCATGCCTTTCCCCTCTCCTGGCAAGTGAGCAGCAGAAATCAGTAGCCCATCCCCAGCCTTCCCCATACCTTGAACAGGAAGGCTAACACAGCCAAGCCACCAGGATGACCCCGGGCCTCCTCCAGACTCTGGTAGAGGGTGTTCATGTGGACCATGTGCATCTGGAGGAGACACAGACACATCCCATGGAGCTGGCTGGGTGAAACCCAAAGGGCCCAGCCCAGCCCAAACCCCCCTCCCAATTTGAGTTGCCAGGGAAACTAAGTACTTGCTTGAAGTGAGAAGACTCTGTGCCCCTCTGCCATGGAACCCATGCCCACTATTCCCCATCCCAGCCCCAGCACCTTACCTCCATAGGCTGCCGCTGACCGTCCAAAGTGTGTTCAGAGCCATTGCTTGTGGGGCTGCCCCAGTGGAAGTGAAGCTGCAGGGCGCAGTAGACGTGGGGCAGGCCCCCTCCCGAGATGCATGGGCGACCCTGTTCTTGGCCCCGGATCCCTTCCAGGCTGAGCAGCACTGGAGGAAGAGGGCACCACATGTCCAGGGGGTCAGTGTGGTGTAGGACTCACCCTGGCTCTTCGGGATGCCCTGAAACCCTATACACACACATACACACTCACAGTCACACAGACATATTCACACAGACACACACTCACACAGTCTCTCTCTCTCTCACACACACACTCACAGTCACACAGACACACACTCACTCACACAGTCTCTCTCACACACACACACACACACACACACTCCCTCGAGTGCACGCACTCCCCTCTCCAGGACACAGGATCCCCCCTCTCCATACAAACTCTGCTGGGTTAGAGCCATCTGGGAGTATGAATGTGAGGATAGGTCAGAAACATGTGGCTGTGCCTGAAACCGAACATTGTGGACCTTCCTAAACCCTTAGCACCCCTCACACCCAGTGCTGGCCCCAGCATGAAATTTCTTAATCATAGAAGGACTCCTGGGAGGAACCTCAAACTCCTTCCCAGATAGCACCTTCATCATAGCAGGCACTTAATTCCATTCAAAACAACAAGTAATACCTAAGAGATGTAAATGAAATTATTCCTGTACTCAATGACCTTATATTTTGCTTATAATCTTGCTGAATTACATGTGTACAGACTAGATAGAGAGATAGACAGACAGACAGAAAGACAGACAGGCAGGCAGGCAGACAGACATAGATTACAAGGGGTGAGAGGTGTCTCACTTAATAAATGCTTGTTGTGGGGTGGCTAGGTGGTACAGTGAGTAGAGTGCTGGCCCTGGAGTCAGGAGGACCTGAGTTTAAATTCAGCCCCAGACACTTAACCCTTACTAGCCGTGTGACCTTGGGCAAGTCACTTAACCCCAATTGCCCTGTCTTCTCCCCTCCAAAAAGCAATAAATAAATAATTAAATGTTTGTTAGATTGAATTTTGGGACATATGGAAATGCAGGCCCAAAGAGGGGTAGTGATTGATCTAGATTATACAGCTAGTCATCAAGAGAAACTGAGGTCCTGGGGAGAATGGCTGTGCAGTGAATAGAGCACTAGCCCTGGAGTCAGAAGCACCTGAGTTCAAATGCGGCCTCAGACACAACACAAAAAACTAGCCATGTGACCTTGGGCAAATCACTTAACCCTAATTGCCCTACCTTCACCCTCCAAAAAAAGAAAAAGAGAGAGAGAAACTGAGGTCCTGAGAGGACTTGGCTTCTGAGCACTCAATGTGGGGTTGGGGGGGGGGGGCCTGCTGAGACAAGTAGGGAAAGTATGACCCAGACCAGGAGGCATTCCAGGGGTTGCTGAACTTGGACTAGAACCTATCTCCTGATTCTCCAACTGAGGCTCTCAGAGTTCCCTGAGCTGGGTCAGCACTTCACTGTCCAGACTGTGAGTCCCTGGAGGGCCAAGACCCCCAACCTTCAAGGGAAAAAGTCTTTGTTGACTTTTCACATAGTAGGTGCTCAGTATGGGCCGACAGTGACTGAAATGGGGTGGGAACGGTGGTTGGTCCCTCTGCCCACCTTCCTCCACCAGGGTTTCCTGGGTTAGACCTGTGCATCTCTGCCTGTTGGGGGTGACTAACCGGTGTGTCCATCATTCAGGAGCCTCCAGGGGCCTGGGGGTGCTGAGTCATATCCTTCAAACATAAAAGGGCTCAGGCTCCGGTCCAGCTTCACTTGGTGCCGGTCAATGTCGATGGGTGATTGAGCTGAGCCCCCACAGGTGTAGGCTACATCCTTCCAATGTGAGGGGCCTGGAGGTAGAGAGGGAGAAAGGAAAGAAAGATAGCCCCTATCTTTCTGCCCTATGTAGCAGCAGAGAGGAGCTGATCACAATGGCCCAAGCTGCACAAAGTCTGGCTGGTTCACCAGCTTCCTCTAGTCCCTCCATGGCCACCTAGGAACTCACTGAGATACAAGGAGAACCTCAAGGAGCCCCATGTTACTGAGAAGGTGGTCCCTGCTAACTCATTCTCACCCCACAGAGCTCTATTAATGCACCTTCCTAACACCTACACAGACAATGCAATGTAGCCCTGCCTGGTGCACACACACACACACACACACACACACACACACACACACACACACACACACACACACACTGAGTCACAACCCAACTGGTGGAGCAGGAACGTCCAGAGGTCATCCAGCTCAACCTGTGTTTGCACAGGAAGCCCCTGAAGTGACAACATTCTCCTCTGATGGTCTTCCCACCTCC
Source organism: Petaurus breviceps papuanus (assembly GCF_028583685.1). Lineage (NCBI taxonomy): Eukaryota > Metazoa > Chordata > Mammalia > Diprotodontia > Petauridae > Petaurus > Petaurus breviceps. The sequence continues at coordinate 579,666 of NW_027186331.1, forward strand.
AGTGAGGGCCAACTCACCATCTCCAGAAGGGGCTGAGTCCCCTTTTGGAACTACCACTGGGAGGAAGTTTTTCTTTCCTTCCAGTCAAAAGTTGCCTTTCTGTAACTACCCCCCACATCCACACACCCCACCCTTCACACTAACACCCCCACCATCTCTCTACTCACCACATTGGGGATTTTGGGAATCATAGCACCAAGAGCCTGTAGGAGACAGATGGGGGGTGGGGGTTAGAGCTGAAGTTGTCCCCCCCACACATTGTTCTCTCCTAGACTGGGGGGGAGGTGGTCCCATACAGAAGGAACCCTTATGTCTCTATCCCTATGTTGTCAGTCAGGCTGTTTTCTGCTTCTGTCCCTGTCCTTGAGTGACTGCCTTCTCCCCCACCCCACCCCCACCCCCTGCCAGAGAGAGACACAGAGACTGGCAGCTTCGAGTTGAAGGTTCTTCCGGTCCAGCTGCTTTAGCCCAGCAGGAAGGTGTGATCTGCCCCTGGGCTGGAGGATGCCATTAGGGAAAGAGAGAGAAGGGAGCGCAGCCAGGGGAAACTGGGAACAAGACATGGGGGAGGGACCCACAGGGCCAGAAGGGGCACATTGGGCTGAGGCAACCCAGAGGAAGGGAGTGGGGTTTTAAGGGAGAAGCTCCAGGCTCTTGCAAACCACTGGGAACACCTACATGGCGTACATATCTGGAAGAGACAGAGAGGGAGACAGAGACAGAGACTGAGCGAGACAGACACGGAAACCTGGAGACACAGAGAGAGACCGGGACTGAGAGACAGAGGCATAGACAAGTGTAGGAGAAAGAAAGAAAGAAAGCCCAACTAGGGAACGCGCCCTCACTGGGGCTGGGACACAACAGATCACGCAGGGCTGGACTGGGATGGGGAGGGGGGCGGCCCTCTGGCCTCTCACCATCCGGGGCTGCCTGGACAAGCAGGGGCAGCGTGAGCCAAGCAAACGGGAGGCGGGGGTGCTGCATGGCCGGACCGGGGGGCGCAGGGCTCCTGGGTCCCACTGACAACCGGCCACACGGACCTGCCTGCCTGCCGGAGGGGACGAAGGATGGAGGAACTGACCGACTGCAGCCGCTGCTGCCGATGCCGCCTCTTAAATATCGCCGGCTCGCCCAGGCGGAGAAGGGTGGGGGGAGTTAACTCCTCCCCTCCTGGGGCGCCCAGCCTCAGTCCGCGTCCTGCACACGGACCTCAGGCAGGGGCCCAGGGCGTTAAGGCCGCCAGCTGAGCCGGATCCCCAAGCAAGACTGAGAGGAGAAAGGAGCAGCCCCAGGAAGGCCACATCGAGTGGGCAGGGGCCGGAGGATGCTCCGGACAGGTGGGGGAACCAGGAGAGGGAAGTGCCCAGGAAGCTAGCTGAGAGGCGGGGCGAGGATCTCCCCGGAGGAGCCGGAGGCGGTAATTCACTCTAGTCCAGCGCTGAGGCAGGAAACTCTGCCCTGGGGCAGGCAAGGAGAGTCCTGGCTTGCGAGCCCAGCAAGCTGGCTGAGGTCTAGTCCTTCCTCTGCCACGAACTTGTCTCTGCTTCTCAGAATCCTTCTCTTCCTGTCCAGCTTCCTTCAGGTGCCACTTGTGCTAATGATGACTTCTCGGAGGCCCCCACCCCTGGCTAGGGTTCCATTTCTCTGCCCCCACCCCCTCCTTCAGCCCCATCACTCCCTGCTCGGCAGTCCAGTTCTCTGGAGAGGGTGCATGCCTACAGCAGAATGTAAGCTCCTGAAGAACAGAAACTGCTCCCTGGGCCCTAGTAAATGCTGGTGGAATTGGGTGACCGTGCAATGAGAGTCTGGACAAGGTGATTTCTAAGGTGTCTTCCAACTCTGACATTCTGTTCTAAGGTACTCCCAGATCCCACTCCAGCCTCTGACTTTTGATGTTCTAAGGAGAATGTTTGTTGATTGGGTACCTCCATCTGCTCTGACATTCTCTATCCAAGATCCATGAAGACGTTTCAGGATTTATGTTCCTGTCCCAGCTCTGACATTGCCTGTTCTATGGCCCCTCTCAGCTTTGGTATTCTCTGTTCTAAAGTCCTCCCCCCTTCCTATCCTCAGCTCTGATGTTGTCCAAGAGGTCAAAGATGTGGAATGAGAAAATGTCCATTGAATCTGGCTATTAGAAACTGATTGTGGACCTCAGAGAGAGTTACTTCAATATTATTGTGGGGATGGTAGCCAAATGCTGAGGAGGGAAGAGAGATGAAGAAGCAGAAGACTGTGGAGGGCTCTTTCCAGAAAAGAGATGGAAGACCCAGAGGTTTCAAAGTTGGAAGGGATATTAGAGATTATTTGATCTATACCTCTCTTTTCACATTTAGGGAAACTGAGGCTCAGAGAAGGAGTGATTTGCCCAAGGCAGTAGCACAACCAAGATTCTCAAGGCCAGGACTGCTTCCACTACCTTGAAGGATGTCAGGGTCACAGAAAGGTTGGGGGGGGGGGATGAATGGGGGCTAATGGGGGGGGGGGGGGGGGGGACCCCAGGTTGTGCAGGAGAAGGAATGTTAGACCTGTGGAAAAAAACAGGATAACCAAGAGCTCACACTAGGACTCACAAACCTGGTGTGCGTGCACACACACACACACACACACACACACACACACACACACACACCACAATCAGGAAGCCACCTGCAGGACAGGCCTGGAATGACCTCTTTGGCCTGGATACTCCCCAGGAAACTCTTAGCTACGGGTGCCCTCTGGAGGTGGCCAGAAGGGGTATGGGAGCTCTCCGTGGTTCTGAAGCAAGTCTAGAAACTCTTCATCCCAGGACAGAGAACCCAGAGATATTAAAAGCTCTGCTTCCCTCAAATTCCCCTTAAAGGTGTTCACTCTGATTACACCAAAAATCAGAATGGCACAGAGCACTATAGAAGGTCAGCCATTGAAGGGAGAGAGGTTAACACCATCCCCTCAGAGACCTAGGATCTGAGGTCCAGAGAAGGAAAAAGACCTCAGAAGAAACCATGGGATCTCAGAGTTATAAGGGACTGTTCATTCAACCTGTGCCACAAATGCCTAAGCTCACAGTAGCAGAGACAGGATTCGAATTCAGGACTCTTGTCTCCCAAGATTAGGACTCTTTTCATCACTCACCATGGAGCTTCTATCCTAGTGGTCAGACACCTTCTGAAGTATTGTTTCCAGTCCTAAATGTCCCATTTTAGATAGTACATTGACAAGCTAGAGGTCAACAGAGGATGACTAGAAAGGGGAAGAGAACAGGAAACTCTCCCCCAGTCAGCTAGGTGAGGCAGTGGATAGAGTGAAGGGCTTGGAGACAGGAAAATTCGAGTCAGAATACTGCTTTAGACACTTCTAACTGTGTGATCCTAGGAAAGACACATTAACCTCTCTGTGTCTCAGTTTCCTCATCTGTAAACAGGGCTAATAGCACCTACCTTGTAGGGTTGTTGTGAGTATTGAGTGAGTTTACATATGGAAAGCCCTTTGCAAATCTCATCTAAATGCTAGCTATTATTTATTTTCAAGCCCTCACAATAGTGATTTTATGAACTCAGTTGCCTTGTAAAAAACATTGCAGATGTCAGAATTGTTAATAAAACAATTTACCAAACCATAGTAACTGCAGTTTGCTAAGCATATTTGGAGAGGAAAGGAGATGTCAAACCTGATGAAAGTTGTTCTATTTCAGCCTAGGAGAACAAAGGAGGTTTTGTTTCTCAGACATTTTAAATCAAACAAATAAAAAGGTGGAGCCACATTCACTCCCCTCTCCCCAAGAGCTGGGACAGTAGAAATTTTCCAGTAAATATAAACTAGACTATTTAAACACTTAAGATACCACAATTGGGTTTAGTCAGATTCAACAATGGAGACATTACCTCTTCAGCTTCAAGGTTCTGGGTCATATAATTTTTTTAAATGTCAGACAAATAGCCATTTCAGGCATAGTATCCTTATTCTGAAATAAACCATTTTCTGTGCAATGGATTTTAAAAATCCTTACACCTTAAGCCAAAGCAATTTCAATACCAGGTGCATGCTCACACGCCCTTGTTTCAACCTGCCTTTGTTGACAAGATCTGAAATAGTTTAAGGAGGGATGGCCAAGGCTATATTACTAAATGGCACTGGTGAATGCCAAAAGTGTAGCTTTTTTGCTCATGTTGCCTCTGTTTCCCATTTAGTGACTGACTCTACTGCCCTGGAATCACAACATTATTGGAATTTCTTTTACTGTTATTTACTGTGAACCGAGTTTCCTGATTTTAACCCCTTGGCAACAAGAACTAAGTTCCCCATTGAGTTAGCACCTAAGTGTCAAGGGGTTAAGTAACCAGCACAAAGTTACTGCACTTTGGATTGCAGCATTTAGCAGAACTGAAAGGAAAGAAAACTGTGCTATATGTTGACTGTAAGCAACAGAATAAGATGATGAAATGTCGTATGAAAGTCTTGCATCGTCCTCCATTGTGGTCACCGTAATCTGCAAGATCATCTTCCTATAGCCTTCAGGCCCCCTCCCCCCAGGCCCCGTGCCTTTCTTCTGGGACTGGAGGTGGGGGGCTGGGCTGAGCTGAGCTTTCCTCCTTTCCTGTTTCCCCGGCATGGCGCTACCAATGAATGGTCATCTTTTTCAAGGCACCAATTTCCAACGAAATACACACATCTCCAACTAAGGCTTCCCAAAAAAAATGGCAAAGTGTAGCTATTTTTCACACTACGTTATTTTATCTTTTAGAAACTTGCCAAACTCTGGGAAGCCATCTCGAGAAGATGAGTTCATGGCATCTGTACCGGAGACTGTCATTAACATTTCAAGGTCTGTCTCTTCCTTTAGTCTCTTTAGATGTAGTTTATCTGCTTATTGTTCTTCTGGGGGATGGGCTCTTCACATTTTTCTAACCTCTTCTTAATTTTTTGTCTTTTCTGCTACTGTTCTTTCTCTTTGATTTTCTCTATTTTCTTCTTTTCTGAAATTTTCGTTTCTGGTCTTCTCTCTGTCCCTTCTGTCTTTTTCTTCATCATCAGTTTTCCTTGACATCGTCATCCTCATCCCTCCCTCCTAGCGGCCCCCTCCCGAACCAGCTCCTGCACGGAGAACGTGTCTGGGACCCAGGAGGCCGAGTCACCCGCCGCCACGGCTGTGACTACGAAAGTGAGGGAAGGGGGTGGAAGGAGAAGGCTGAGAGGGCGGGTGGTGAGTCACCGAATAGCTTCCCACCGGTCAACGCCAGCCGCTAGCTACCATTATTGCTATAATATATTATAAATTAGGACCAGTCAAAGGAAATGGGGGTGTTTAGCTTGGAGAGAAGACTTTGAATATTTGGAGGGGTGTTACCTGGAAGAGGGACCAGCCTTATTTTACTTGGTCCCAGGGAACATAGCTGGTATCAGTAGTGGGAAGTTTGAAGAGAGGTAGGCTTAAGGTTGATGTCAGGAAAAACTCCCTCACAATTATCCAACAGAGGAATGGGCAGCTTCAGGAGGGAATGAACTCCCCCTCACTGGAGGTCCTTAAGAGGCTGGGAGTGGGGCAGGGGGTGGGGCACTTGGAAAGGTTATTACAGAAAGGATTCTTTAGTAAAAACTCAACTTTATTTTCCTTTACAAATTCTCTCCTTCCCATCTTCTCGCTCACTGAGAAAGCAAGGCAAACAAACCCTGTTAGTGCACTTGTGTCCCAGTCAGCACTCTCTTTAGCTGGCCGTGGGTAGCACATTTAATCTGGAGTTCCTTGGAATCATGGCTGGTCATTGTGTTGGCCAGAGTTTTTAAGTCTTTTCAAGTTGTTGGACTTTACAATAATTTTGTCACAGCATAAACTGTTCTCCTGTTTCTGCCTCGTCTGTTTCCCCTTCCCCTACCACACATAACTGAAACTATTACCTTCATCATTTCTTAGAGCACAATAATATTCTATTGCTTTTATATATCATAAACTTGTCCAGTCATTCCCCAATTAATGGACACCCACCTTAGTCTCTAATTTTTTGGCCCTGCAAAAAAAAGCTGTTATAAATGTCTTGGTACATATGAATCCTTTTTCTCTTACTATGAGGTTTTGAGAGTATAGGTCTAGTAGTGCTGTTGGGTAAAAAATGTATGAACAACTTAACAGCTTTGGGGGAATGGCACCAAATGGTTCTCCAGAACTGGTTGGACCAGTTCACACCTTCCCCAACAGCACATTAATGTACCTCACTTTCTAGTCTCCCAGAAGAGAACTCTCTAACTGAGGTCCTATCCTGCAAAAGTGCTATCTTCATCTGGCCTCTGTAAGCTATCCCAGTTGGCCTGGTTAGGTCTCTGGGAAAGTCCTCAAGGTTTCTTGCCTTCGAGCAGTGTTGGTAATATATTTGCAACAGGCTTTAACAGAAGGGAGGTTTGGTATCCCAACTCTAAACCATTGCCCCCTCACCCAGGGTGACCATAGGAGATATATTATCAGGGAGATGGAGGAGGAGGAGGAAGAGAAGGGGGGGGGGGGTGACAAAACTCTGTTTTCTGTCTAACAAGAGATCTGGAATAGAGATCTAGAAATAATGAAAAAAACATGTCAGCTTGAAACATGAAGAAGGCCCCAGTGAGTTGAGATCTGCACTTGGGGATGGGGGGAAGGAGGAATCATAGGGTTGCCATACAGAGTCCAAGGAATCTATCATTCAGGTATGAGATATGTCACCACATGAGCGCTGGATTTGGAGCAAAAAGATCTGTGTTTATGTCTGGGCTTTCCCACTAACTAGTCATATGACCATGAGCAAGTCACTTGTTTCAGCTGAGCCTCGGTTTCCTCACTTGTAAAATCTGAGGAATGGTCCAAGTGATGTCTGAAGGTCTGTTCTAGCTCTAATTTTTATGATTGGTGATGCTTGGTGAAAGCACAGCCATATTAGAGAGCATGGGATTCTAGAGCTGGGAGGGATCTCAGAAGCCATATACAGCATTCCCTTCATTTTACAGAGAAGGAAACTGAGGCCAAGTGAGGTGATGTGACTAGCCCAGAGCCTCACAGGGAGCAAACATCATCGACAATGGAGGGGGCGGTGCTAAAGTGTAGGTGTTAACATGAGGAAGGGGTGAGTTGGAGTTCCATCTCAGACACTTGCTAACTGGGTGACCATGGGCAAGCCCCCTAAGCCTAGAAAGTAATTTCCTCAACTGTCAAATGAAGACTTGTATTTCCCACCTCATGGAGTCATGGGGAGGCAAAATCATGTTTGGAAAGCACCTGACACACTTTCAAGTGCTATACTGTCAGCCATCATCATCATCATCATCATCATCATCATCATCACATATAAAGGCTGAACACTTCCTGCTCAATTCACCCAAAATACTATGACATGTTGGGTTTTGTGTTTTTAATGAGTTCTTTCCACAAAAAACAAAACTGAGTACAATTATAATATTCTTCTTTGCTACTCTGGAGTAATATTTGCTTAATGAGGAACTCTCTCAACTTGCAGGGGAAAAAGGTCTTTAATTCTCAGGAAAACTTTTGTCAGTGATTGAGTAACACTCCCCCCCCCCACACACACACACACTCGCACACATGCATACATTCTAGCCAGTGGGGATGGGATGTCACTTATGGAGAATGCTTTCACTGGGAGAAAATAATTCCACTTTTTATCAAGATCTGCCAGAAAGGAAATCTGCATCTAATCTTTTTTCAAGTGAACACTTTATCACTTAAATGAGAAGAAAAATCTGTATGTGCTTTTGCCTCACACTGGCTACATGTGACATGTGACCAATCATCACAACCAATGCATTGCCCTTTAAAGCTGGCAAAGCACTGTACCGATGTTCTCAGATTTAATCCACACACTACGAGGCGGGTGCTGCCCATATCAACATCCCTGTTTCACAGATGAGGAAACTGAGGCTAAGTTAAATGACTTGTCCAGGGTCACAGTTAGTTGTGTCAAAGGTAGGGTTGGACCCCAGATCTTCCTCACTTTAATAATCAGGACCAGCGATTGATCTGTGATTTCATTGACCCAGATGCAGAAACTCCTTCTACCAATGCAGATGGGTCCCTTCTGTGAAAACCAAAGTCTTAGAGAGTTGAATACAGCACTGAAGGGTTGATTGTCCTGGGTCACACAGCCAGTGTGTGTCAGGGTCAAGACTTGAACCCAGTTCTTCCTGGTTCCAGGGCCAGGTTTTTATCTTCTATATAATGCTTTCTCTCTGATTATACTAATAATTATTATTATCATTATGTCATTTTACCACCAGAGGCTTGACCACCAGGTGTTGATGAATTTTTCTGAGGCCACAGAAACCTTGGAAGACTATCAAGGTACGGATGGATTTTGGTCTGTGTTGGGGAAGGAAGAAACTACTTAGACCCAATCATAGCTCCCTGAAAACAGTGAAGCAGGGACAAATCCAGCATAGGACTGGTAGATGTTTAACAAGTGGCTCTTGGGGGGGGGGGATGTCTGTACAATACACTTTGAAGTTTAAATCTTCATTGTAAACATTTTCTCCATCACTTTCTCAAGGCTAGATAACCAACAAAATGATAAAGTCCTGATTTGTAGCCTTTGGAGTCGGCAGATTTCCCAGGTGTAAATACTCACTATTGACTCTCAGGAGCTGGCTCCAGCTGGCTCTAGCTCCACCCTGGACACACCTCAGCACTTGCTTCCCAACAGCCCTGAGAGGTAGGAACCAACCCTATGGTCACCCACCCACAGTATCAGTCAGGATTTCCTTCATATCGAGCCCAGTGACATTGACATGCCAAGCACTTTACATACACCATCTTGCTCAATCCTTACAACAAATCTATGTGATAGGCACTACAGATCCCCCCCTATTTTACAGATGAGCCTCAGAGAAGTTATAACTTCTCTGTAGTCACACAGTTAAGAGACTCCAAGTCAAGTACCGCCTACTCATGGGATGGACAAAAAACTGAGGAGACAAATAATCCTTAATTTGCTCTATGGTAGACCTGTGCAATCTTAGGATGAAAATAAGTGATTTCTTCTCCCTCCTCTGCTTTACTAAGGTCCATTCTCCCCTTTCCCCACTCCCCACCCTCACTAAGCTTGTGTCAATGAAGCCTTCTTTATCTCTGCACCTGTGTGGAAATCTTTCTAAAACACAGATGTTTCACTGGTGCCTAAATACTGTAGAATGCCAAGGTTGACTAATCAATTACCCTCCTTCTTCCATCAAAATTATGAAAAAGGAAAAAAAAAGATAAAGTGAGAGCTGCTTTATCTCCCAGGAAGGTTGGATTCATCCAGAAGGCACTTCTCACTGCTCTGAGTCTAGAGAAATATGGCAACTAGTCTGGGTCTATCAGACCCTGAGCCGAGCTCTACCCTCTCCCTCCATGCCCCACTCTACCCTTCACAATGTCCACAATGCCCTTATGGTCCTGAAATAAAGGCAGGAGGGATAGTGAACAACTGTCTAACAGTCTTGGGATCCAACAGAGGAAAATACTGGAATGACTCCAACAAGATGAAATTTAATAGGGATAAATGTAAAGTCCTACATTTGGTTTCAAAAGATCAATAGTGAAAGCACCATGTGAGTTAGACTTGGTTAAAAGTCTGTTGATGTGGAAAATGCCTTGGGGTTTCAGGCAACTTTATGCTCAGTGTAGTTCATTGGGTGATACAGGATAAGGATAGAAACTGGCCCTGTGATTTCATTGATTTTTGGGAGCTCCTGAATGAGGAAAGTCCATCCACTGACATTAAAAGCCCAAGGTTTAACCTCCTTCAGGAAGTCCATATTGATCCCCTCAGATGGTGGTATCCACCTTCTCAGAAATTATTTTACATTTAGGGGAATAGGGACTGGTCCTATGATTGGGACAATATAAGGAAGAAACTTTCAAGTGAGGGTATTTTCTCTCCCAATATAGGTTGGCTCTTTTTTCAGCAACTTCTGACCCTGGTAGCTGCCTAGAGCACCTAGAGATATGTGGCTTGCCTGAAGTCAAAATGGATCAGAAGCAAGACTTGAACTCATGGTTCCAAGACCAACTCTCTTATCCACTCCTCCACATGGTAACCAACAATGTTGTGGTCTTGGATTCCATTGGTGGAAGTTTGGCACCAGGCATGAGACAAATGAGAGTCCTTTCGCTCCGGTCAGAAAGACCATCGAAGGCATATTGGAGAGTGTTCAGAAGGTAAAATCAATAGTGAGAGGACTGGACTATGCCCTATGAGCATCTATTTAAGGAACTTCAAACACAAAACCTGGAAAAGGGAAGGATAAGGGAATAAGCTCCCACTATGTGCCAGGCATTGTACCAAAAGCAACACAAATATTATCTCATTTGATCCTAACGACCCTACAAGGTAGGTGATATCATCATCCCTATTTTAGAGCTGAGGAAAGTGAAGCAGAGATTGTGACTTGCCCAAGGTCATAGAGTTACTAAGTGTCTGAGACCAGATTTGAACACAGGTCTACCTGACTCCAGCCCCAGCACGTTGTGTACTGCCCAGAGAAGATAGAAAGCACACATGCTTGCTGCCTTCCAGTTTTTGGAAGTGCTTTCATTAGACTTGAATACATAGAGAACAAATCACCAATAGAAGTTGCAAGGGGGCCAAATTCTATTGAGCATAAAGAAGCATTTCCCGAGAATTAAATGGATCTGGACTGTATCTAGGAGTGACGAACACATGGTCTTCACTTTGGAATGTGATGACAACATGGACAAGGGCAGAAGCTGATTCATCCTTCGGGGGTGGGAAGTGGGCTAGACCTTCCCACTCTAAGATTCTAGGAATTTCTCTGACATCTGGGTACTCATTTATTCAGTGCCTTCAGCAAGCTGTCCAGGGTTCCAGATCTGATAGCAGCACATCCCTACATTAAGATATTAGGAGACACCCTGTTTTCCAGAGCTAAGGCCCAGCAAGCAGGCTGTGCCCTGAGGTTGGCATAATAACAATCCTTTGCGCTCAATTATATAATTATTGTATTGCTTTGACCAGCACCAGGTGCCTCTGAGCTCAGACAAGCACCTGCTGTATTCATGTTCTGGCCACAAAGCCCTGCTACGAATCAGACTGTTACTCCTCATTGTCACTCTATAGCCACTGGTATAATAACTGGGATCTCCCCACACTGCCTTGGATTCCCCAACTAGGGGCAGGCCCCGGCACATGGGTCTAGACCTCTGCTTACTTGCAAGCTGCTTCCCTCACTTTGCAATCAAACTTCTGTTTGTTTCCTGACTCTCCTGTCTCTAGCCTGCACTGCTGGCTCCAGTCATCCACAGGTTAGAGGCCAGTTCAGTCTGGTTAACACCTACATCAGGCAAACGGTTGGACTAATTGACCTCTGAAATTCCTTCCAACTCTTAAGTTCATGATTCAGATTCCAGAATGTTGTTTTGGGGGAGGAGAGAGATGCTAAGGGCTTCTGTGTAAAGACAACAAAATAAAATCCAGGCAAGAAAGGGTGGGTTGTAAGAGGGAAGGCAGGGCACAGCAGACCTGGGACTAAAGTAGTCAGAACAGCAAGAATTGGCACTTGAAGTTTACAGAGCTAACCTACAACAATCCAGGGAGGAAGAGAGTGGAAGGGTCATCTCCATTTTAGAGATGAGGAAACTGAGGCTGAGACGCAGCTGTTAAGAGGCAGGATACAGACTCAAACCCAAGGCTTTCCAGTCCAAGGCTATTCCAGCTGCCTCCTGAGTGTGTTGCTAAGAGATTGATTTCTTACCCTAAGCTCAGAGCCCGGCCAGGCTCCCAGAGGACCCAGTCTGGCCAGTCCTTTGAGCCGCTTCTCTCAGGCTGACAGGCTTGGTTCCTCTGGCAGCTGGGTCCCAGGGGCAAGGCAGGGGGCTAGCCCAGTCCTGGGAGAGGGAGCCCAGTCTCATCAGAGGCAAACCTAGCCTAGCCCCCAGAGAAACTTTACTCCAAACAAGAGTGTGGCTGGAGTCACAAAGAAGCAGACAAACAGAATTTTGCCTAGAAGGGACCTCATAGCTTCTCCTTCCCATACCTGTGCCCC
>NW_027186331.1:596668-616794 GCF_028583685.1 Petaurus breviceps papuanus
ACCACCATCACCACCACCATCACCCCACCATTACTACCATCACCACCATCACTACCATGACCACCACCACCATCATCAACAACAACCAGCAGGACTTATATTGTACTGTTAGGGGTTTTGGAGCCCTCCACATATGCTGTCTCATTTGATCCCCTGACTTCCTCAAGTCCCAACTACAATCCCACCTCTTTCAGGAAGCCTTACCCAGCCTTTCTCAACTCTAGTGCCTTTTCCTCTATTAGTTATTTCCTATTTATGCTGTATATAACTTTGTTTGCTTGCTGCCTCCCCCCATTAGACTGGGAGCTCCTTAAGGGCAGGGACTGTCTTTTGACTCTTTTTGTGTCCCTAGCACTTAGCACAGCATTTGACATATAGGAGGCACTTACAATAATGTTTTTTTAGTTATTATATATAACAATAACAAATGTTTATTGACTGACTAATCCTTAAAATAATTCTGGGAGGTAGGTGCTATCATCCCCATTTTACAAATGAAGTGACTTGTCCAGAATCACACAGTGGGTAAGTGGGATTTGAACCAGTACTCTTAACCACACTGCCACCATCTGTTCAGTAGAAAATCCAATCAGGGCCTCATCTGTACAAGGGAAGTGATGACTTAAGTGTCACGTTTTCTCCTAAGTTGTATCTTATAGAGTAAACATCCCAGTTCCTTCAACAAAGCCTTTCATGCCCCCTTCCATCCCACTTACTTCTCTTGTCAATCCCCTGCCTCCCTATTTTCCAGGTGACATCCCTGAAGACCAGTGGGGGGGGGGGGGCAGACTAGGGATAATAATAGGACCTACCTCCCACACTTGTTGTGAAGTAAAGTGAGATGTTTGTAAGACATTTTACAAACCTTAAAATGAAATGCTAGCTGACATTACTACAGAAATGCTGGCTGATATTATTAGGTACTTAGTAACTATTTAATTGAAATCACTTGGCCAACATCCCAAGGCCAGTTGGTGACCGAGTCAGGTCTCAAACTCCATCTCCTATGCTCCTTCACCCTGGGTCACCTCTCCTGAAACACTTCCCTCGGATCCCTTTGGACAATGCAGTGGATTGTCACAGTGGAGAGGGAGAGACACTAGCCATGGCTTTTGCCCAAACTATTGGAATTCACTCAGACACAAACAAGTGATGAAGTCAGCCTTGTGGGGTCTCCAGGCTTATTCCTCCCAGGCCTCTGTACTGGTCACACCACACCTGGAGGGCTGGGTGCAGTCCTGGATCCCACACTTTGGGACAGACAACATCACACTGGAAAGGGTCCTGCTGAGGACAACCACAATTGCTGAGGGGGCTTGTGACCTTGCCAATGCAGAATTTACTGAAGGAATTAGAATTTAGCCTAAAAGATGCCTGGGAATGACATGACGTTACCGGGTTTTCAAATTTATCTAGGGTCATTGTGTAGATGAAAGCTTAGACTGCTGCAGCTTTAACAAGAAATGTACACCTATTTTTTTGGCATGGATGCCTCTGGCACATGGACCCCCTCTCAGAACCTCATTTTTGAATGCATCAAATACAATACAAAGGAAACCGGGTACACAGCAGGTTAAGAACCCAGATACTATAACGATGCTCCCAAGAAAGTAAACATGTGCGTAAACACACACTCAGACACACACACACACACACACACACTCCTGAAGCGCAGAGGGATTTTTCTTCTTGTGTTCCTTGCTTAGTTCTATACCTAGGAGACTGGGGCTTAGAGTCCCCACTCCATCACCTGCCAGGTTTGGTCAGAGGGGATGATTGAGGAGGGCCGGAGCACTAGGGAGTGTAGACTCCCAGGTCTGAAGGAACCAGTGAGGTCATCTCGCCCATCTTGTCCCAACCACTGGAAGGCTTTGCTTCTCTCTAAGCCTCCAATGACTCCCTGTGTGGATCAAGCAAGCCTCCCGCTGGCTCACCCAGAACCATCGGTGCTGACAGCTCCTCCTTCTGCGCATCCGGAGTTAACATAGTGAGGCCTGGCTATCTTCAGCACCACCATCATTCCCCTCCACATTCGGTGCCCCTCCAGTCCATGCCCTTCCTCTTTAATCTCACGGCCACTGCCCCAGCCCTCATTACCACCCACCTGGCCTAATATCCTCTCCCCTAATACCTCCTCCCACCTCCACTTTTTCCCCTGCAATTCATGCTTCCTTTGGCTGCCAGACTTACGGAGCCATACTCTCTCACCTGCCATTCAAGGTCCTTAACACTATGGCCTCGTCCAGCCTTCCCAAGTCAGCGAGGATTGATTAAGCACCTACTATGAGCTAGGTACTGTGCCAAGTTGCTGAGGGCACAAAGGCAAGAAACAGTCCCTACCCTCAGGAAGCTTCTACTCTTACAGCTTCCACCCCCCAGCCAAGCCGGACTGACTCCTTGCCATTTCTGGCATATGCTCTCTTTAATCAACCACCCAACAGACATGCTAATCATCTTTTAGGTGCTAGAAGCTGGGGTTTATTGAGACAGAAGCGCCCTCAAGGAGCTTACATGCTACCTTGCCCTGGCGGGCGCTATTTCCCATGCCTAGAGTTTCACCTCCCTGCTCATCTGTTAAAATTGTATCTAGCTTTTAAGGCCCAGTGGCCCCCACTTCCACGTAGCCCTACTGGATAGTCCCAGTCGGCAGGGAGTCTCCTTTCCTATCAATCATTTGTTGAGCACCTACTGTTTGCCAGGCACTATGCCAAGCACTGGGGATACAGGAGGAGGAGAGCTACAGACAGGATCAGTGGGTAATCAGTGCCAGAGGGAAGGCACTTCCCTGCCCCCCGTCCTTCTACCCTCCCCCCAACTCTAACAGGATCTGCTTCCCTGGTCCCACCAGCTCTTTCCAGGCCTTGAACTTACCTGTCATTGTTCATTTCCTCCCCTGCGCTACCCCATGCTAGTGACTTGACAAACCAAGGCAGCCCTCGCTGGCCACGGCTACCCTAGACTCCTCTAGTGCAGGGACTGTCTGTGCTTTGGAGCTGGGTCCTTAGTGTGCTTAACAAATGGCTTCCCATTCACTTGTGCACTCGCTCCAGTGAGGACTGCTTGTCAGGGATAGGTTGGACTATGCAGGCACTGAGGTGCCTTCCTTGTGAAATCCTGATTCTGTTACTCGTACTCGGCTCCCCATGCCCAGGGATGAAGGCCCAGAGCCCCAGAGGTGGCAGACTCATTTCTAAGCAGAGTGCTGCCCTGGGGCAGCAGGAGACCAGCCACAACTCTCACCCAGTTGGTTCTATCAGGTACTCTGAGCCTCAGTTTCCTCAACTGTAAAATAAGAATAATGCTGATACAACCTCCCTCACTGGGTTATGGTTAGCCAGGTGATTCATAAGCCTCTGAGTGCCATGTAAATAGCAGCAATCGTGGAGACAGAGGCAGAGTCTGAGAGCTGATTTGTTCCGTCAGGTCCTCTGGGCTGGCCCGGTCCAGTGTGTGGGCCAGCAGCCTGCGGGCCTCTCAGGCAGCACCTCTGAAGACTATGCCAAAGATGGTATCCACAGTCCCTCCCATTCAGCCTTCCGGGAGGCAGGGAGGGGGGGCGCACGGCTACCCTATCCTTCTGAAGGTCCTGGGACAAAATCATGACTAAGGACTTGTGGCCAGAACACAAATTTATTTGGCATTTAGATGACACAGTTCTCACAGCATCTTGAGGACAACAAAAAACGAACAATCCAAACAAAACCCCCTCCATGAAAGTGAGAGAAAGTCTTCAGGATGCCCAGTGCCAGTCCTACGGGGCCTTCCAGAGAAGACCAGAAGCCTCCTCCATGGCTACAGAGGATCTCCAGCACCACAGGGGTCATGGCATGAGGGGAGGGAGGCAGCATGACCCCCTTGCTCTCTGCCCCCCCCCCACAAGGGCAGAGTCTGGCCCTGGGAGTGACTGAGGCGTGATGGCAGGTAGGAAGGGGAGGAGGCCTACTTCAGAGTCCACCTTGTGCAGGAGCTCTGGAGACAGGGCATGTGGGGAAAAGGGAAAGATCCTCACCCTTACTGGACCAGATAAACTTCCCCTCCCCAGGTGAGGTACTCAGTCTGGTCTGAGTAGCCAGGTGATCTAAATCCTTGGAAAGGGTGGCAATTTTCACGAGGGTGAGAAATGTGCCCGAGTCTCCCCATTGAGTCACGCTTCTTGGTGATCTCTAGGGACTCTAACCTAGCATGTAATGTGGAAACATCTTTTTCTGTGGACAGAAAGCACACTGGCCTCCCAGGCTTAACCCATGTGGAAGGTCCTGTACGGACTTCACTGAGCACAATCTCATCCTCACTCGAGAAAGGAGGCTTTCTCCAGGGGGTGGGGTCATGTGTTCACAGACAGAAGCCACAGACCCTCAGTCAGTTCTGAGGCAATGAGTGGTCACCTGTCACAGAAGTTGGAGTTCCCCTGGGAGAGCCATGCCCTACAGGCAGTCCTCTGTAGATGTACCCACCCATCCACTCTCCTGCCTCATACCCTGGGTGGCTCAGGGCAGCAGGATATATGACAACTGGGCAGGGCAGGGCCAGGCTGGGTGCCCAGGTCCTCAGGCCTCGGCTTGGAATGAAAGGCACTCATTTGCAAGGCCTCAGGAGGCCTCGGGGCTCAGGCTGTGGCTAGAGTGTTTGGGGGGGGGGGGGGGTTCCTCTAATGCTGCCTCTCCTATCCCAGACCTCATGAGGTGAAGCTCAGAGGCTGCCTCCCCAGGGGCTAAAGCCACCAGAATACAGAACTAAAGTGTTGACTGATAAGAAGTCATTCCATCAAGTGAAAAAATCACAACACCCATGCCTGAGAATTTCTGAAAGTGTAGATCCCAGTGTTTTCAAATGGCACTGCTTTATATTAGGAGAAGTGAGGAATAAGTCTCTATCAAAACTACAAACGACCCAAGGAGGGGCTGGGCAGGGTCGGGGGAGCTACGAGGGAGATTCACTACCTACAATACTCCAACGTGTAGAAATAGGTCTCGACTCCAGCCCTGAGCCCACAGCAGCTCCTTGCCTGGCTTTCAGAAGCGACTGTGTTGGCTTGGGCTCCATGTGTGGGCCCTCAGGTGCTTAGGGGACGGCACAGCCTCAGGCCACCTGACACAGACCACCTGGGCTTCCCTGATCGGGGCTCCCCAGTAGTCTGACCAGCGGCCTTCCTTCCACCTTGATCGCTGTGGATCACAGCACCGACTTGTGGAAAGGACCTTAGAGTTCAGTTAGCACAGTGTGCGCCTGGTGCCTTCCTGGTCTAAAAGTGAGAAAGAATCCATCGTCCAAAGGCCTGGGGGATGCGGGGCAAGCACGAGGGAGAGGCGCATAAGGAGGTGGTGAGCACTTCCCCATTCTGAAACACGGCCTTCCTCTCTCCCCCAGCAGACCTCAAATAACATTCAGGAAACACCAACCAAAGCTTTTTTTGTCTTTAATTAACAACCAGAATGAGGGATCCAATGTGCAATGATGCCATCATTCTTTTAAAAAACATACCTAACACTTCCCCCATCGACCATTTGGCAAGAGGAGGGAAGAAGGGTTCTAAGAGCAGGCCCGCCCCGGCCAGAGAGCGAGATCCCCAGAAGCAGCAGCCAAGGCTTCCCCACCTCAGGCCCCCAATGCCACGGGGCATGGGCGGCTGTTAACAAGCTCTGCTGAGGGCACAAGTGCCAGGGGGCACCCGCCCCTCCTTGCACAGAAAGAGAAAGAAGAATTAAAAACCTTCACACACACCCACAGGAGAAAAGCTCCCGAGCTCCATCCACACTAGAACGCCACAAGTGACAAGGAACCCAGAGAGGAAGGGAGAGCTATGAGACTGTCCCCACTGCATCTCTGGGAGGTGACAAGACAGTATCGAAATCACTGAACTGAGACTGAATGATGCCCCCACACAGTGGCCGGTTCTGGCCCAAGGAAATGTGGCTGAATGAATGGATGAAGGAAGGAATGCCCAGTGTGGCTTCACCCAGCAGCACTTGCTCCAAGTCTCCTTGGGAGGGCCCCCCCCCAAGCCATCCCAAGCCTTTCTTCCTCAGGTGGGCATCCACCGTACCATGATCACACACAGACACACACACCTGCACCCACACACTCGACCACCCATAGAAAACTAAAGGAAACATGGTCAGTACATACAATGTATAGAAAACATATAGATGTGCTCAAAAGTGCACAACACCCGCTTTATTATTCCTACTTGGGCCCTGTCTGCTGTCCACAGGCTGTGTCTGTCTCTGGCCGGCTGAGTCCCTGAAACGGCCGTGAGCAAGAGGACACCCGGCCCAGAGGGGAGACGCCCTGAGCGGGGCCAGGTTTCCCAAGGCGGGCCCCACAGGCGACTCTGGCCTTCTGAGGGGTGGGCCGGGGTGCTGGAAGCAGAACCAAGCGTCTCAACCACAAGCTGCTGACCATGTGGAGCCCTGATAACCTTCAGTCACCCGCCCTGACAGGACACAAGCACACAGCGAAGCTGCCACGAATCTCTCCCCCGAGGCTCCTAACGAGGTAAATCACTAAGTGGACTGAAGGGAGAGGGAGAGGCAGGTGGGGACAGACACCAGAGATCACACTGCTTAGGCTGAGAGCCCGAGAAAATACTGAGAGGTCTGGGTCCGAGTGAAATACCATCTGGGAGAGGGAGCCCCTATCCCCAAGTCTCCCAAGCTCCCCACCGCCCCCTTGCCCAGCAGAAAGAAGCCTACACCAGCAGAAATCACGCATCTTCTCAGCTGCCCTCCAGGCCCCTGAAAAGTCCCCCTGGATGGAGGCAACTCCATCCCTCTCCTTGCCTGCCAGCCACTGCCACCAAGGCCTCTTCTTCCAGAGGCTCCAGAGAGGGCAGCAACTCCCCCAAGCAGGGTCCTCAGGGGCCCCTGGGAGGAGAGGGCTGAGCATGGGAGGAGGGACCTCAGTTTCCAGAGGTGGCAGCCGAGGCAGGGGGACCCACAAGGGCATGACGTCACACGAGGAGGCTCTGCACGGACCAGGAGTTCGAAAGGCAGCTGGATTCACAGTGTGGCCCCAGGTCGGCCTCCTCAGGGCTTCCAGACACACATCCTCCCAGCAAGGCAGCCTGCCCCCAAAGTTGATAGGTCAGTCTGCAGTTGAGACCCTGGCAGAGAAGCACTTCTATGACCAGGGCAGTTCTTGATGGGCCACTTGCCTTCTTCTGATCTGCTCACACCCAAGCAGGTCTGAATACAGGAATACATCCTAGCATATGGGACGCAGGATTCTCATTCTGCACCAAGGTCCTGGCGGGGGGGCTGCGCTCTCCTCTGCCCTGCTCACTCAGGTCGCCACGGGGTGGCTGGACAGCAGCCTGAGGAGGCCAGCATGCCCGCTCTCAGCAGCCTTCAAGCCTGGCCATCTCCAAGCACTCCCCCAACGCCTCCCAAGCCAAACCTTCTGCAGATTCCCTTCCTCTATTGCTTTGCCATTTCAAGATGGAGACACAGAGCTGGCGGCCAGCACCCTCACCAGCAGGGCCTAGCTGGTCCTACACTCACGGTGAGCATCACCACACCCCAGCCAGTCCCACCCACGGCTGATCTATGGACATTTCCAAGCGCTACATGGGATCAAGTGCCACAGGCAGACCCTGCCCTTCTAGCCCCCAGCCTCAGCCTGGTCACAACAACAGAGAACCCCTTCCCTCCTCCATGACTAAAGAAAACAAGCCAAAGCCAAGGGCAGTGACCGATACTGCCCAAGCTCTCCCTCCTCCTCCCCTGATGAGGAGCCACACGCAGCCCCCGGCCCCTATTTACACAATAAACCAGGCGGTGGCTGCTCGGTGAGGGCAGAGCCGAGCGCAGCACAATGGAGGGCAATGCCAGCCTAGAAGAGAGAGCGGGCAGAGCGCATTGCCTGGAGCTGTCCTCTGCCCAGTCGTGTGCAAACAGCTACTCCAAAGATTTCTGACCGGCAGGCTCTTGGCTCGTCCCCCTTTATACGATGGTGTTGAGAGAGCAGAGGCTGGGGCGGCTGCCACCCAGAGTTTCTGCTGGCCTGGTCTCACTCAGGGGCGTGTCCGGGGGCACAAGGAGGGTGCTGCTATCAGCTGAATCGTCCTGCTCTGCCTGGGAGGGCCCCACTGAAGGCGGGGCAGGCCCCTCAGGGAGTCGGGGAGAGGCATCATTGTCTCCTAGGGAGGGCGGGATGCTCTGAGCTGGCTGGGGGAAAACGCCATCTAGGAAAGAAGACAAAGGCTAAAGGTGAGGAAGCCGGGCAGCTGGGCGTGGCAGATCCCCAGGCACCTAAAGGCCCTTTCCCATCACCCCCTGCCTCCCTCCAAGGCCAGCCTGGCCCAGGCCTGCAAAGCAACCATGAAACATCATAGAAAGCCACAGCAGCCACCCCTAAAGGGTCTCCACCCAGGGGACCCACAAAGAGCCCAGATGACTAGGGCCTCTCCTGTCCCCAGAGCTTCTTCCTCCATTTCTTTTCTTTCAGGATTCATGCCTTCTCCAGCAGAAGCACTCCCTGCACTGACCCTCTGGGATCCCCTGGTGCCCACCCTGGAAGCCTCCCCAGCATGGCTGGCCCTTCCACAGGCAAAGCCTTTGAGAGCCTTGACCTCAGTTCCATGGTGAGGCCCTCCCATAAGGGAGGAGGCAGGCCAACTGAAAATACCACTGAGTGAGTGCTCATTTTCAGCCATCAGAAAACAGTGTTCACCCAGCCTCTGACTTGTGGAAACAAGGATGTGATAAATGAGATATAAGGATGCTGGTCCTTTTGAACAAGGGCTCACCCCAACCTGGCTGGACCTTCCAGCTCACCAAAAGGAGACTCCAACTCCAACAGCATCCTGGGAGGCAGGAGCCTGGGCCTTCCTCTCAATGACTCTGCCAGGCAGGCAGTGCGTGCCCACCTCCTCATCTCTGTCTACTCCCCCCACGATGCCTGGTAAGGAGAGGAGCCAGAACCCAGAGCCACATCTCATGACTCCAAGGAGGCAAAGGCCACGGTTGGGTCATTTCACTTGTGTCTGACTCTCTGTGACCCCATTTGGGGGTTTCTTGTGATTTCCCATGTCCTTCTCCAGCCCATTTTACAGATGAGGAAACTGAGGCAGGCAAGGTGAAGTGACTTGCCCAGGGTCACACAGCTAGGAAGTATCTCTCAGGAAGATGAGCCTCCCTGACTCCTGGCTCAGTGCTCTGTGTGCTATGGTGCCCGGCTGCCCCAAGGTGCAAGTAAATATCCCCAAAGTTTCATCCCCTTGGCAAGCCCAGTCTGGCCAACTAGATTTCTTTTCAGAAGTCAAAAATTAATGACCCCCATTGTCCTGTAGCTGTTCCTCCATTCAGGGCCAACAACGACCCCAGGGCTTCCTGAGCAGAGGAATTCTGGTGTAAATCCCCAATCACCTCTGGCCTGGGAGCAGGCCTTGGCTCTGCCCTGAGCCCTGGACAAGACCCCAGACAAGCGGCTTCACCTCCCTCGGCCTGCAAGGCCTCCTGCTAACTCTCAGACTCTGCCCCTCAGTCTTGGCCCGCAGGGACAATGTCTGGTGGTGCGGACCACAGGGGTGCTCTCCAGACAGCTGAGGACGGTCACGACTCCACTCCCCAAAGTCTTGGAAGCAGCAGCCAGAGGGCAGTGCAGGCAGCGCACCAAGGACCAAGGGCTAGAAAAGGCTCTTGGGGGGTGGTGTCTAAACTTTTTAAAGTGAAAAAATGAATTTACATCTGGGAGACGGAGGGAGCAGAAGATAAACTGAGGCTTGAGTAACTCTGAGGACCTGAGAACAAGCAGCTGCCAACATGCCCGAGGCATCCCTCCTCCACCCAAACACCAGCTCCAGGAGCCCTGCTGGGGAAGGGTCAGTGAAAACAATGTCCTGCCAGAGGAGGAGAAGGGGGAGAGCAAGGAGGGGAGGGGGAAGGGAAGAGGAAGATATGCTGCAGATACTGAGATGGAAACAGAAAGCAGATAGGAAAAACAATTAAAGCCACGCATTCCCCCCCTCAATCCTAGACCCCTTGGAAAGTTCCAAGGCTCTTGCCCGGGGTGAGGAGGCAGCACCTGGGCTGGCACAGAGCACGTTGTCGGGGTCGATGGAGGCCTCGTAGGGTGGCGGGGGGTCATCAGGATGCTGGATGTCCGGGTACTTGTAGGCTGTGTATGGCGGAGGAGGGTCATGGAAATGAAAGGCTCCGCCTTCTCCATCGTCAGAGAGGTGCAGTGGAGTAAGGCCCGTCCCGAAGCCGTCAGGACCATAATCGAAGCCTGGGATCCTCCTCCCAAGGTTAAAATGATGCACTGTTGGAGAGACAGGGAGAAAGGTCAAGTGGCGCCACTCCCGGCCCTGTCCTTTGCTGCCCACACTCACTGTGCTCAGACCCACTGGCCCCATCCCTCCCCCATCAGACTGTAAACTCCCTGAGGGCAGGGCTGGGCTCCTATTCCCAGCATGGGCACAGGCTCTGCACCTCCTGAGCTCAATCTAAGCTTGTGGAATCAGAATTAATGGAGTCAAATTCTCTCTGACATAGTTTTGATTGATGTTTCACAAGAACAATCTTAACCCCTCCTTCTGCTCCTACACATACACACACACACACGTACGCACTCATACATACATACACACATGCACACACACATGCTCGCACTCATACACGCACGCACACACATACACACACGCACACATGCATGCACACACATATCATACTCACACACGCACACACATGCACCCCATTTTACCCTTGTCTGACTGTCATTTCCTCATCTTGGGCTTGTCTTACAAGACCAGAGGTCTAGAGCCGGACGAGACCTTAGAAAACTAAGAAAAACAATCCTTGCAGCGAGTCTCTGATAGAGTCTCTAAGATACACAGAGAGCCGGCTCCAGTTTATAAGCATAAGAGTGATTCCCCAGCTGATAAACGGTCACAGGATATGATTAGGCAGCATTCAGAGGAGGAAATACCAGCTACCAATAGCCATGTAAAATGTTCTAAATCAACAATTACAGAAATGCAAATTAAACAATTCTGAGCTTCTGCCTCACACCCATCGGACTGAAAAATGCAAACGCTGGAGTTGCTGTGGGAAAACAGGCACATTATTGCACTATTGAGGGAGCTGAGAATTGGTGCAGCCATTTCGGCAAAGCAACTTGGAGCTACGCCCAAAAGGCCATTAAACTGTGCGCACCCCGTGGCCCCACCATCCTGGTACTAACTCTATGGTACAAAAAGACCGAAGAGGAGAAGGAGTCGTGTGGTCAAGAATATTTTCAGCAGCTCTTCAGTTTGTGATGACAAAGAATTGGAAACTGAGGGCAAGACGCCCAAGAATTGGGGAACGGCCGAACACGTCGGGGAATGGCCGAACACATCCATGAATGTGATGGAATACCGTTGTGCTATAAGAAATGATGAAGGGGATGGTTTCAGAGAAACCTGAGAAGACTGACAGAAACTGATGCAGAGGAAAGGGAGAAAACCAAGAACAATGCGATAAAGACAAAAACTCTCAGACTTGGGAGTCTGATCAGCATGAGGTCCCAGCACGCCGCCGCCGCCGCCCTGCTCCAGAGACACACATGCAGGCTGGAGGGCGGACGAAGGCTGATGGGCTTAGTTTTGGAAACGGCTAATGCAGGAGTCTGCTTTTTAATACACGCGTGTATATGTGTATGTATACAGTCCATAACAGATTCCACTCTTCTTGCATTCACCATGGAGGGAAGGGGAAAGGTGAGGGAAAGAATTCGCAGCTGGAAATGAAGCTGAATTATAAAAAACAAAATGAGATGAAACTGAAGATTTGAATACAGACCTTCAGACCCTGGAGTAATAATAACTCCCCCCTCTTTCACTTTACCAGGCTCAGGCCACAGGACCACTCTGGGGCCTGAGGTAACAGTCCTACATTGATGCCCCCAACTTCATGTTCCTCTAAGCCTGAGAAGGCTGGGCCCCCCCAGGGGAGTTTCTGGTCCAGGGTCCACCCTATGCTTCCCTTTTAACCAGAGACCATCATGTACCTGCCTCCTCAAGGGCAGTCTCTTTTTATCATCTTGATGTGCATGTCCTGGATCTGAAGGAAAGGCCTGCTCCTCCTGGGAACTCCTTGCACCCCTCACTCACCCCCAAAACCAGGTTTATTGCCCCTGGCCTACATCTCCTATCCTCTGCTTAGCTGGGGCCTGGAACGCAGCTGTACTAGCTAAGGGAGCAGGCCATATTCACACAGGGCCTGACACCAGCCTCCCCCTCGATGCCTCCCAGATGGGCCCCTCCACACCAGTTCTCCTGGCTACCTGAACAGGGTTGGTATCAGAAACTAAAGGATGTGGCACCCACCCCATCCTGCTCAGGCAAGGGTGACCAAATAAGCAGCCTGTCTGGGCATGGGGGCATGGTCATTCACTCTTTGGTGGTGAACAAATCTTCCCAGTGATTTGAAATTAGAATTAGACTCAGACGGCACCTAATGAAGCCCCCTCATCCTCATGCAGCTCAGCCCGGCCCCTTTCCTTGGGCCCGGTCCCAAGCTCCCCTTGTGCATTCCAGAATCTCAGGTCTAATCTTTCGTAAATACGATGGTACTGCTGGCTTTTGTTTATATATCACCTACATTCTCCACTGTATTCCTCCCCCTACATCTGTCCAGAAAGTTTTTCTTTATAATAAAGAACAAAAAAAAAGGAAGAAAAATCATTCAGGAAAACCAGCAAGCCCCAAAGCGCTTGCCATGCTCCCCCAGCCCCCCAGCCCCCACCTCACAAGGAAGCCAGGCCCTGTTTGCTCTTCTCCCTTCTCTGGGGCCCAAATCCAGCCCTGCTCAACTGGCCGCTTCTGTCTTCACGGCCTCGTGACAGCTCTCGCTGGAGGCACCATGGCTCCGCTCACTTCACAGAGCTCCTTGCGGCTTCTGGGTCCAAGGGTGGAGACATTTTCTCCCCAACTGATTGTCATAAACTGCCCCTCACATCAGATGCCTCTTGCTCTCACGCTTCCATCTCTTGGAAATCAGAAAGCCAATGACTCCTCCACTGGCCGCCCCTCTCCTCTCCAGCCCTCCTCCCACATGCCCGCCCTGCCAAGTTCAGTCCACTGCGCTGTCTCCCGCCAGCCTCCAGGCAGGCCCTCCTCACAGCCAGGCAGCCTTCGCAACACTTATCCTTAGAGACTTCAATGGAGGCCCCAATGTCTCCGCTAAGGCTCCTGCCACTGGCTGAGCCTTCCCTCCACACAGTGACACACACGAGTCTCGCCTCCGTGACCCAGATGGCTGGCCTTCCTCCATCTGGCCACAGTTTGCTCCCTCTCTGTCTCTCTCAACACACCCACAACTCTGCTCCTTCTCCTAAGGTGCTGCCCACACTTCTGGGGACCCGTCCTTCACTTGCTGGGGACCCAGTCACCGGTCTCCCTGTTATGTCAGTGCTCCTCCGCCTCTGTCTCTCTCATGCTGCTCTCCCCACACTTCCCTCATTCAGGGTCTCACCCCTCCTGGCCCTGGCATTTCTCTTCGCTCCTCCCCACCCCCCCCTCGTGGCTCTGCAGCCCTCGGGTGAGGATCTTCTCCCTGCTGCCTTCTCTTTTGGTTTTCCTTAGGCTGGAAGCACCAAGAGGGCAGGGCTGTCTTTCTATTTACACTTGAATCCCCAGCACTGGGCATAGTGCCTGGCACAGAGTAAGCACTTACTGACCGTCCCAGTCTGGTTCCAGTCTCTCCTTAGGAGGAGCTGCCCCTCGCTCTCCCACCAGGACACACTGTGGCCCCAGCCTGCCGGGCAGTGCTCTGATTGGTACTCGGGCCCTGCCCCCCGTGCCCAGCGCTCAGCCCTGCATCTCTTCAGGCATGACCTGACAGTGCAGGCCTTCCCCAAGCCTCTCAGTCACCGGCACTCTTCCACCCCACAACACCACAGACTTACTCCGCATGAATGTTGTGTTCATTCATCTGTGCATCTGTGTTTCCTCCTGGTAGAGAGGGAGCCCCTTGAGGGCAGAGACTAGATCAGTTCCCTTTGGATCCCCAGGGCCTAGCAGGATAGTCTTTTCACTGATGTTTAAGTTGAGAATAGATGAAATGCTAATCAGAGTTGGAAAGGACTCGACCACTTCTCCCCTCAGGCCCCCAGGGCAGCCACAGGCTACTCACAGTTGGCACCAATCAATGACTCGATGCGCTCCCGGCGCCTCTGCCGCAGTCGATGAACCATGAAGAGAAGCAACGACAGGATGAGGAAGGAGGAGATGCAGCTGACAATGAGGCGCATCCCGCTGGCCATGGAGTCGAACAGGCTGCTGCCATCTGTGACACAAAGCCAAAGTCAGCGGCCGCAGCCCAGGCAGGCCGGCCCCCCGTCTCTCCTTGTCTCTGTCACACACACACACACACACACACACACACACACGTCAGAGACACATCCCAGGTGGGTGCCCATTGTTAGACACTGGACATGCCATGTGCTCCTGTCACCCCAGCCTGAGCCCCTGGGCTCCAACAGAAAGAAGTGTCTCTCCACCAAAGGGCCTGAAACCAAAGGCGGATGGGAGCGCTGGAGAAGGCTCCGGCATTCTGCTGACTCTTCACCCTGGTGGATCTGCTGAGCCCATCAGACAGCACCGAGGGCAGTGCAGCGGCACCAGGCCTCAAGCAGGCCCCACTGAGCTGGAGCCTCACCCCGAGGGTGGACAGCGCAGGACCAGCCCCCAGGCCCTGGTGGTCCCAGAGGTGATGCTAGGAGCGCCAGGCCTCAAGCAGGCCCCACTGAGCAGGAGCCCCACCCCAAGGGCTGACAGCGCAGGACCAGCCCCAGGCCCAGCGGCCCCAGAACAATCCGGGGCTTCTCCAGGGAGTCTCCTCATGAGGATGCTGTCAGCAGCTCCCACTTCCAGGGCTCACAAAGTGTTTTACTGAACCATCATCTTTAAGAAGAGGATATCTGACTAAAGAAAGATCTTTTCAACAAAGGGAGACACAGACAAGAGAACCACAGTGGGGGTTGGGGAAGAGCTATTGCCTCTCGAGATGCTGCAGACCACCAAAGACACTTTTCTGAAACCCCAGGCCCTGAGCCAGCTTCTGGCTGCCCAGAGCTTCCAGTCGCAGCCTGTTTTCAAAGTACATTATTAATGTGCCTTAAAAGCAAAGCCGGGCTCCTTCGCAGGGCTCTCTACAAAGACTCTATTCATAGCCATTCAAATGCTGAACGCCATGGGAGCCTGGGCCCCTGGGACACTCGGCTCAGGCCCCGCCTGCCACCCCACCACAGCCATGCTGCTCAGACGTGCCACTGCTCACACCCCTTGCTCTACAGACTCTGTGTTTTCTAGCAAAGCTGCAAACTTCTGTCAGAAGAATCCTGCTTCCTGATTAACTGCCATTGTAAAATCTAAGACATGGGAAGAAATTAAAGATATCTATAATCATATGAAAAAATGCTCTACATCTCTATTGATCAGAGAAATGCAAATCAAAACAACTGAGGTACCACGTCTCACCTATCTGATTGGCTAACATGACAAAAGAGGAAAATGATAAATGCTGGAAAAGATGTAGGAAAATTGGAACACTGATGCATTGTTGGTGGAGCTGTGAACTGATCCAACCATTCTGGAGAGCAATCTGGAACTATGCCCAAAGGGCTATAAAACTGTGCACACCCTCTGACCCAGCAATAAGACTGCTAGGGCTGTACAACAGCTCTTTTTGTGGTGGCAAAGAATTGGAAATCAAGAGGGTGCCCATCAACTGGGGAATGGCTGAACAAGCTGTGGTGTATGCATGTAATGGAATACTGTTGTGCTATAAGAAACGAGGAGCAGAGGGACTTCATAACCTGGAGAGGCTTATAGGAACTGATGCTGAGGGAGGGGCGCAGGGCCAGGAGAACACTGTACACAGTCACAGACACATCGTATCTCTGATGACTGACTTTGATAGACGGGGCTTCTCTCAACAATACAAGGCTACAGACACTCCAACAGACTCATGATGGAAAGAGACGTCCCCATCCAGAGAAAGAGCTACAGAATCTGAATTCAGTTTGAAGTAAAACTACCTGCTCTCTTTCTTTTTCGTTTTGTTTTGTTTCTTCTTTTTCATGGTTCAGTCCATTGGTTATAATTCTTCTTTACGACCTAACTCAAAAACTTGAGGAACTGAATGCTGTAAACTAAAAATAAATAAATTTAAAAGGACAAAAAAAAAATCTAAGACATGGTGCTATGCAAAAAAATCCCTCCAAAGAAACAAAAATTCAAGAAGAAAGGGTGGGGAAGTCATGTCCAGGGACAGACTGTGTACTGTAGGCCCCAGGCCTACTGACCAGTCCCTGTGGCAGGAGGGCCCAGGCTGGTAGATTGACTGACTCTGGGAGCCCTGAGCTCCAGTGTCCATATTGAGTCAGTTACCTATAGGGAGAGCTCCCAGGAGCTGTTGCTACGAGGTGCTGAAGGAGGGGTGAGCCAACCCAGATCAGTGCTGGAATCAGGCCCAGAAGTGGCTACCACATGTCCAGCCTGGATGAGAGAGGGAGACCCAGTCTAGAAAAAACCAGAAAGCCTTGTGGTATTTCTCCTTACTCCAGCAGCTTCTTCCCACTGTCCCCTGTATCCAAACGGACGGCCCTTTTGCCATGTTTCTATTCTCCCTGCCTCTTAGCAAACAGAACCAAAGCAGCATACTTGGCTGGTTGGGGCCACCATCTAACCTAGGCTGAGTCTACTCTAGCTGAACAGTCCCTGAAATCTGCCCCACGATCAGGTCACACAAAGCAGTGTTATGAGCTCAATGAGTGGAGATGGCCTACGTGGCATTTACTTACAAGGAAGGACACCTGCAGCTGATGCAAGGAGACACCCAGAAAGCTGGAACCAGAGCAGACGCTGGGCCACAGAAGGTCAGAGCTGAAAGTCGTGGGCAGTCACATGGCAAAGACGCTGAGTGTTCAGACTCACTTAGTGATCAGCTAACACCAGGATCCAAATTCTCCTGCGGATGCCCGTGTCCCTCTGACGCCCACCTCCCTTCTCACTCTTTCCTTTTTAACACCGTGATCCATGGTGCCACCCTCATTCTTCCCCGCCCCACTGGATGAAATGATCTGGAAATGGCAAATTCTTCAGCCAGCCCTGCCTCAGACCAACAACCAGCCCCAATAATCCTGGTGAAAGAGCAGAGTCTGGGGCATGGCATTCACTGACGCCTCACCCACCAGGTGGGCAGCCTGTCTCACCACCCCCTTACAACTGGCAGAGATGCAGAAGGTGAAGATCATCAATGTTAAGGAGAAGGTGGGCAGCCAGGAACATCAATGCACTCCTGGCAGAGCTGCAAACTGCACCACGTGTGGAGAACGACCGACAGGGACTTGGGCACGGGGTCATACTCTTCAATCCTAGGGTCCCCCAATGCAGAAAGCCAAGTCCGATGATACCAAAATATTCAGCAGCAGCAAAAAGCAGAATATACATGATGAGGCTACTCTGCTAAATTAACCAATTAGCAAGAATCTCTAAGGCTCCTACTATGTGCCAGGAGCTTCATTAGGTGATGGGAAAATATACACAGAAGTGAAACCATCCCTGCCCCCGAGGAGCTTACAATCTAGCAAGGAAACACACACGCACACACACTCACACACACACATGTACACACACATGCATGCACGCACACACATGCACACACTCAAAACAATGGCTGTATTGTGGTTTATGAATATAATGCAATTATTTCTGCACCACAAGAATGAATGAATGAAACAAGCATTTACAAACAATGAAGACGAACTCAGAGAGACATGGGAAACATGTCTAACATTATGATGCCAGAGCAATGTGTAGCCAGTGATGGCGACGTAAAGGGAGACAGCAGTACTCCCAGACGCCACAGTTCTGAGAGAGGACACAGGCCCACAGTCCTTCCTGGCAACCAAGTTTAGAGAGTTCCTCCTTCCTTTCGGCTAAGGAATGGCAAGTGCCAACTTCAGAACATGACCGAGCTCTGATGCTGTGGGGCCTGGGAAATGACATGTCAGGAACACAATGCCTTGGTATAAGGAGTCGGCTTAGATGAAAGTGAAGGAATGAGAAGCTGCCCCCAGTGCATTCCTCCTTCATGCCTCTTTTCAAATAGAAACACCCCTAAATTAAACCACAACCTGGGAATGTCCGAAAGACAGAAGCCATCAGAATGACCTGAGCATTTTCCAGAAGGGGGAGTGAGGAGGCAGCAAATCCATGTCAGGATCAGACCTCAGGTCTCCTGACACCCAAGACATGCCTCAAAATTCCTAAAGAGGTGTACTTGGCTCTCATCTCCCTTTCTTCCCGAGAGAGGAGGCAGGAGGCCAGAGCTCACAGCTTTCAGAGGAGAAATGGGTGGGAAGCTGACGTCAGTACCTCCAGGGAGGCGTGAAAATGTGTGGGGAGTCATGTCTGGCCCACCTGCCAGATTCTGCCTTGGAGAACACCGGCCTCTCTAGAGACACCAGCACCCCAGCAGGGAGGGGCTGCAGGTCCTGTCTGTGGCTATCTCTCTGTAGATCACCACAGGACCCTTGAGTGCACAGAGCTCAACCCCTTGCCCACTGAAGGAATCCCTCCTCCACCATCCCCAACAAATGGTCATCCTGCCATGGTTGGAGCATCTCTGTAGCAGGGAACTCAATTCCATTTTCAGAAATACTAACAATGATTCATCTATTCGCCGTGCATTTACTAAAATGAGCCATATGCTTGTCCCTATTCTAGATACGAAGACAAAAACAAAGGAGTCCCTGTCCTCAGGAAGCTTCTGTCCTACTGGAAGGAAACAAGCTGGACGCCAAAGCCTGACTGCTTTATTTCTACTGAGAGAGACAGATATAGATACATGCGTGTATATAAAGAGCATGTATATGAAAAGGAGAATGTGTGTGTATGTATACATCTGTATTTATGTGTGTGTGTATGTGTGGGTACAACACAATATACATAAGCATAATTTGGGGAGGGCAGGCATTAGCAATGAGAGGGGACCAAGAAAGAGGCTTCCTGAAGGAGGCAGAGGTGAGGAAGAAGAGCATCACAGGCCTGGGGAACAGCCTGGGCAAAGATACAGAGGCAGGAGATGAAATTCTGTGAAGTCACCAAGCATTTGTGAAGCACCTGCTATAGGCCAGGCACTGTGTTAAGTGCTGGGGACAGAGAGAGGCAAACACAACAGCTCCCAAGACTGCTGGGTGGAAGGCTCTAACGTGTGGAGACAACATGCAGAAACCCACACAATACAAACAAGAAAGGGGCAACAAATCTGGAGACCAAGGCAGGAGCCAGGCCGGGAAGGGCTTGGAAGGCCAAACCGAGGAGGTGGCACTTTATAATAGAGGCAAAGGGAGTTCATGGCCTTTCCTGAATAGGTGAGTGACATGGTCAGATCTATACCTTAGGAAGATGGATCATGGATCAGAGAAGCTGGAGACAGGAGATGGATGAAGAAGCTGCTTCCAGTCTCAGTGAGAGATGGTGAGGGCCAGAAACCAAGGAGTTAACTGTGAGGGGCGAGGAGAGGGTGGATGTGAGAGATGGAAGGGAAGGTAGAAGGGCAAGGCCTGGCAACAACTGGACATAAGAGGTGAGGAAAAAATGAGAGTGAGGAGCAGAGGGCGACCCTGACCCTAAGAACTGGAGGTACTGGTTAGGAAAGATGGTGGGCTCTGCAACGGGAAGAGTGAAGATAGGAAGGTGTGAGGAGGGGGGCGCCCCTGAGGAAAAGAAAACAAGCTGTGTGGACAAGGCGGAGTTGGGACGCCCTCAGGACACTGAGGTAGAGGGTCCTGTGACGAAGCCTGAAGTTCAGGACAGAAATGAGGACTAGATATAGAAATCCAAGAGGCATGTCCATAGAGATAGTCAACGAAAACATGGGGGAGAGGGGGAGAGAGAGAGAGACAGAGACAGAGAAAGAGAGAGAGACAGAGAGAGGGAGAGTCAGAGACAGAGATAGAGACACAGAAAGAGGGAGAGACACAGAGAGAGAGGGAGAGACAGAGAGAGACAGAGACAGAGAGGGAGGAGAGACAGAAAGAGACAGAGACAGAGAGGGAGGAGAGACAGAGACAGAGAGAGAGGGAGAGGGAGAGACACAGAGAGAGGGAGAGACAGACAGAGACAGAGAGGGAGGAGA
>NW_027186331.1:616804-618643 GCF_028583685.1 Petaurus breviceps papuanus
GAGACACAGAGAGAGGGAGAGACAGACAGAGACAGAGAGGGAGGAGAGAGAGACAAAGACAGAAAGAGAGGGAGAGATAGAGAGAGAGGGAGAGACAGAGAGAGAGAGAGACCCACAGACAGAGGGAGAAGAAAGCTCTTTTATTAAATTGAGCTGAAATCTGTTTCCCTCCAATGCCTAACACCACCCCCTCAACCCAATGCTTGCTCTGCCCTCTAGGCCAAGCAGAATAAGGTACCTACCACTTCTGCCTGATGGGCCTTCAGATAATTGAAGTTACGTAATTCTATTACCTGCTTTCCCAACCCTGTGCCTCCAGGCTAGGCTAAAGACCCCCAAGTTCTTCCAACAATTCTTCAGAGGATACAGGTCCCAGTCCCATGCTTCTCCCAAGTCCATTACCCAGGAAATGAAGTCTAACAAGACTATTTGGGAGGGGTTGCACACACAATGCTGGGCCCACACCAGCTGGCAGGAGGAGCCTGCCACTGGAGCAAGGCAAATTTCTGCCAAATGTTCCAACAGCATTTGCATGACAAGATTCTAACGACACACCCACAGGAGAAGCACAGCAAGTGGGAGCCATAGGAGCTGTCCTCAAGTACTTGAAAAGGGCTGTCTGGTGGAAAAGTAGATCTGGGGGGAGGGGAGTGGGAAACTCAGGGGGTGTCAGGACAAGCTCCCTAATGATCAGTGCTGAGTCATAGGACTGGCAAGATGGCAGAGGAGCTGCTTTCTGGCAACCTCCATCCCAAAAGAAGTTATTCACTAGATGTCGAATCATTCGAGTTAGCACAGGAGAAGACAGACCTGCACCCCAACCCACAAGGTAACCTTGTGAATTAACCCAGGAGAACTGTAATGCCTAGAGTTCTAACTTGGTGCCTTTTCCTGCCCCCCAGCCTCCACACACCAAGGGCAAGAAGCCACCAAGAGCAGCAAACACCAATTCCCTCCAGAGGAGGAACTGGGCAGGATGGGCATGAAGGGACCCATCAGTCCTGATACCTGATCAGTCCTGCCCTAACCCCCTTAACCCCAGGATACTCAGGGCCGGGACCCAGGCCAATCGCTCCCACTGGAAGGAGGCCAAAGAAGCCTTCCACAACCTAGCCTCAGGGTCTTTTCACCAAAAAGGGAAAGATCTTGAAAGTCAATAAAACACCATAGACATAAAGAGAAATATCTCCAAAAAACCCAGCCAATAAATAGATAAACAATGAGGACTATACAAAGATGGAATGGCTTGTCTTAGGAGGTGGTGAGTTCCCCCTCCCAATGGGTCTTCAAGTAAAGTACTTTGGCGATCTGGCAGTGCAAAAGAAATGAGTGAGTAATGGTATCTAATATTGTTCTAAGTATTGTTAGATGATTTCTGGACATGTGTGGTGTAAGCAGGATCTAACACAATGAAGCACTCTTCATTGTAGAAGGACATGGATGGTATGATAGGCAGAGAAGGTAGGCTGGTCAAACAGAGAATGGAGGATGGAATGGACACAGCCAGAATGCCCTACAGGTACCTCCTGATATTAGGGGGAAAGCAAAGAAGCCCTCCAGAACTTAGGGGGTAAACCCCATGTGGCCAGCTTATGAGAGGGTACAGGCAGGCTGCAATGTGCATCACTGCAGGGAACCCCAGAATCAAAGAAATCATATGGCTATTTGGCAGCATTTCTCGACCCTTTTTTCTAGACTGGACAGTGGGCTATGGCATCAAAAACGTCTGTGTGTCTGTTTACCAGCAATGAAAATTAGAAGGGACCTACCTTAACCATCATTTCAACAGATAGATGGATGGATGGATGGATGGATGGATGGATGGATGGATGGATGGAT
>NW_027186331.1:618653-637984 GCF_028583685.1 Petaurus breviceps papuanus
GATGGATGGATGGATGGATGGATGGATGGATGGATGGATGGATGGATGGGTGTGTGGATGGATGGATAGGTAGACGGATGGATGGGTGGGTGGTTGGATGGATGGGTGGATGGATGGATGGATGGATGATGGATGGACGGAAGGAAGGATGGACAGATGGATGGTAGGAGACAGAAAGAAAGACAGAGACACATAGATAGATACATACATACACATATAGACAGACAGACCTGTGCCAGACTCAAAGGACCCAAGAAAGACTCTTATCTTGGGTGTGTCCTCTCTGGTGGATTTATGAAGCTATGATCAAGAATCACGTAAGGGGAGCTATGGTGATCCCCAGGAGGGAGCCCAGAGCCAAGGAAATTTCAAAGCAAAAGCAGTATTTCTATTGTTCTTAATTTCTACAGGTGAATTCTGAGATCTCCCATTAAGATTAGATGTTCTTTGAAGGTAAGAATGAAATCTTGTTTCTTCTGCAATTCTCCCAAGTCAAGTCAGGTCAACATTCACTAAGCACTGCTCCATGCCAGGTGCTGTACAATTCACAAGCACTGCCCTCAAGGAGCTCCCAGTCTCCTGGGGGAGACCACATCCAAACCACCACGTACGGACATGTTACAGACAGGCTATATTGTGGATGATTGTTAGCAGACAGGCACCAGAATGTAGAGGCACTGCAGATGGATCCCTGTAACAGGTGGGAGAATTCCAGGAGGGACTTCCAGGCAAGAAGTGCGTGGGATCAGTCAACAGATATTTATTAAGCACCAACTGTGTGCCAGACGCTCTGCTAAGAACTAGGGACACTGAGAAAGGCAAAGGACAGTCTCTACTCTCAAAGCTCATGGTCTAACAGGGAAACAACTTTAGACGCAGATAGACTTCAACGCTCAACGTTCACAAGGGAGCGCTCCTGACCAAAGGCATGGCAAAAGCTGCTCAGTGAACCTATGGGAGTTAAGTTTCTGCAACTACCAAAAACTGGAATCTTTCACCAGGTGTGCTGAAAAGATGCTCTGCTGAATGTCATTCTCTCTAGCAGCATGAATTCTGATAACATGCACCTTTCCTAACACAGTCACCATGAAATAGCCCACAAAATGCAATACAAAAAATAAAACCGGTAACAAGCAAAACAGTTTTCTCTGCTAGTAATTCCCCAGAATTCTGTGACCTTTTGTGCTAATTAATGTCAACAAAAAACTGACTTCTGACAATATTCACGTTTCATGACACATGAAATCTACAGTACCGTAAATACCGTATGACAAATAAAACTCTTAAAACCAAAACATTTCTTAACCTGAATCATACCTTTGTACCACGTCTGACGGCATAAGGACGTCGTCCTCTACACTGCACGGACAGGCGCTGCTGGGGCTTTAGCGGCCACCAGAAGATGCTGAAACTGGGAAGGTCTAGACATCGCCTCCAACCCCGCGTCCTGCAGGGCCACACCAGGGGCTCCACAAACCCGCAACATTGTACCTCTCTTTTTTGTCTCTACTGTGTATAGTCTCAAATGTACACGGTTGCCAACGCAAAAATGAAAGTGAGATTATGAATAAAATTACGTGAATACTTGAAGTTGCAAATGTTGAGAATTGACTATATATAATGTATGTGTATAGAATCTGTATCA
The DNA here is from genome assembly GCF_028583685.1 of Petaurus breviceps papuanus. Lineage (NCBI taxonomy): Eukaryota > Metazoa > Chordata > Mammalia > Diprotodontia > Petauridae > Petaurus > Petaurus breviceps. The sequence goes on from NW_027186331.1 coordinate 620,299, forward strand.
CTAGAAGGAACTGCAGAATCAAGGAAATCACAAGCCTGTCTCACCTGTATATACCCAGAGATCTATCTCTATATTTTGTATGCAAGATAGAGACAGCCAACAGGATGGAACACACTAGTATTGAAGGGAAATAGCAAAGGTTTCTTCTAGAAAGTGAAATCTGAAGCCAGGGAGTCCCCGAGGTGGAGCTGGGGAGGCATTCTAGGCATGGGGCCCAGCCAGAGAGAATGCGCAGAGTCTGGAAATGGCAAACCTTGCTCTGTGCCCCTGCATGCCAGAGTGCACAGGGCCAAACGAAGAGTAAGAAGGCCAGACAGGGAGAGAGGGCAGGTTATGAAGGACTCTGAACGGCCAACAGAGGGTCTGATGTTTGATCCTGGAGGTGGCAGAAAGCCACTGAAATGTGAGATAAAATGAGGTCAGACCTACACTGTGGCAGCTGGCTGCAGGATACGTTGCTGAAACAGCCCAGAGGGAGGTGATGATGGAGATGCATCCAGGAGAGCAGGGCCACTAGACAAGACAGTGTGAATGAGGGGAGGGGGGAGTGTGGCTCGTGAGGTGTGAGGAGACTGGAAAGGTAGGAGGGGGAAGCTTAGAAAGGGCTTGAAGAGCCAAACAGAGGGTCCTCTTTTGCTCCTGGAGGAACTAGGGAGCCACTGGAGTTTACTGAATGGGGGGGGGGGGTGACATGGGAGGATTAAAACTTGAGTTTCCAGAAGCTCACTTAGACATTTGAGTGGATGAAGGGCTAGAGTGGGGAGACTTCCCCCCAAAAAAGGCCATCTGAGCCCTAGGATCAGGGGCCAAGCACCCTGTTTCATCTTCTGGGGCCTCTCCCCCCTGCAGCTGAATGAGGCTGACCAAGTCAGGCCACAGAGCCACGCTGGCTGCCAAGGCCCCCTCCTGCTTTCCAACCACATGATGAGAAAGCTCCTTAAAATAGGCCTTTTTGTGGTTCACAGGAGCTGGAGAAGGGAACACGTGAAAAGGTTCCATTTCCTCATCAATCAGTCTCCTTTCTTTGATGGCATTCCAAATTTGGGGGAACAATTCGTTCTTGCCGGTGGGTGGAAGCAAAGCAATTGGGGAGTGGACAGGCTCCTGATTCACTGACTCACTTAACTAATTAACTATTAATTACTTCTGAAGCAGCCACAGAAGCAAGCACTCACAGGGCTCAAAGGCTGGCAGAGTGGTTCACATTCATTCCATCATCACAATCATCCTGAGTGGCAGGTGCTGTTATTATCCCCATTTTACAAGTCAGGAAGCTGAGGCAGAGAAAGGGTCACGCCACTAGAGAGCGTCCGAGGAAGGATTTGAACTCAGGTCTTCCTGCCCCCTAACTGCTCCAAGAGTGGAGCTGCCTAGTCCATGAGGAATTTAGAAGTTTCTCATAAGAGCCCCTGACACTAGGCGGCACAGGGCTGGCACTGATCTGGATGTGGTTGGAACAGCGGTGAATTTGGAGACTGGGCTACACGTCTAGTTTCTACTGCCATGGGCCTCAGTTCATAAACTGCAGGCAACAAGACCTGGCCCTCCCATCACCAGGTGGCTGTGATGCTCCTCAGCCCTGCTGTGGCATCCACTAGGTCAGATGGCCTCCAATGCACCTTCCAACTCTGAGTCCACCATGTGCCAGGGACATAGAGACATGCAACAAACCTTTGTCCTCAAGGGCCTTAAAATCTCACAGAGGAAAGAGAGGAACACAGGGGAGAATGAAGTTAAGTGCAAAGGAACGGTGGTCAAGGAGCACTCACTGCCCACCTACTGTGCACCAGCACTGTGCCAAGCTCTGAATGGGCCAATCCAGGAGTGAGGAGCTTGTAGCCTTCAAGATTCTTGGACTGAGTCCAAGTTTTAGATCACTAAAGGGGACTAAGGGGATTTGTTCTGTGAAGTTTGGATTCAGAGGGCTGCACTTGAGGACCTAGAGGGCCACCCCTGGAAGGGCCATAAGAAGTCTGAGGAGAGAGGGATCACTTCTCTGTCAGTACAGGGAGAAGGAAGGAGGAGAAAGGGAAGGCTTCCCCAGCGGAAGGCTAGGGGTGGGTGGAGAATACACTCTAAGCACGAGGCGGGGTCAGAGGAGCCTTGGAAGGGGGAGAAACATAGCAAAGACGTGGAAGGCAATGGCGGTAAGGGAAGGAGAGCTGGACTAAAACGCGCCCTCACTGACAGGTGTTACACGCTGCTATAAAGCTCGCATGGCATTTCAGATCTGCGGTCACCTCCAACCCTCACCATGGCGTTGGGGAGAAAGTATATGTTCCCTTGTAACGGCCCGCAAGCACAATGACACCGCAGTGTTCTTGAGGGAGGGGCCTAGCAGAGACCACTGGTGGCCAGCAGCCCTGAGGTCATTCAAATGAGGCAGCTTCAGGTGTGCTCTGCATTCCCCTGCCAAATGCTGGCTCTTGTGATCATATTTATCAAGAGGAGGCCATGAGGGATTAAGAGGGAGGTGGCTGGACAGAATGAGGACTGACCAGTTCCAACATTGTTCATCACCTGCTCATACCTCAAGGCCTTCCAAATGAAGTCCTTGGCATGAAGGGATGGTCAGGGTGGGAGGAGAGGATTGAGACCGGAAAAGAGAAAGGCCAGCTTGTTCAGACAGCGCCTGCTCTGTAACTAGCCATCACCAGCGTTCGTGCAGCCCCATGAGTCCTGCAAATGCTTTACAAATACTGTCTCACTTGATCCTCACCTCAGGAGACTGGGACTATTATCAGCCCATTGTACAGATAAAGAAGCGGAGGCAGTCACCAGGGGAATGCTGCTGGGAAGGCACTGAGGCAGGACTGAACCCTGGTCCTCCAGGCCCAGCTCTAGCCACTGCTACCCCCATCTGCCTGGAAGACTGCCGCTAGGTTCTTTAGTTTCTAAACTGACTTGTGCCAATGTGGAAAGCGCCATGGATGTGACCCTGGCTGAAACCCTTCTCGGTTACCTTGGGCAAGTTCCCTGCTTCTCTTGGTCTCTATTTCCTTCTCAATAAAACGAAGAAGGGCTTTGCGCTGGACACTTCCAAGGTAACTTCTGGCTCTAAGACTGAGAGTCCTGTGAGCCCCAACTCAACACAAAGTCCAGAGATCTCGGCCTGGCTTTCCTCTGGCCAATATATGCTGGGGAAGGAGGGCATGGGGGGGGGGGGGAATGAGGGCACAAGGTGTTCCACCCAAGACACTTTCCCCTCACACATGAGTAAACTCCCCCCTCCCACTGCACCTACCCCCCCACATCTGAATATTCCTGGTGGTCACTTTTAGAGGTCTGAATGTAACTGGGGAGACCCCTGCTTCTTCCAAATAGAGAGAATCAAATGACCAAAGGATTATTCTTCAGCCCCTCAACGGCAGTCCCTTTTCAGCCAGCAGGTCGCCACAATATGAACCGCCACACAGGAAGAGGCCCAAGAATGCATGAGAGCCTCGGTGAAGTCAAGAACAACCAAGCAGAGCTATGCTGGGAAACGGCCCCTCCCCGAGGGCCGGCAGCATGGGAAGAGGCTGCCGCAGCTGCTTCAGGGCCTCTCCTTTTGTGGGCCAGGGACAGGCTGTCTGAGCTCTCCTGAGGCGGCCTCTGAAGGCTCGGAACATGCTGCTGTCCTCGGCAGACGTGGCTCCGTGGCTACCATCTGTGGGCTCTGTGGAGCAGTGTGGCTTCGTGGCCTGCTGTAGGCCAATCTCTCTCAGCCACTGAGGAGCCACTCTGGAGCTCTCTTCCCTGGTGACTTTTACAACAAGCTTCTCCCTTTGACCTGGGAGCCTCGGAGTGAGCGCCTGAAGCAAAGGGTCCTTGGTGTTGCTGGCTTCCCAGGGACCAATGCAGACCCAGTGTCTGTTTCTGCCTGTCCTGGTCCAGGCCACAGAACTAAAGCCCGTCTGTGTAAGAAAACCTTCTTTCCATCCAACTATTCATCCATCCTTCCATGTGTCTATCCCTCCACCCATCATCCATCTATGCACCCATTGGGAGGAGCTCTGTAGCCTCCCTCTACACAGAGGAATACCTCTTCAGTCTGGTACTGTTACGTCAGTCAGAACGAAAACATTTAAAATACAGACAATAGTACAATATGAGAGCTGGAAGGAACCTCAAAGATCCTGGAATCATGAATTGGTTGCGCAGCACCCCAACGGTGACCCAGGGGCTCATCTGACCTCTGTTTGAAGACCTCCAGTGAAGGGGCTGGTGGCACTCAGACAGCCCACAGAGAGAGCACTGGCCTCAGGAGTCTGACCCAAGTTCACATCCTGTCCCAGACACTTAGTAGCTCTGTCACCTTGGGCAAGTCACTTAACTCAAGTTGTAGACACCCCTCATTTTTAAGCGCTTCTCCGCACCTTTGGTGAAACTGGCTTTGCTGGCCCTTCTGCCAAGTGCTCCCAGCTCTGCCCTCTGGGGCCAAGCCTGTTCCTCAAACACCAGAAGACCATGGCCATGCTGCACTCAGTCTTCTTTCCTCCTTCCACTGATCCTTCCCAGTCCACTCAGCACACAGGGCTGCTCTACCTCCTTTCCCAAGAAGGGGTAACCTCACTCCAGGTTTCTGCCATCAGCAGATCACCATGATGCTTGTGGCTCCTATGGGGCAGTACTGACCATGCCTGCTACTGGTCCATTTCAACTCCAATTATTTTCAACCAAACTGCCTTCCAGCCTTGTCTAGCCCATCTAGCACTTCTGTGGATGTTAGTTTGCTTTTTTTTTTAAGAGGGGAAAAAGCAGGGCAATTGGAGTTAAGTGACTTGTCCAAGGTCACAGAGCTAGTAAGTGTTATGTGTCTGAGGCTGGATTAGAACTCAGGACCTCCTGACTCCAGGGCCAGGGCTCTATTCACTGCGCCACCTAGAAACCCCATGTGGATCTTATTTTGAACCTAAATTCAAGCCCTGACCTCTGACCCTATGACTTTTCTTCTTGGGCTCATCCTGTAATTTTAGCTTTTGGAAGGCCCTTCATGTAGGAGTGGCTCCTTGTGTCAGCATGGCATCTCATCAGAACAAAGAGGCATGAAGTTGGTGGAAGAAGAAGCAATTCACAAGGGCAGACAAAGAAAAAAAACGTGCAGAATTGGGAAAGAAGCCAAGTAAAACCTCCACCTTCAAACGCAAATTTGGAGGGCAGACACAAGCTCCCTTCCTCTCCAGTCGGGCACCATCGAAGGACTTCCAGGGAGGAACGCAGTCTGCCTGACAGGTGAGGCAAGGCAGGCCACGTGTGACAATGCACAAGGGTTCTGTACTTCTGGGTCATCCATTCAGCACCACTTGCCCTGGCAAGAGTAAGTGGTGCTGAATGGCCGAGGGAGAGGTCCCAACTAAGCCCAGAGCAGCGACAGAGTTACCAAGTTAAAATTAAACCACAAAAAAAGGACGAAAAAATCCTCATAGGAAAGACTAATGAAATGAGTCATCTAAAACACATCATAACAAAACTAGGAGAAAACAAGTACAAATACTTTCCAAAACTAGAGACGGAGAAGAATTCTTAATCAGATGAGAGAGAGAGCTCATGAAAGATGAGGGCTAACTCTGGTTACACAAAAACTTCTACAAGAAGACGATAAAGGTAGAATGACGAGACAACGCGACAAATTAAGCGGCACTGAAGGGGAAAGTGATATCCTTGAGCACACATTTAATCAAACCGAAAAAGAGAGGACTGAACGAAGCACACAATTTCACAAATCTAAAACCCCAAGAAAGTAAAAATCAAAAAAAGCACCAACATGGAAGATGGAATAAACAAAACTGAATTTGTAAAAAATAAAAAGGTTTTTGAAAACAATACAAACAAAACTGATAGACCATTAACTCACTTAATTGTTTTAAGAGAAGACTCAAACAAAATAAAAAGTCCAAAGGGGGAATTCACAAGAAATAAAAAGGAAACAAAGAAATTTCTCATAAACTATGGTACCATTCAATAATACTGAAAACTTAAGTTGAATTTTCACAAAACAGGAATATCCCAATATCCCACCACCAGAAAACAAGCCATAAAGGAACTTTCATGGGAAAAAATCTCCAGATGCAGCCAGATTTGCAAGTGAAGCAAACAGGAAAGAACAAAGAATCCCTAACCATGTGAAATAAACTATTTCTAAAATACAGAAAGAAGGAACTCTATTAAACTCTAGGAGAGAACTCTGGAAAATGCTGATTCCTACAGCAGAGACAGAACGATCAGAGAAAGTTCTAGCTCAATATCACCAATGAAAATGGAGGTTAAAAGATGAACAAATACAACATGATATCAACAACACTATTGATAAAGACAGTTCTCATTTAAACAAAGCATTTAACTAAAACCAAGAGTTTGCATGATCCATAAAGGAGGACTATTGGAAGCTTACCCAGTAAGGTCAAGAATGGAGTGAGAATGCCCACTGTCACCATTACTATTTGACACAGTACTAGAAATGCATTAAAATGAGAAAATGAAATTAAATTAAAGAAATAAGCACTAGGAAAAGGTGGCTAAATTACTTCTATCTGAAGATAACACGACGGTTTACAAAGAAAACCCTCGAGAATCAGCCAACAAATCAAGAAAATGGTATAAGTAAAAGAACAGGTTACAAAATGGATCTCCCCTCTGCCCTCCCACCCTCCCTCCACCTCCATCAATAGCAGTTCTATATGATAATAACAAACACCAGGAAGAAGAGGGGGAAAGTTAAAAAAAAACATTAAGAAACCGAATGAATTAAATATCAATTTGGAAACAAACTATGCTTAGTGATTAGTAAACAGCTGGACAAGCTGGGTGTGTGAATGAAATGGCATACTTACTGCACCATAAGCAGCGGCAAATAGGATGAATTTAAAGGAAAGGGAAGGCCTGTAAGAAATGATGATGAGGGGCGGCCAGGTAGCACAGCAAGTAAGAGCACCGGCTCCAGTGTTGAGAAGACCTGGAGATTGAATCCCGGGCTCAGACACTTAGTACCCACACAGAAACACCTGGCCGTGTAACCTTGAGCAAGTTACTTAACCCCAATTGCTTAGGGGCAGCCAGGTGGCTCAGCGAGTAAGAGGACCCACTCCAGTGATGGGATGACATGGATCAAATCCGGGCTCAGATACTCAGCACCACACCCAAAAATAACTGGCCCTGTAACCTTGAGCAAGTTACTTAACCCCAATTGCTTTATTAAAAAAAAAAAAAAGAAATGACGACGAATGAATCAAGCAGAACCAAAACAAAAAGTCACACACACACACACACACACACACACACACACACACCCTCTCCTTCATTACTAAAATCCATTTTTACATTACCTTCATTTCTGAATATTTCCTTCTCCCAAAAGATAAGAATAAAAAGGCAGTTCACCAAAACCAATGAACACATCAATGTGTCTGACAGCATGTACTGTATTTCATACTCATAATGCCTCACCCCTTCATTTTTTCACCTCTCAGGTGGGGTTAGGCTTGGCTGTTATCATCGCCCAACCTTCAGTGTCTTTTTTTCCTTCTTTCCATTGTTAAGGCCTTGCCTTTACTGTTCTGGGTCTGTACAAATGGCTCTGCAACAGTTCCTACTAATCTTCCCATGCCTCTTTGAAGGCTCCATATTACCTTTTATGGTTCAGTAATATTTCATTCCATTCACCTTCCATGACTTCTCTGACCATTCCCCAAAGGATGGGCATCCAGTTTGTTTACAATTCTTTGAAATCAAAAAAAGTGTTGTTATGAATTTGACTATTCCTATCTTCTCTAATCTTGTCAATTTGCTAGGAGATGAAACTCCAGCTTTGGGTTCATTCTTGTTCCTTGGGATTTTAAGAATCCTTTCATATGGTGATAACTGTTGGCCATTCTTTTGAGAACTATTTACTCCTATCTACTGACCATTTATCTAATGGGATGGTGGTTGGTCTCACGTGTCAGTGCCAATTTTCTAATTACCAAGCTCTCCTAAGAGATATCGGGTGTAAAGATTTTATCACAAGAGGCACCTTCCCATCTCACCCCAGTTGCACCGATTTTCCTCAGTACAAAAGCTGACTTATCCTTCACGATCATCTCTAATCCTTGTTATAATTGTGAAAGGAACGTCATCTCATTGGTGTCTAATCTTTTTTTAAATGGTGTGACCGTTTATATTCAGGTCATGCATTCATGTTGGCCTTTTCTCAGTCCTCTTCCTTCTTGACCTTTCTAAAGCCTCTGGCACTGCTGATCTCCTAAATATGCACTGAATACTTTACCCTCTCCTCTCTAGGTTCTAGCATCACTGCTCTCCCTTGGTTCCCTGCCAGTCTGGCTGGTGGCTCCTTCTCATTCTTTTTGGCCAGTTCTTTGTTCGCATCATACCCTCTAAGCATCTCAAGGTATGCCCTTAGTATACCCAAGTACCCCCTAAGGTATCCCTTAGAGCTCTGTCCTGAGCCCTCTTCTCTTCTCCCTCTATACTTCATCATTTGACATGCATTCAATTATCATTACTCAGCAGATGCCCAGACCCACATGTCCAGCCCCAAGCTCCCCCGACCTCCAACTTTGCATCTCCAACTGCCTACTGGACATCTTAAACTCAACACCGCCACACAGAGCTCATTATCTTTCCCCCTACACCAGGCTCACCTCCTACCTTCCCTGTTGCTGTCAGGGCACCACCATCCTCTTAAGACCGAAGGTTCCCACCCTGGGCTCCTCATTACCTCTCACCCCCCATATCTGAGCTGGCACCAAGGCCTGTAGATATCACCTCCGCAGCACCTCTACTCGTGGATTCCACCTCTGCCACACCTCGTGTCTCCTCTGATGCTGCTCCCACCTGGGGCAGATCCTCATCCCCTTACACTGCCATAGCCTATCTGCCGCCTCCAGTCCCTCCCCACTCCAGCCTATACTCCATTCAGCCACCAAAGTGATTTTCCCAAAGCTCAGGCTTAACCAGGTCACCCCCTATTCAATAAACTCCCATAGCTCCCTATGGCCTACAGGATCAAATACAAAATGCTCTGGTTGGCCTTCAGAGTCCTTCCTAACCTGCCCCTTCCCACCTTTCCATCTCTTACTCCCTTCTATCAATTTTCCAATTCAGGTACACTGGTCAACCAACCAATTGTTGTTTGGCATGACGTTCCTTCTCCTGATTCCTTGTCCTTGCACTGGAATGTCCTGGAATGGTGCAGTGAATAAAGAGCACTGGACTTGAAGTCAGAAAAACCTGAGTTCAAATCCTGCCCCAGTCATTTCACTCAATGACTGCGGACCAACCCATTCCTCTCAGCCTCAGCTCCCTCATCAGCAGAGATGGAGGTCACGACATCACCTGCCTCCCAGGGACACCTGTAGCTCTGGAATGCTTTCCTCCTGGACCTCAGCCCCTTAGTGTGTGCACCTTCTTTCAGATTCAGCCCATTAGAGAATCAACTAAAAGAACTAGTTGAAATAATTAACAACTTCAGCAAAGTTGTAGGATGTAAAATAAACCTTCAGCTTTTCTATACACTACCAACAAAACCCAGCAGGAAGAGACAGAAAGAGAAGTTCTATTTAAAATAACTGTAGACAACATAAAATACCTTAGAGTCTACCCAACGATTAAGTAACACAAACACAAAGTATTTTTCGCACAAATAAGGTCAGATCTAAACAACTGGAGAAATATTAGTTGCTCACAGGTAGGCAGAGCCAATATAATAAAAATGACAATTCTATCTAAATTTATTTATTCAGTGCTATCGCAGTTAAACTACCAAAAATTATTTTATAGAGCTAGAGCAAACAATAACAAAATTTATCTGGAAGAATAAAAGGTCAAGAAAATCAAGGGAATTAATGAAAAAAATGTGGAGGAAAGTGGACTGACCACAGCAGATCTCAGAATGTATTAGAAAGTGGCGATTAACCATCAGAACAATCTGGTTCTGGCTAAGAAACAGAATGGGGGATCGACGGAGTAGATCAGGTACACCAGACACAAATGGAAATGACCACAGAAAGCTAGTCTTTGATGAACCCAAAGACCCTAACTTTTGGGACAAGAACTGCTGGGAAAACCAGAGAGCACTTTGGCAGAGACAAGGTATCGACCCAGCATCTCACACTGCATAGTAAGGTAAGATCAAAATGGGCACATGATTTAGACACAAAGAGTGATGGCATAAGCAAATTAGGGAAGCATGGAAAAATGTACCTGTCACATCTACAGATAAGGTAAGAATTTATGGACAAGAGACAGAGGAACTGTCGGCGACATAAAATAAATAATTTTGCTTACACCAAATTAAAAAGGTTTTGTACAAACAAAACAATACAACCGAGATAAGGAGGAAAGCAGGAAATAGAAAAAAATTTGCAGCAAGTTTCTCTGACACAGGCATGGTTTCTCAAATGTATAGAGAAGCGAGTCAAATTTATAAGAACATGAGTAATTTTCCATTTGATAAGTGGTCAAAGGATATGAACAAGCAGTTCCCTGAAGCAACCAAAGCTATCTATAAACACATGAAAAAATGCTCTAAACCACTTATTGATTAGAGAAATGCAAATTTCAATAACTCTGAGGGACCACTTCATGCCTATCAGATTGGCTAATATGGCAGAAAAGGAAAATGATAAATATGGGAGGGGATGTGAAAAAACTGGGATAATGATACACTGTTCATGGAATTTTGAACTGATCCAACCATTGTGGTGAACAATTTGGAACTACACTCAAAGGGCTTTAAACTGTGCATCCCTTTTGACCCAGCAATACCACTACCAGGTCTGTATCCCAAAGAGATAAAGAAAAAGGAAAAGGACTTCTATGGACAAAAATATTTATAGCAATTCTTTTTATTGTATCAAATTACTGGAAATTGAGGGGACACCCATCAAGTGGGGAATGGCTGAACAAGCTGGGATATATGATTATGATGGAATATTATTGTACTGTAAGAAATGACAACTGAGATGCTTTCTGAAAAACCTGGAAAAACTTATATGAACTGATGAAAAGTGAAGTGAGCAGAACCAGGAGAACACTGTACGCATTAACAGCAATGTTGTACAATGATCAACTATGAAAGACTTAGTTATTCTCAGCAATAAAATGATCTAAGACAATTTTGAAAGACTCATGATGAAAAAAGCTACCCACCTCCAGAGAAAGAACTGATGGAGTCTGAATACGGACTGGAGCACACCTTTTTCACTTTATTTTTTTGGGGGCGGTGTTTTCTTTTGCAACATGACTAATACAGAAATCGCTATCGTTAGTCCCTCATTTTCAAAGATAACAGACGGCATCATGAGGTGAATATGTTCTGCATGACAGCACATGTATAATATACAATAAATCAATTGCCTTCTTAAGGAGGGGGGTGGGAACCTGGAGGACGGGAGGGAATCTGGGACCCAAAATTTTTAAAAATGAATGGTAAAAAATTGTTTTTACATGTAACTCAGAAAAGAATTAAATAAATTTTTAAAAAGACTCAGCTCAAGTCTGAATAGGGAGTTCTTCCTCAAGTAACTCAAATTCTCAGATTTTTCAGTACTGGTCCATTGAGTTTGATTGCTTCTGATTTGTTCTTGTCTACTCAGTTCCACTAATATATTTTTCTACTGTTTTTTTTGGAGGGGGAAGGCAAGGCAATTGCAGTTAAGTGACTTACCCAATGTCACACAGTTAGCAAATGTCAATTGCCTGAGGCCAGATTTGAACTCAGGTCATCCTGACTCCAAGGCCAGTGGTCTATTCACTGAGCCACCTAGCTGCCCCTTATACTTTTCTGTTTTGTAACAAATACCCCAAAGTTTTTACTATTACTACTGAAAAGTATAATCTGAGGGTAAGGGGTGAAAATAACTTGTGTATTAATTGATCTTTAAATATCTGATATCTGTAAATCTGCTTAGACTGGGGGTTTTCCCCTTTGGCATTTGTTCAATTTTTTTTTTTTTCTGAGACTGGACTATTGAAAATGTCTATTTCATGTTCTATCAATTTGGATGGTTTTTGTTATTCTAAATAACCATCCATTTCTTTTAATGTCTCAGTTTTTCTAGTATATAATTCTACATAGTTGATTTTGATCATTCTTTTTATTTCTCCTGTTATGAACACCATTCCAAACAGCAAGAAAATTCAAGATAAAAACCCGAGGCAGCACTGGTCCTGATGACATACACCTTTAAAAGAATCAATGTTCAAATATATCCTGGCAGTTTGCGTGCACTATCAATTTATTCCCTTGTTTACACTGTCTGGTTTAAGTGTTCTGGAGAAGTGTACAACCTGAGGATTCAATTGTGAGTACAACTGAGTCTTGTATAAAGAGATGAAACAAAATTTACCAACAAAACAAAAGAAGGAAAAAGGCTGATGATGATGCCTGAGTTTCCAATGAGGGAAGTGGGTCTGCAACGAGAAGGACCCACAGACAAGTCTATCTTGGTAGGAGACACTGGGGAGAAGAGGACAGGAAGATGCACCCTTTTCTTTTCCTCACAAGACAGATTCCAAGGTCTATGGAAGCAAACTAGAAACCACTTTTCTCCCTACTTTGTGCCTCCACCATGACAAGATGAATGAAGGAGCTCCCTGCAGGGCACTGCTCCATCAGGGGCCTATCACAGCCCTCTCATAATGACGTATCACAGCCTGGAAAGGGACCTTAACTTGGAGCCAAGAGCTTTGGGTTCGGAGCTCAGCCAACCCTTGTTGGCTGTGGGCCCACAGGTAACCTACCCACTTTTCTTGGGGTCCTCCTTCAAAAAAAGGCAAAGATAACCCTCATAACCCCCTACTTCATCATGCGGAAAGCAATTTATAAACCTCAAGGCACAAATACATAGGGAGAAGTGGAGACTATGATTTGATCAGTGCAGGACATGACCTCCACCAGCAGAAACCTAAACCCATCCATAACTTCATGGAGCCTTCTTGGCAAGGTTCCTGAAGCCCAACAGAGATCAAGGGAATTGTCTGGGACCCTGCAGCAAGTGTTGCATGTGAGATCTGAACCCAGGTTCTTCTGACCCCAAGTCTAGGAGTCAACTCCCAAGCCAACCTGCCTCTATGGAAACCTCTACAGTCTTATCCAAATTCAGTCATTGGGAGCGAACTTCAAAAGCTCAAGGACCTGTGGTTGCTTTCTCCAGAGAGAGATTATGATCCTTCTCTGTCTTTGGGGGTGGCTGGGTCACCAAAGAAATCCTGATTCTTCTATCAAATCAGCAATCACTTCACTTGCAGCAAACTCTTCCTCGTGCCTCTCCTGGTACTGTACCTAAGGCCCGTCAACCCCTTGCTTAGTAAGGAGGCAAACCCTCAGGTATGTGGTTACAAGCCATCAGTGAAAAGAATGTATCTCTCCTGAGATGATCGGTTTAAGTATCTGGGAGAAAGGGAATCAGCTGAATTATGCCCATAACAACAGCTCCATCTGCTGACCAAGCACTGTAAGTAACAGTGTCAGCAAACAACATGACAGGCCACCTTCCTAAGTAAGCATCACAGAAAGAAACTCTTGAGGACAAATGACTTCAGGAAATTCGCAATAAAAGATCATCTTCTTAAAAGTTTGATCAACACTCTGTTTGGCAATTAGCTGGTTTCTGGAACTTCACTTGAAACACATCTTTTAAAATCTCTGAAGCAAGAACTGAGTCAAATTTATAAGAATACAAGTCATTCCCCAATTGATAAATGGTCAAAGGATATGAACAGGCAGTTTTCAGAGGAATTACAGTTATCTATAATCATATGAAAAAATGCTCGAAATCTCTATTGATTAGAGAAATGCAAATCAAAACAACTCTTACATACCACAACACACCTATCTGATTGGCTAACATGACGAAACGGAAAATTATACATGCTAGAGAAGATGTGGGAAAATTAGAACACTAATGCATTGTTGGTGGAGTTGTGAAGTGATCCAACCATTCTGGAGAGCAATTTGTAACTATGTCCAAAGGGTTATAAAAATGTGCATATGCCCTTTCTCCCAGCAATATTACTTCTGGGGCTGTATCCCAAAGAGATCCCAAAATGGGAAAAGGACCCACATGTACACAAATATTTATAGCAACTCTTTTTGTGGTGGCCACGAAGAACTGGAAATTGAGGGGATGTCCATCAGTTGGGGAATGCCTGAACAAGCTGTGGTATATGAATGTAATGGAATACTATTGTGCTATAAGAAATGATGAACAGGCGGACTTCAGAAAAATATGGAAAAACTTACATGAACTGATGCTGAGTGAGGGGAGCAGAAACAAGACAGCACTGTATACAGTAACATCCACACTGCAATGACTTTGACAAACTTAGCTCTTCTCAGCAATGCAAGGATCTAAGACAAGTCCAAAAAGCTCATGATGGAAAATGCCGTCCACATCCAGAGAAAGAACTAAGTCTGAATGCAGAGCGAAGCAGACTATTTGCTCTTTCTCTTTTTGTTATTGGTTTTTTTTTTTCCTTTCTCTTGGTTCCTCCCATTTGTTCTAATCCTTCTTTACAACATGACTAATATGAAAATATTTAATAAGAATGCATATGCAGGAGGCGGCTAGGTGGCGCAGTGAGTAAAGTGCCAGCCCGGAGTCAGGAGGTCCTGAGTTCGGTTCCGGCCTCAGACACTTAACATGCACACAAAATAACTGGCCGTGTAACCTTGGGCAAGTTACTTAACCCCAATTGCCCTTCAAAAGGCAAAAAAAAAAAAAGAATGCATATGTAGAGTATCAGATTGCACACCGTCTTGGGGAGGGGGAAGGAGAGAAAGGCAGAGAAAACTTAAAACTCAAAAGCTTATGGAAGTGAATGCTGAAAACTACAATTAAATAAATTAACTTAAAGAAAACAAAATCTCCAAAGTAACTGATTTAGGAGTGTTAAATAACCATCTAAAAGATGCTTAATTAAAGAGTGGAGCAGAAATCATATTCAGAGACATTGGTTCGAGTCTATTTGGAAGAAAATAAATAACAAAGAGAATTAGGGTTCATCTGTGACTATAAATTCCAGTCCAAACCCACCTGCATAGAGTATGAAACCAAGGTAAAAACCTGCTTATTTCCTGGTTGTGATATCAGTGAAGAGGGGGCTAGTATGAGTGATGTAATAAGAAGTGAGCAGAACCTGGAAAATGATCTATACAACATCTAAAACACTGTAAAGAAAAAACTCTGAAAGACTTAAGTGCTCTGGCACACAAGGACCCAGCATGCCCACGTGGCACAGAGTAAGGCCTAGGTCTTCATCCAATGGATGCCCTTTTTTTTTTTTTTTGGCTTATGTTGAAGGGTTATAAGGATGTAAAAAATGAGAGAGAACATGATAAAGGGTGAGAACATCAGCAAACATTTAGAAACGCACCAGAAAATTGGGTTTAGATGAGAACATCAACAAGAGGGGAAATTTCAAGTTTATTAATGGGTCCGAGTCATCCAGGGCTGGGGAATCTGTGGCCTCGAGGCCCCACGTGGCCCTCGGGGTCCTCACGCGTGGCCCTTTGACCGAATCCAAACTTCACAGAACAAATCCTCTTAATGAAAGGATTTCTTCTACAAAACTTGGGCTCAGTCAAAAGGCTGCACCCAGGACCTAGAAGGTCACATGTGGCCTCAAGGCCACAGGTTCTCCACCCCTGACATTTTTAAAAAACAAGATTTACATAATATTCTTCTTTATATATGAAAATACTAATGTTGATGTTTTTCAAGTTGGGAATAACCCAAAAATGTAAATTTATTTACAAACAGATATATAAAAATCAAGTCAAAAGAATTCCTACCTCCTCGCTGTTATTTTTTTAATTCTGTAAAGTTGAGCAATCTTGCCAAAACAAGACTCCAATCAGGAGGTGGTCAGTGGTGGAATGCTTGCCTTACTGGTGGCCCCAGCCATGAGAGGCACTGTGGAATAGTGGACAGGGCCCCACACTGGGTATCAAACACTTACTAGCTGTATGACCCTGGACAAGTCATTTGCAAAAAGCTCCCAGATCCACATATCCCAACCCAAACTCTCCCCTCAGTCTGATTTCCATATTAGTCAGACAACAAGCATTTGCTAAGTCAATAATCAGGTACCTGCTAGGTGCCCAGGTCCAGTGCTAAGTACTGAAGATACAAAGAGAAGGAAAAACATCCTCCCTGTCCTCAAGGAGTTAACACTCTAACGGGGGAGACAGTAGGCCGGCAACTAAGGACATGCAGATGAGGTCACCCCAGAGGGAAGGGGCCAGAAGCAGGAGGGGTCAGGGAGGTGAGGAAGAGGGTGAGGAGGGAGAGCACTGCAGGCAGGCATGGGCAACACAGGTGGAAAAGGCTGAGATTGTGGAGATGGGGGTGGCAGGCACAAGACCAGCCAGGAGGGCAGGGTCCATGGAAGGGAGGAATGGGGAAGAAGGCAGGATTGTGGAGGGTTTGAAAGCCAAAGGGAAGACTTTCCATTTGATCCTGGAGGTAACTGGGACCCACTGGAGTTGGCACTTTAGGAAAATGACTTCAGCAGCTGAAGAAGACTTGGGGCAGGGGCCCCATGGCAGGCTGGTGCAGTCATAAAGGTGAGAGGTCAGGATGGCCTGCATTGCATGAGCAGAAAAGGGGAGGGGCACTTACAAGATAGCAACAACACAACCTGGCACCGCATTAGACGTGTGAGGTGGGTGAGAACGAGTGGGAAGCTAAGGACTGATGCAGTCTGGGTGCTAGAAGCCCCAAAATGCAAGAGTGTAGGGCGGGTCCGCCTCGAGAGAATCTGGCCACTCAGGCCTTTGCTCAGTCCAAGCAATGAGTTTATTATGACACAGGCAGAGTGGGGGGAGATTCCTCGTGAGTTTGGGCTTGATGAGAGTGAAAATGGTACTCTGATACAGAGAAAGGGAAAAAGGGTCTTGATGGAGTTAAGGGGTGGCAGGCAGTTGGAGTAGTCTGGAGGTAACAGATAATGAAGGGCCGGGATGGGTCCGAGGGCCACCATGAAAGGGCAGTACTGGGGTGGACCTGGTGCCTCATGAGACTCAGGGATCTGTGTTCTTTAAGTTTGTGGGCAAGTGCAAGAACCCTTTTTTAGGGTTGACACCAAGGTCTCAGACTTCTCATCTGTAAAAGCTTGCCAAGGTTGCTGTGAGGAACCAATGATGGAACCGTGCAAACAGCATCATAGGGCCATCTACATGTTGAGTATTCTGATCACAAGAGGAGAAAGAGAGCGGCTTTCTATGACAACACAGGGGTGTGTGTGTGTCTGTCTGTGTCTGTGTCTATGTGTCTGTGTGTGTCTGGGTCTGTGTGTGTCTGGGTCTGTGTGTGTCTGGGTCTGTGTGTGTGTCTGGGTATGTCTGTGTGTGTGTGTCTGTGTCTGTGTGTGTGTGTCTGGGTCTGTGTGTGTGTCTGTGTCTGTGTGTGTCTGGGTATGTCTGTGTGTGTGTCTGTGTCTGTGTGTGTGTGTCTGGGTATGTCTGTGTGTGTCTATCTGTGTCTGTGTATGTCTGTGTGTGTCTGTGTGTCTGTGTCTGTGTATGTCTGTGTGTCTGTGTCTGTGTATGTCTGTCTGTGTGTGTCTATCTGTGTCTGTGTATGTCTGTGTGTGTCTGTGTGTCTGTGTCTGTGTCTGTGTCTGGGTATGTCTGTGTGTGTGTGTCTGTCTGTGTCTGGGTATGTCTGTGTGTGTCTGTGTCTGTGTATGTCTGTGTGTGTCTGTG
>NW_027186331.1:638084-667830 GCF_028583685.1 Petaurus breviceps papuanus
TGTGTGTCTGTGTCTGGGTATGTCTGTCTGTGTCTGGGTATGTCTGTGTGTGTCTGTGTTTGTGTGTCTGTGTGCACACGCACATGTGTGTATGCACGCGCACACAGCTCCTCAGTGGGAGCTCTGCAGGCCCTGGAGGAAGAGCTGCACATCTGACCAGCCCAGGCCACTCACTGCTGCACAGTCTAACTCTTCAAGAAAATTTTCTCTGGGCTGCTATTTGGTTGCAAATCCCAGGCCAGCCAGGAAAAGTAGAGAATCCTACCAAGAATAACCCAGCATCAGCTTCCTCCCCGACATGTCCCCCAAGGCCTGGAGATGGGGAGGGCCAAGCGAATATTGGCTACCCCCTAAGATCACACATGCCACCAGGAGAACTCTCCGAGAGTTTCCCAGAGCACTTCAAAGCAAAGACTTTCTAAGTGCCTAAGACATCAGCATGCAAACAGAGGGGATGGAACTGGAAGAGATAATCCTGTGATCTCCTGACAAGGGAGCAGATCTCCGTGTAAACCCTGGAGGAGCCATCAGCAAATGGAGATCTGGGCTTGCTTTGAAGGGAGGACTATCAGGGTGGTGAGCCTCCCAGGGGGCTCAAGGTCAGCCCAGGCCAAAGAGAGACCTCCTATGGCCAGCACAGACAAAGGGTCATGGACAGGAGCCCAGGCAGAGCAGAGGGCAGCTAAGGCCCCCCAGGGCTCTGGCCTCCATGAGCTGCCCCCAGGCTGTGCCCACCTCCTGGGGTAGCTCCAGCACACAGTCCACACCCAGTGTCTGACACACAGTAGGTGCTGATAAATGTTGGTTAAACTAAATGAATCCTGTAGCTGAACAAGAAGACAGAAAACCTCTGCGAGGGTCAGAACACACACACTGCCAGAGAACGGAGCAGAGGCCTCACGAAGCAGCCTGTGACCTGCAGTAGATCAGAGGGCCTCGTTTCAAACCAATTCTTTCCACCAAATGTTCTCTTTATTAAACATAAGAGTCTGAATTACTTTATGACCATTTTTTAATGTGGTAACCAAAATAATCTCCCTGTGAGGTCATCAATTCACAGAAAAGAAAAACTTACGGCCCCCCAGTGTGAGACAAGTCACTCTCCCCACTGACTGGGAGAACTGAAGGAGCCTCTGTCTGTGTCTGCCCTCCCCTCCTATCTCCCTCCCCCTCTCCTCCCCCACTCTCCCCATCCCACTGTGGCTGGCACCGCTGGCCCCGCTGACCTGGATCCAAGCACATGAACTTGCAGCATTCCTTGGGGTCCTTGTCATACTGCTGGCAGCCCTGAGGCCCCTCGCACAGTGCGGCCACACACATCTCAGGCTCCCCATTGTGGCAGGTGCAGCTCAGGCAGGGGTCGTTGCCTTTGGGCGTGAAGTGGTAGCCTTCCCCCACAACATTGTCCTTGATGTCCACACACGTTTGGCCTGGCAGATACACAGAGCAGCGGGATATTCCGAGAGGCCACAAGGAGCAGGAGCAAAGGATGGTGGGAGATATGATGGAGAGAAGCCTGGGTCTGGGGCACGGTCCTAGGGCTGGATCCTGGGCCTGCACTGACTCCCTATGACTGGAGCAAGTCGCCTTTTGGATGCTCCCCCTTCTAAGCCCCGGGAGGTAAGACCCCCCCCCCCCAGCTCAGACAGTGAGAAGCCTAGCTGGGCCTGCTGCTCTCTAACCCTCAGTCTCCTCCCCACCCCTGGGGCTGTTGTGAACCTGAGTGGAGCTGTCACAGCGGAGAGCTCCTGTGAACCCGAGCGCACACATCCATTGCTGCCCTCGCTAACACACGCCTTGCCCTGCCTGACTCCCACGTCACAAAGCCAATGTAGAATCACGGCTCCCCTCACAACGCTGAGAAGGCTCGGGGCTCTGGCCACAATCTGGCCCCTTTTGGTCTCGACCTCAGTGTTAACGGGGCAGGAATCTGAGGTGCAACTTGTACAGGGCCACACAGCCAGGAGGGCTCAGAGGTCAGTCCTGACGCAGGTCTTCCTAACCTCGAGGCCTACTAGCTCTTCCCCTGGCCAGGGCTGCCTCTGCTGCTTACCTTGTGAGGCAATTTTCCTGCATCCTAAAATACTGAGCTAACCAGCAATCATCCCTGTGGTGGAATGCCCAAAGCTCCTGTCTGACCAGAGCAGGCCTGAGGACAGGGACCCCCGGGAGCCCTCAGCAGGAGGCAGGGAGGCCACGATAGCCCTGGAGACCCTGGGCAGGAGGCAGGGGAGGCCAACGAGGCCCTGGGGGCCCCAGGGGGAGACAGGGGAGGCCAACGAGGCCCTGGAGACCCTGGGCAGGAGGCAGGGGAGACCAACGAGGCCCTGGGGGCCACAGGGGGGGACAGGGGAGGCCAAAGAGGCCCTGGAGACCCTGGGCAGGAGGCAGGGGAGACCAACGAGGCCCTGGGGCCCCAGGAGGCACAGGGGAGGCCATGCTTACTTCTCTTGCAGAGGAAGGAGGACTTCTCGTAGCAGCTCTCCGCGTACCAGCTGTGCAGGTCATGGTGCCGCAGGGTGGGAAAGTGGAAGCACTGGAGCTGGGCACAGAGCACATTGTCGTTCTCAGGCACAGCTGAGGCGAAAATGGGATCTGGTGGCAGAAAGACCTCGGAGGGACCTAGAGGAGAAAGCCCCAGAGGCACAAGACAATCAGCAGACAGACTCCACCCCCTGGGATGGGAGCTGGCACCGGAAGGGTGGGGGGCTCTGCCTGAGCTCGAGCTCCCTGGGCACGGCTGGCACCAGCCCAGTCACGCAGCCAGCCGCTGACCAGCCCTGCCAAGGCACTCTTACAGGATGCCTGGAGTCCTTAAATGATCCCAGCAGCAACGGGCTCCAATCGCAGCTCAGACTATGTGATGAGCCGGGGCACTCTGGCCTCTTCCTAGACAAAGGAGGAGGAGACAACGCTGCCCTGACCCGGCGGCTTGCGGCACGCTCCGGCCAACTTCAATGGAAGTGAAGGAGGAGAGTGTTCCAGGCACGGAGGCTGGCCAGAGAGAAAGCCCAGAGCCAAGAGAGGCAGAGTCTCATTCACAGAACAGCCGGCAGGCCGGGGGCACCAGACAGAAGATGTGTAGGGGAGCAAGGGGTGAGAAGGCAGGAGAGGGAGGAAAGCATCTTGTATCTGATCCTGGAGGCCACAGGGAGCCACAGGAGTAGAGGGTGACATGGTCAGACCCGCACTTCAGTGACTGAGTGGAAAGAGACTTGAGGAAGGTAGGACACCCCCCCACACACACACCTCCCACCAGGGTGAGGGCCTGCCCCAGAGCGTGGCAGGAGCAGAGCAGAGGACGTTTCTTTAAATGCCTCCTCCCTTTTCCCTCTGCTGCTCTCCGCGCAGTCCCCTCAGCTCTCCACCAACAGATCCAACCAACATGCCCCAGGTTTAACAACATCTTCAGGCCAGAGCATGGCTGAACTGAGCTCTCTCTACAATCACAACAATGCACACGTGGCCTTTCAGCAGAGACTCGGCCTGCCGCTCAGTCTGCCAAAGCCCCTGCCTGCCTTGTTCTTACGTGTTCAAGGACGGCCTCCTCACACGGACGAGGCAGCCTCCGTAAGAGGAGAAAGCAGGCATTTCAGCCAAGAGCTACTCATGGCTTCTCAGTCATCTGTAGGGATTAATATATTTCGATCTTTTCCATTCCTTTGGAAGATTCCCTTTTTTGAAAAAACAGCTCATTTTTGTGAAGCAGGAAGTGCAAGTTTTACCTCCATTTTACAGAGGAGGAAACTGAGGCTCACAGAGGCTAAGTCCCTTGCCCACAGTTCTAGTAAACTTCAGGACAGGCCATGGATCCCTATGGAAGGCTCCCCTTCCCGCTCTGGAAGCCTCCAATCAGAGGCCAGACATGGTAGAGAGAACCCTGGCTGAGGGAGGGGCTGGACGAGATGCTGCTGAGGTTTCCCTCTGTCCCTGAGACACTGGGATTCTGCCTGTGAATCCAAAGCCCTCCCACTGAGCCACAAGGCTCCTTCCCTGCCAGATGGCTCAGCCGAACACTCACATGAGATCTCACGGGAGACCTAACGTTGCACAGGCTGCCTTTCCATTTATGGGGATCTGAGTCCTTGGGAACTTATTAACAGGTGATGCAAAGAACCTTTTGGATGCCACATCCTGTGGCCCCTGGCAGTGCCAGCTCCATTTGGCTTGCCTGATGTGATCCCCCCAAAACCACACCACTGCACTGATCCTTGGTCAGGGAGCCTTTGTCCGGGGTGTGGAGACTTCTGTTTTCTCCATCAGTTCCTGGTGGATGAGTCTGGGGACATGGGACACGTGTCCTCTCTTCCCTGGGTCTCCTCCAAAATGGCCAGCTCACTGAGGGTTCTAAATTGTCCTGTGATATGGAGGTGAAGAGGAGCTCTGTTCCCACCAGGCAGCCACGTGGAAGGCCACACTGGTCACAACCACAGAGCATTCGAGGACTGACTAACTGCCAAGAGCGGCCAGAACCACATATCAATGAGACTGTTTCCACACGCTTCCCAGGTAAATCTTGACTTTGTGAAGTCTGATGAACACCCGGATTAGCAAGCCCAGACGTGGAGTCGAGTTGTGTGTTGTCTTTCTGGGAGTAAAGGGCTTTTACTGAAGAGGCTGGATCCATGGGAGATACAGCAAGATGGAGGAAACGGGGAGAGAGACGGTGGCGAGGAAGGGGGGGCAGGGAGGCCCTGGTGCTGGCAAAGCTCTCCAAGTGGATCTGTGCCATGATATTCCAGGGGCCACGGATGAAGGCCTGGCCTGCCCCGCCGGGGGATCCTGCCACATTGGCTCCACTGACCCTTCAGAGGCCTGGCTGAAGTCTAGATCCTCAGCCCTCCACAACAAGGCAGAGACACTTCTGGACAGAGCTTCAAAGCCAAAAATGCCATGCTCTCCTCCAGGGCTGGCCAGAAAGTGAGCCCTAGGCAGTCTCTATCAAGGTCCCAGGTGCAGGTTCTGTCAGATGGACCATGTTCTTAATGAGCCTCCCCTCACATGCACAGGGGGCAGCTAGTGTGAGGGAGCTTGGGCAGAGCCATGAGCAGGATCTGGGCTGATACTGGGCTCTGAAGGTTGGTTCAAACCCATCCAATGGAGCCCAACCAGGATGCCTTCCAGGGCAGACACTCTGCTTGCCCTGGATCTCCATGTGGTGCTCCAAGGTTCTCAGGACCAGACCTGATGATGGCCCTGGGCAGCTCCCACATTGGCACACATTGGCCCAGTCAACACCAGGTCCCCCACTGCCTTCCTGCAGGCCAACACCAAGGCCAGGTCCAGGGCTACAACTGAAACCTCGAGTCACGCTTTTTCTGTGCCTGGACTACATGAGGTTGGTGGCAGAAGTCTACCTGGAGGGCCAGAAAGGACCTGGGGACAGGGATCTAAGGAGTATCTCACTTCTCCCTCTCCAGAGGTAAGGCTGCCCTTCGCTCTCAAACAGCACTCCTCCTCAGGGCCAAGTGCCCGGTGAGCACTCGCTGAAGGATCACATGATCACAGCCATATCAGGAAAGTGGCCATGGAGCCCAAGCCCTTCATTTTACAGGTGAGGAAACTGAGGTCCAGGGTGCTACAGTGACTTCCAAAGGCAGGACTGGAAGGCAGGTATTTCTGATTCTGTTCCCCCACACCCTCTAGTGAAGGAAGCAGACTGAGCAGGGGCACCTACCTTTGTGAGCCACCTCCCAGCGGCCTTCCAGAGAACGGTTTCGACCAGTGATGACATACTGATAGCCAACCCAGAACCTGTGGGGACAAAGAAAAGGAAATCAGGGTGGTTTCGACAGGAAGAACAGCCCCACTGGGGTTTCTCTCTCTGTCTCTTACTGAGGGTCTGGTAATTCTCCCGAAGAAAAGGCAGCAGTGAGCTTTGGGCCAAAAGCAGTATCCTCCAGTTATAGAACTCAAAGTAAAGACTTTCTTGAGGTTTGGTTTGACCAAGGATATAATGACACTCATCATTCATTCTTTATGTCGGGGCCACAGAGAATGAAAGGAAAGCCCAGACACACTTTGGCCTTTTCACATTTGCGATTTACTGCTGGCCCCTAAGACTACCACCTGAAATCCGACCTTGCAGCTGACAAATCCCCTTCATGTGGGCCAAAGGACTAAGCATGTAAGGGGGGTCTGCTGTGTCTCTTTCCCAATCCAGGCATCCCTGAAGAAAACTAAGACCTCAACTCTTAACACTGAGCCCTAGCCCAGAGAGCCTTAACTGCCCTGAGGCCCTCGGGCAGCAATCTGAAGAAGGCCACAGGCCCCACCGGAAGATGGTTTGAGGAATACCATGGGTGCCTTGGGTGGTGCTCTGGTCTGGGGAAGACCATGGACCAGCACTACCGCCACCACTGGCAGCCCACTTCCTCAGAATAGCATGTTTAAACACAGAAGATCAAATTGAGAGGATTACAAAGGAAATCGATTCTACTGAAATACGGTTCGAATTTTAAAAACCAAACGCAGTTCACAGGCCCCAAGGTAAGAGCCTCTGCCCTGGGACCTGCTGCCCACCAGAGCTTTTCTGCCACGAGCCAAGTGCTAGTCACTACTGCTGGGCTTGCCTGACAGGAACCTAGAAGCCAGTTTGTCAGAGCTCGAAGAGCCCTCAGAATATTCCAGAAGCCCAGAGGCAGATGAGGACTTCAGAAGCGAGAAGGCAGAGCTGAAAGTATCTTCAGGATTTAGAGTCGCCCTCTTTTAAGGCCCAGAAAGGCACGCCCAAGTGGTGAAATGAAGAGGGAGGCTCCCACTGATACAGGCCCTTGATCTGAGCTCTTCTGCTCCCTCAGCTTCTAGGCTGCCCTTTGCCCTCAGTCCCCATTAAATCTCCTGGCTGACGAGAGCACCTCCCTGGTAGTAAGGGCACCTTTGTCAGATGAGAACACATCTGGTGTGTTCAGAGGGGTCTGATCTCTCTCCCCAGGCCTCTGAAGGCCTGCCTCATGGGAGCAGGAATCACATGTGGCATGCTGGACCACAGAGGACAGAACCAGCTACAACAGCTATGGGGGACGGGGAGCAGAGAAAGAAACACTTCCCAGCGGCTAGAGCTTCCCCAGCCTGGGCTGGGCTGCCCGTCCCTGGAAGTCTGTGAACCCAGGCTGGACAGGCCCCTTTAAAGGGGTGCAGGAAACAGACAGGCACTGAGGCACAGGCAGCACCCCCACCCTGTGTGTTGTGAGACCTGCCATGACAACAACATGTAAGGCCCACCACCCCTGGGCTGGCTCTTTCTGGCTCCTCCCCCCTCCTTCCTTGCCAGCCTGCGCGGCTGTGTGACTCACTTGCGTTGGTCCTTCCACCCAAAGGTCCTTTCCTGTAGGTCCCACTCCTGGGCCAAGACGAAGCGGAGCTCCTGGTCGGTCGTGAAGGCAACTAAGGAGCCATTCACCCGCTGGCAGGTCTGCACGGCGTCCCAGTAATTCTCTCCATTTAGATAGACCTTGTAACAGCTGGCCGTGCCCTCGTAATGATGCCATCCCGTTGGGCACTTTCCTAGGAAACATGAAGGACAGAAGGGAAATAGTCCCCCCCAATTAGGACCGCTACATGAGAGAGACAGAAAGCCTCTGCCCCACTGTCCTGAGAACATAATGAAGCTAGGCCTGGTGTGCATTGAGCACACACACACACTCACACACCCGCACATATTCACACATGCACACCTACACACTCTCAATCATGCATGCACACAGCAGTACTCACACACACACACATTCTCATACACATACCATGCACACATACGCCTCAGGGACTCAATCAGAACACAGTCTCACAGGCCAGGCAAAGAAACAGCCCGCCAAAGTAAAAGCTGGAGGTGCCCAAGCTTCCCTGCGGGGCCTGTCTATGGGGACTCGATGTGACCTCTGGAAAGACATCTCTCTTCAGCAAAGAGAAATGGCAGGAGCCACTTTCACCTCGGAAGGGAAAAGCCACGCAAACCAAAGCTTTTGTGTTCACGCTCTGAAGGAGAAGCAGCTTTGCAGCATCTTTCACATTTCCAGAAGCTCAGGATGCAGCAGGCCGAGTACAAGCCCATTCAATGACTGCTCCTTAAGCATTTTTAAAAATGACCCCAGGCTCACCTGGCTGTTGTCATTATAAAACGAGATGAAGAGGCGAGCAGACATCATTCTTAGTCCATTAAAGTTTCTACCCCCAGCCCCCAAGAGGCTCGTTCTTCTGCAAGCGTTCACTGGAAGCTTCACGAGGTGACAGGGCCTAGAGCTAGCAGGCTCAGCTGAGGACCATCTTTTCTCACCCGGCCTCCAGGGATTCTTTCCCCCATACAGAGAACAACTAAAAGTCAACAGTCAGGCCCTCCAAAAGCAACAGTCTAATCTGAAACTATAGGTCGTCCCTGCAAATCCAAAGAAGGCCTTGGGCAGCCTCATCCAGCAACCAAGCCTTCCCCATGAGCCTTCACTTCTGCCTCGCTGAGCAGCAGATGCTGCTTCTGGTAACACCCTAAGGTTTACAAAGGCCCTCACAACAAACCTGGGGGCACGCAGTGCAGGCCTTCATCATCTCCTGTCCACAAGTCAGGAGATGAAGGCCCCAAAAGGTCACTCAAATAGAAGTGGCCATGCCACTTCTCCAAGACCCCCCAGGCTGGTCCTGTCTTGGCCAAGTCCCTGGCACTACCCACCTCTCCCTTCCAATGCCTGGATTCCCCCTCTGCTACGCACTGCCCCATTGCTCTCGGGGATCACAAGGATTTCTCCCAGGGATAAGGATCCCCTGGCTCTCTAACTGTAACTCCCAGAATTCTGCTCCCCTCCACCTTTGATGCATAGATGTCCAATGTCAGGGTGACCTGGGATATATGATACACCTAAGCTGTAGGTGCCATCATTGTGGAACAGGCTAAATTCCAGGCACAGAATTCCCAAACCTCAATAGGATAAACGGCCCATAAGCTGACATCTACAATCGCCCAATCCAACTTCTTGGGACCTTCCACTGAGGTCCCCCTCCTGTCCCTGGGGACAGGCCCTTTCTAAATCCATTGAGAGTCTCATTCTTGGGTATGTCTGTCATCTAAGAACCATCTAGGCCCAGCTGAAAAAAGACGGAGAGGAGGCCACTCTGGGCCAGTCTTCATTGTGAAGAGGTATCTCCTGACCTGCCTCTTGGTAACTTCCAGCCATTCTTCCTGGTCTAAGTGACAACAGCTGGCTGCTCTGGGCCTCAGTTTCTATATTTATAAAACAGGGATAATAAGGCCAGCAGAGAGAGAGCTGTTGGACCACACACAACAATGTATGCTAAGGGCTGCACATGTGCCAGATTTCACCATTACTAGTTTAAAATACTGCTGCCTCCTCTGGGAAGCCTTTCCTGAGACCTTCTGGAATCCAGGGCAGAACTTGCCCAACAGCTCCCTCACATGACAGCCCCAATGTTGAAGCCAGCTGCCATGTTCCCCCTAAGTCTGTCCCTGTCCATGCCCAAGATCTCCCATCCTCCTACCTGCCGAGTAAGGCCCTTCCTTCCCCACCCTGGCCGCCTTGCTTTGGAAATCTCCAGCTCATCCATGTCCCAATGGGGTGCCCAGAACCGACCCCAGGGGCTACTGTAGGCTCTGCCCAGGGCCCAGGAGACCAGCCCTGCTGCCTACCTTGAGCAGGACTTTCTGGATGTAGCCTCTGACCTCACGAGCCATGGTGGCTGCCATGGCTCACTGGAGGTACCCATGAAACTGGGAATTCACAAAACCCTACTCACCTCTCTCAAATGAGCTATCTGACCATGCCCTGACCCACTGCAACTAGTCTCATCATGCTGATTTCTGGAACACACATTTATTTCTACTCCATTTCATCTTATTAGATCTGGGTCATCAGTGCAGAGTGACAACTCATCTGTGACTTATAATTACTGTTCTCTCTCCCCCAACTTTACAAAAATGCTTTTTAAAGGCCCCATGTTCCGGTTGTCACAATCATTTTGGATCCTGACCCTGTCATCTAATCTTCTGCCTCTCCCTCTCACATCTGTGTCATCTACAGTCTGAAAATGCATGTTCTCTCGACTTCCAGGTCATCCAGTAGCAAACACTGAGCCTTGGGGTCCTCCACTAGAGGCCTCCAGCCAAGCTGACACAGAGTTTGATCCCTTTTTGAGTGAATTCTTCGGCCAGTTCTGAATCCACTATTAGCCTACAACTCATCTCACCCACAAGACAAGGAAAACACTTTGCCATGTAGATAAACTATGCCCTATCCGTCTTCCCCTGCCTGATATGCCATTCTCAGTAGCCTGTTAAACAAGGCCATGGGCTTGTTCTTAAAGGAGTTGGGCCAGCTGCCTCTCAGTGACCACTATTTCCTTGTCTCGATGACCACTGATCCAGACCTGTGCCTTTCCTGGTAGAGGGAGGTTCTGGTGAAGAAACTGCTGCCTACCAGTGGAGGTCAGAAAGTGTCCTGCAAATCCCAGTGGCCCAGGATTCATGACTTCAAGCAGTCCTGTGACATCTATCACATTCCTGATAACAAAGGAGCTTCCTGGAGCACCCAGAGTAACTTCAGTGACTTGCTGGGAGCCCCATGCCAGGCCCCCCCCAAGAGGGGCCTCACTCCGAAGCTCAGGATCTAGCTCCTGGGTTAGGCTGGCTGTCCACATCACTAATTAGGCTTAAGAAAAAAAAACAACTCAAGCCCCACCAGAACTTGCTTAGAATGTGGCACAAGCTTGCCGACAGGACTGTGACATCCGAAATAAAATTATCATTTTAATGTCTAGACAAAACCACTGGGTGTCTGACCCACCAGAAGGTGTGCATAGACCTTCCCATCTCAAAAACAAAGACCATCACAAGTCTACAACTTACTGCTAAAGCGGACAGGCTGAGCCACATTCACTGTATGGAAACGGGTTGTGTCTCCTCTCCCACGACCAGGCCGTGAATCCATGGTCTCCTTTCCATGATAAGAACGTTGGTCCCCAGGCACATCTGCAAGTAAAACAAAATGTCTAATAACCACAAAATGATGTATGCTTTTTGAAGTTGAGCTAAACCGCTTCAGAATGGCAAAAGAGAGAAGAGTTCAAGAATTAATTGGTAACAGATACCATTTTAATTGGAGAAAGGAATTCATTCAACACTCTTTATTAGGTACTGACAAAAGCCAGTATCTGTTAAAATCAACAAACATTTATTAAATTCTGTCAGCCTGCCAAGTTCTGGGCACTGGGGGCTACCCTACGACAGGTTTCCAGGAAGGATTCTGGGGCCTGCCCAGCACGGGCACCTCACAATCTCCCCCACTGTCACACACACTCTCTTCCAGCTCATGCCCTGGGCCATCCACCACTGCTTAACATGTGCCATATCCCTTCATAAGAAGGTTCACTGCTTGAGGGGTAGAGCTGGAGAGAGGCAGAAGTGATTCAGGCCTCAGGTGTGAATCCCCAGCACCCAGAGCTTAATAAATAAACAGCTATTTTTATTAAGCGCATTTGTTACACAGTACCATAGAGTCACCCGGAAGGAGAACATGCTGTTGTACAGGTGAAAAGTTAGAGGTTAGGCCTTCTTACCCTCACCTAGACCACAAGAGTAGCCTGCCAGGCTCCCTGCCTCCAGCCTCTCCCCTCTGCCAGCCCCTCAGCCATTCGGCCTGGCTCCCAAAGTGACCTTCCTTTATAAAGCACAGGTTACCCACTGTATCTGGGGCCAAATCCAA
Source organism: Petaurus breviceps papuanus (assembly GCF_028583685.1). Lineage (NCBI taxonomy): Eukaryota > Metazoa > Chordata > Mammalia > Diprotodontia > Petauridae > Petaurus > Petaurus breviceps. Next base: position 649,787 of record NW_027186331.1, read on the forward strand.
TCTTGTCCCTGACACTCACTAATGTCCCTCACAATCTGGCTCCACACTACCTTCCTGGACTGAGGCCTCTCCTCCCTCACCACCAGCCCCCATGCTGTCCTTCACACACAGTCCCCTTCCCAGGGCCAGATCCTTGCACAGCCCTGCCCCAACACCTACGCCCCCTAGAGATCGCTGGCCTAGATTTAATAAGTGTCATCAGGTTTAGTGGCTTCATCAATCAGTTTTGCATAACTGTTTTTAGCAGTTAGAAGGTAAAGTTTAATGGGTATATGAAGAAATAATTGTGGGTTTTTTTAAAACTAGGGGAAAAAACAGGCCAAGAATCACAGGGGACAAGAGGAGGGGAACTGCATGGAGGCACACTGTGGAACCTGAGAAATAACGAAGAGTTGTTGCCATCTCCAGAACCCCCCAGGGGCTACAAAACACGCTCCTTCCAACAGCCCAAGCCAAGGCTTGTGACAGGCGAACAATCTGTGCTCTACGGGAAGGCAGGCCAGATCAGAAGCACACACCCAAGCCATCTGAGAGCCAAGGAGGGGTGAACACTTCTATCACAAAGTATCAGGAAAGCCTTCAGGAGGGCCTTGGACAACAGGGCTGAATCTGCCACAGAACAAGATTACAAATGTAGGAAGGAGGGGAGGAGCGATGTACAAGTCTCAGGAAGGGGATGGAACAACTCTTGCAGGAGGGGAGCCTTGCATCAGGGAACCACATAAAGAACAAAGTAAGGACAATGTCCAGGCTATCCTGCCTGGACAGTGTGATGCAGATGAAAGGGCAGTGGCCTTGAAGTTGAGAATCCAAGCCGTGACCCTCTTTAGCTATGGGGCCCTGGACAAGTCACCTGACCTCTCTGAGCCTCAGCCTCCTCTTCTGTAAAATGGGTAACTGCTGCTCAGAGCCAGAGGCTGACCAGTCATTTATAGGCCTGAGTCTACAGGATTAATGTGCTTTTTTTGGTGGGGGGGAAGGGGGTGCACAAGAGTTGTTGAGGGGTTGAACTCAACAATCTCAGAGGTCCAGCCAAATTCTGAATTCCATGGCAATGACTTCCATGGAGGAATGAGTTGCGAAAGCCAAGCAACCCACCGTTATTTCTTGGTGATGAGCGATGGAAACTGCAGTTCCCAACTCTATAGGCAAGGTGTCCATTGGGGAGGGGGAGAGAGAAGAGACAGCAGCATTTCCTCATTCCCCAGGACGGTCTAGGAAAATAACAGAGCAAGGACACTTCGAGAAGAACAGCAATGCGGAGGGTTTCTGTTGCAATGCAAACTGCCAAAATCTTGTTAAATGGGATTACAGGAAAGGCAGCAAGATCCTTCTGTTTCCTCTTCTAAAAGACAGCAATAATAAAATTCAGCCCTCAAGGAACTTAAGTACAAAGATAGTATTTACAATCACAGTCTCTCGTGGTTCATACACTAGGAGAGGAGAATGTACCATGTTAAGGGTTCTCCCCCAAAGAAATGACACAGTGCCACAAGGGCTTAGGTTTTTAAATTGCTTTTCCAGGGCAGCCTGGCTTGGCCATCTCATTTCTCAATGAACAATATACACAGGTGATATAGGATGGGGTACAATCAGTCAGCATGGATCCAAAACAGAGAGGTTTCCGAGGAGGGCTTAGAGCCACACACCTCCAGGAGTCCCAGGGAAGGTTCAAGAGTCAGACAGGGATTGGGCTAGATGCCCTAAGAACTCAGAGCTTAGGGGTCTAACACCTTTGATTCCATGACAACCTTGGCCCTCACTACTTCAGTCTTCTGCCCAGAATTTTCCAGTGCTTTTCCAGTCCATGACCCCTGAAGATATCTACACTTTCTGTGACATTCCATGGGTCAAAGTGAGAATGTTCCTAAAGAAGAAAATATGGCTGAGGAAATGAATTATTTGTCAGCATTTGGAAAAATGGAGGAATTCTTTAAAAAGATAATGGACAGAAAACTTAGGGGGAAAATGAAATTTATTACTAAAAAATAACAACAATACATACACATATACAGAGAACAAGGTCTAGATAACATTTTAAAGCTGCAGGGGTGGTAACGAACTGGAACTGAGGGACACTCACTGACCAGTGAATGGCTGAAAAAGTTGTGGTATATGATTGTGATGGAATACAATTGTGCTATAAGAAATGACAAGCAGGATGGTTTTAAAAAAACCTGGGAAGACTTATATGAACTGATGCAAAGTGAAGTAAGCAAAACCAGGAGAGCATTGTACTCAGTAACAGCAACATTTCAAGGTGAGCAGCTCAGGTATTCTCAGCAATACAATGATCCCAGACAATTACAAAGGACTCATTATGAAAAATGCTCTCCGCCTCTAGAGAAAGAACCTATGGGATCTAAATGCAGAGCAAAGCATACTTTTTTAAAATTTTTTTTATGGGATTTTTCTGGAGTCTGTTTTCTTTCCCATCATGACTACTTATGGAAATACATTTTGCATGAATGCACACGTATAACCTATATCAAACTGCTTGCCTTCTCAATGAGGGGGGAGGGAAAGGAAGAATTTGGAACTCAAAAAATGTTTCAAGGAATGTTAACAATTGTTTTTACATATAATCTGGGGGAAAAATTTTTTCAAGTTTATAGGACATTTTAGATACAACAATACTGTGGAGAGAGTTGTCTATGAGTCAGAAAACAGAAGCTGAGAAAAGAAAAGGTAAGAGAAGGGAGAGTAGAATGAGAGAACAAATGTAAAAAAAAAAAAAGGTGAGAAAGGAAAAGAGAGAAAGATGGGGCAAAGTTGTTCTGGCCTCCAAGAGGCCAGCTAGGAGACTTGGGTCCTGAGGACAGGGGCTGCTATTACTCCAGAGGGTTTCTTCAGAGGGTTCCAGCCAGATGGTCCAGAATCCGCTCATAAAATACAAAAGGCCCAGCCTCCCTCATCCACTCACTTTCCAAGCTCACAAAACAGATACTCCCTAGGCCCATTCTTATGTTTCCCTTCCTCTGATGGGTCAGTTCTCCCAGGACATCCATTTTAAGGAAAGTGCCCCTCCCAGTCATGTCTTCCATATCCTCTGGGCTCCATTTCAGACTCTCTAGATTTTCTCCACCATTCCCTCTGTGCAAATGCCTTCTTCCTCCCTCCTCCTCTTTCCCCTATCAGAATGCAAGCTCCCTGAAGGCAGGAGCCATCTTTCTTTCTGCTTGCACTGGTATTCCCAGGGCTTAACATGATGCCTGGCACAATATAAGTGTTTAATAAATGCTTGGTAACCTGTTGATTTATAGACAAAATAGGACAGCGTGTAACTGGCTATTCTCTGCCTCAGTTCTGTAAGGGTGAATAAGGTGGCCCAAGCTAAGGAGAGGGACTCTCTTCTCTGGATCAGTGGCCTCTTCCCATGCCCCTGCTTCATGCATCTGTCCCTAAGTATAGCCAGCAGGAGGCTGGGAGTACAGTGGGAACAGGGTGCACAGTGGTACATGCTAGGCAAGTACACTAGGGAGAAAAGAGGTCTGCAGAAAATAACTAAGAGCTTTGAATCAGGGCTGCCCAAGGAGATGGAGCCTCAGTTTCCCGCTTGGTGAAATAAAAGGGTTGATCTAGATGGTAAGTGAAAGGACCCCTCTCAATCTGGAAATCTGAGATACTAAAGACACAAAGGTCCCCCCCCCACCAACAGCCCCGCTTTTCCCCCGGTGTCTCCTCTCACACTTCATGCCATCTAACTCACATCACAAACGTCTGGCTAGGCTTTAACCAGCTTCTCTGAGTTTTCTTTTAGACAAGGTTATAAAAGTTACCAGTTCTAAAAATGCACCCAAAAAATCACTTGGAAAATGAAAACTAGGAGTGAAACTTGCACCTCTCCCAGTTTGTTCCAGTGCTCTAAAGAGCTTTCCCAGAATCTACGAAAATGAGCTTTGTCTGGTTCCCCTTGGAGAATGTTTGTGAAGGTGATTAAAAAGGGTGATGTGGCAAACTGGGTGTCTAGGGGATCACTTCCTGCTGGGTTCAGATGCTGCTAACACGCAAACTCTATTTCAGGAAGCTCTAAATGTATTTCCTTTGCACCACAGGTCACAGATGCACAAAAAAGGATCACATTACCAACTGAATTGAATTGAATTCAGCAAACAATTAAGCACCTACAAGGGACAGGCCTCTGCCTGGTGATAATACAGCAATGAAAAGTAAATGCAGCTTCTGCCCTCACGAGTAGGGAGAAACCAAAGCATGTACACAAACTGCTAACACAAGGCAGAAAGTGGCAATGCAAGAGAGAGGCCCCCACGTGTGCAATGAGAAGCATGAGTAGGGCAAGCTCATGTCCCGTTTTCAGGGGTCAGAGGTGCAGGGAAGGGACGAGCAAGGAGGGCTCAAGAAAGGTTCCATGGAGAAGAAGGCAGTGCATCAATGGCCCTTCCTCAAAGCCTCCAGAAGGGCAGCTAAAACTGAATGAGCACGCCTAGGTCAGTGAAAAGGCCTAGTGGGCAGCTGTGTGAATGGGCCATCCAGGTCAGGCTTAAAGCTGGACTTCTCTGCAGCAGCAGCAGCATGGTAGCATTCGACATTTGGCTGAAAGGTACTACAGACAATAAAGTAACATCAAACATTTTCACAGCAAGCTTCTATGATGAAGATCTTATTTCTCAAATATCTACTAAGTATAGAACCAAGGTAAATGTATTTTTAAAAAAGAACAATTCCCCAACTGATAAATGGTCAAAGGATATAGACAGGCAGTCTTCAGAAGGAGAAATCAAAGTTATCTCTTGTCATATGAAAAAATGTTCTAAATCACTATTGACGAGAAAAAGGCAAATTAACAGCTCTGAGGTGGCACCTCACACTATCAGAAATGAAAAATCCTGGACAGGAGGAGGGGAAAAGAGGGATGCAATGAAATGATCCAACCTAGAGAACAATTTGGAACTATGCCTAAAGGGTTATAAAACTGTGTTTTCCTTTCAGCCAGCAAGAGCACTGCTAGGTCTGTCCCCAAAGAGATCAAAGAAAAGGCAAAGCTCCTGCTTGTACAAAAATATTTCTAGCAGCTCTTTTTTGTGGAGGCAAAGAACTGGAACATGAGAGGATGTCCATCCACTGGGGAATAGCTGAACAAGCTGTGGTCTATGATTGCGATGGAGTAGCATTGTGCTTTAAGAAATGTGCTATAAGGAGGGATGGGGGGCAGCTAGATGGCAAAATGAATAGAGCACCAGCCCTGGAGTCAGGAGGACCTGAGTTCAAATCCGGTAACACAGAAAAACTAGCCATGCAATCTTGGGCAAGTCACTTAACCCCAACTGCCCCCTCCAAAAAGCAAAAAAAAAAAAAAAAATGACAAGGAGGTGGTTTCAGAAAAAACGATGAGTTCTACATGAACTGATGCACAGTGCAGTGAGAAGAACTGGGAGATCATTGTGCACAGTAACACTAATATTGTAATGATGATCAACTGTGAAAGACTTGGCTACTCTGATCAATGTAATGATCCAAGACAATTCTGAAGGACTGATGAAGATAAAATGCTACCCATCTCCAGAGAAAGAACTGATAAACTCGAAATGCAAACTGACATAGAATTTTCTCACTTTATTTTTCTTGCCTTTTTTTCCCAGTATAGCTAATATGGAAATATTTTGCATGACTTTACATGTATATCATGTCATATAATATCATATTGCTTGCCTTCTCAGTGGGCAGAAAAAGGGGTAGGAAGAAGGGAGAGAATTTGGAGCTCAAAATTTAAAAAGAAAGGAATATTTACAATAAATAACAGAAAAAATATTTTTGACTTACAAAAATCCATCCACCCAGATCATCCAAAGAACTCAAAATAAGACGGAATTTGGCCACTGTTTAGGGGCCCCCCTGCTCCAGGATCTCAAGTGGCATGAGAGCAGACCTTCCAGCCAGGGAGAAGAGACAGGGTCAGACACTGGAGCTTCAGGGAGTCTCTGAAATAATCTACTCCCACATCCCATTTTACAAAGAAGGAAAAGTCCTCAAGAATATTCAGCATCCAGGATGTGTTTAATCAATGCCTGCTAGATGCCTGGCTGGACCTAGGCTTAACAGACTATTTTAATTTACCAACCCCTGGCCACTCCTGAGCTAGGTGGGGTCCTTTACCATGGCCTACATGACTGGGTTCATAACTGGGCTCATCTGCTCCTGGGAGAATCTTTGAGAGCCCAAAGTCAGGCCCATGATGAGCTGAGGCCTGGGAGGGCCATTAGTGGAACTGGAGAACACATGGAAGGATGTCAGCACTGTGAAGTAACCCAGAATGGAGGCAATGCCCCTATCGACCTTCCTGAACTATCAACCTCTTTCATCACTCTTAAGCAATGGTTCTTCCTGTGATGGCCTAATCCCAGGGTACAAAGACACATAACAACCTGAGGCTTTTGAAATACCCCTACAAGTGGTCATCCAGGCTAAAGACAGTGCCGGGAAGAGTCAGAGATGGAAAGCTCACTGCCTTGATGATCTAAAGAAAAGAATGGAAAGAAAGAGGAAAAGGAATACACTGTGGACGGGTGCAGCTGAGCCTCATCTGAACTGATCAAAGGAGCGAAGAATACACACAGAGTGGAATACAGAAAGACATTTCATTCAACAGGGAATAGGAGTCAAAGGAGGGAAGGGAGAAGGGGGAACTAAAGGGAAAACAGATTAAGAGATGGGCAGCTAGATGTTGCCATAGTGCCCAGAGCTCCAGGCAGACATTTACTAGCTGTATGACCCTGGGCATGTCACTTCACTGTTTGCTTCCATTCTCTCATGCGTAAAATGGGCTGGAAAAGGACATGGAGAACCACTGCCGTGTCTTTGCCAAGAAAACCCCAAACGGGGTCACAGAGAGTCAGACACGACTAAGGCAAGTGAACAAGATTAAGAGAGGGATCATTCCTAGGCAAACACACTCTAGGGACATACAAAAATACTGACAGCAGCAATTTCTGAGGTGGCCAAGAATGGGGATCCGAGAGGACGTCCACAAATTGGGGAAAGGATGAACAGATGTGATGAATGCTACTGCACTGTAATGATGAAGGTTTCAGAGTTTTCAGAGAAGCCTGGGAAGAGTCCTATGGACTGAACAGAATCAGGAGAACAATCTATGCAAGGACACCAATATGGTAAAGGTGAACGCCTCTGCCAGTACTCAGAACTCCGCTCAGTGTAACAAGCAATGATCGACCCAGATTCTAGACCAGTGACTAGTGACGAACTAGGCTCCCGCCCACTGATCAATGGAGAACTCGAGAGCAGGACGAGGCCTCGCTGTCCTGGATGTGGCCAGTGCGGACCTTTGATCCTGCTGACCACATGTTTGTAACAGGGTTTGTTCTTCTTAATTTCTCAAAAAGGAAAAGGAACAAAGGGGGTGGAGCTGGGGCAAGAGCTAACAGCTGATAACAAGTATACTCCTTGGACTTTCATTAAGAAAAGAAAGCTGCAGTAAAAATGTTTTAGGGCGGCTAGGGGGCACACTGAGTAGAGCACTGGCCCTGGAGTCAGGAGGACCTGAGTTCAAATGTGACCTCAGACTTTAACACCTATTAGTTGTGTGGCCTTGGGCAAGTCACTTAACCCCAACTGCCCTTCCAAAAAAAAAGCAAAAAAAAAACTTTTTTAAAGGCAGATCTTTACTGACTAAAAACACAATAGCAATTAACAAAAAAGAAAAGAAAAGAAAAGAAAGCTCACTAACCCTTGGGCATATTCTGGGTCAGAAAAGAACACAGTAAATAAACTGTTTACATTATTTGGTTAAAAGTATGTAACTATGGGGAGGCTAGCTGGTGCAGTGAATAGAGCACTGGCCCTGGAGTCAGGAGGCCCTGAGTTCACATCTGGCCTTGGACACTTAACACCTACTAGTGTGACCTTGGGCAACTCAAGCCCAATTGCCCTGCCTTTCCCCCACCAAAAAAGCAAAAAAACATAAAGTATGTAACTACTTCTGATGTTGGATTTTTATTCTGTTTTGGTTAGTTAGTATCTGAGACTATCATTAAGTATGGATACAGATTAACAGCATGTCCAGGCCACGGCCAGACATGTGGCAGGACCTCAGACCACATTTGCAGACGCACCAACAATAAGGTTTGTCCATGTTCTCGTCACTCACCTGGACAGCCCACCTCGTCACTCTCATCTTCACAGGTCCCCCTGCCGTCACATTGCCAGGAAAGGGGTATACACTGGATGGCACCACTGCGACAAGCAAACTGGCCTGGGCTGCACCGCAATTCTACAAGACACAAGTTTGCAAAATAATTCAGGAGGTGGAGATGACCTGATATGCTGCCTGGATGATCCATGATGACACAGATTAAGTCTAGCTAAGTTCAACACAAGCCATTCAATTCAAAAACATTTATTAAGGTGCAGGTGTTGGAAATATCTCAAAAAGCCAACTTTCTAGTAGGGAACTCACCAGGTAAGGCTGAGCCTGGAGGAAGAGGAGTCTTGTGGGAGGTGGCATTCAAGATGGAGGCCGAGCATTAGGAAGGCCTTAGAGATGCACAGAGGCGGGAGATGGAGATGGAGATAGAGCTTCGGGGAAAGGAATACAATTGGGTAGATCTGAAAGCTTGGGAAGGGGAGGAAAGGACTGGGTAGCTTGCTGGTTCTTTTCAAAGGGGAATCAGGTAACCCACTAACAATGGAAACACCTCTCTTGGTCCTTTCCTCCATTCTCTTTCCTTCTCACTTCTCCTCTAAGGCTATAGGACTGAAAGCATGTCCAGGTCCCAAGAAAGCTTAAAGGACATAAATTAACAAATGTACTTATAAAGAAAAATGAAAGGCTTTAGTAAAAATACGAAGTTGATGGGGGCGAAAAGAAGTGCCATTCAGAAAACCAGAGTCCTGCACCTGAGTCTTCCTTCAACACCGTCTTGGAGGTGAGCTTGGGGTCTTCAAAGCTGAGCCATCAGAAGATAATCTTTAAGCAGGAAAGGCTGATGAAAGACAGTATGACTTTATCCAAGAACCAGCCTCATTTAAGAGACTCATCAAAACAAACAAACAAACAAAGGCTGGTGATTTCTTTTTCACAACAGCAACTTAAAAGCTGGTCTGAGACATGGAAGCACAGTACGCTAAAGTGAAAAGAAGGAGAGCCCACACAAATAAAAGCAGCAGTCGCTCAAAGTACTGAAGGAGGATCAGAACCTCCTCTCACATGACCCTTCATTTACCTTGCTTCTGCCGCCTGTCTGGGATACTAGGCAATAAGCTCCACGAGAACAGCCTAACATCACTCTTGTCTAAACTTTGCACCCTTCAGTCAGGGCCAGCCACAGTGCTCTGGGCATGGGAGGCAGGCCTTTCATGAATGTTTGCTGAATGAATATGTATGTTGAATTAAACACCATAAATGAAGAACAAAGTGCAGTTTAAAGACACAGGAAACAATTTTCAGATGCAAAAAAAAAAAAAAAAGACTTATTTCTGAACTGAAGTTCTGAATCGAAATCTGAATGGAGGCAGGCACATGGTGGGCAAAGAAACGTGCAGAGGCCTTGAAAATGTATAAACTCAGGCAAATTAAAACCACGCTAGACTTTTTCATTGGATGCATGGTACAGAGTTCAAAGGAAATATGGCCTACAAACTGGTCACACATTTAAGATTAGACAGTAACATTTACTAAACAGCATTCTGATATGAAAGGCTAGCACAGCTTTCATAGGCAACATATAGACTGATGAGGTGGGAGACCAGATTATAGTTTAAAAAGGGAGAGACTAGGCACCAAGGGAAAACCTCATTCTCTATCCTATCCTCACCTACAGGGAGAAGCTCCAGTCTTCTTGGATGGAGAGGACTCCCTGAGGAGTCACTAACCTTTTTCCTACCCCCACCCTTCACCCTGCAAGAGAGGAAAAGAAAGGCAGACAGCTGTAATGGGAATGTAAATTTTTAAGATCTTCCCTGCCCCTAGGCTAGAGTGCACCTTGAGCCGGGGGTGGGAGGCTTGTTTTTCAGTAGATACTTCTTGATTGGCCAGTGAGTCAATAAGGTTGTTACATTCTCTGAGCCAGGAGAAGGCTATATAAGCCCAGATGTGAGGCTTTGTTTTGGGGGCTCACTTTGAGAAGTGTTCTGTGATTTGATCAGATGAAACTCTGGGAAGCCGTTGTTGAGAGCCCCCCTCCTTTGAAAAACCCAAATGTTGATTTGGTATGGATGTAATGGTTGGACAATTTGGAAATCTGTCTACTTGATCTGTTTCTGTCTTGATAACTCTGAAGTTCAGGGTGCTGACCTTTTTCCCCTGACCTAGGTAAACGATATATGTTTGACTGATTAAAGTAAGCTTGTTAACCCATTTTGAGTTGCTTTCCTTTATCAAAGCAGATCTAAGAACCTGTGCTGGCAACCACCCTGGGGATGCTTAGGGGGCTTGCTGCTACAATAGCATCTGACATGTACCACAAAGGCTTGGAGAGCACATTTCAAAAGGTTCACAGCAAAGACAGGTAGGATCCCAGGGACTAACATTCCAGAGGGAAAGTCAGTCCAGGGTGGAGGGGAAAACTCCTAAGAATGAAATCTGAAGAAACAAAGAGAAAATTCAATACATAAGAGAGGAGTCCACAACCAACTCAGATGTGTCCAGAAGTTAGGAAGCAAGGGGAAGAAACAGAGGAGGGATCCCAAAGCCTTCATATCCCAGTTCAGCACAAAGGACTGTTGGGAGTACTTGTGCTCAGAGTGAGCTGGGCAGAGAAGAGAACAAAACATGACAAATGGGAGGGTTGGCTAGACTGCAGAAGAGGAAGATGAAAAAGGGAGAAGGTGACCCAATATGGCATTTAAAATCCTTCCTACCTGTCCAGCCTTCTCAGACTTCTCCCTCTTCCATCCGCTCTATGCCCCAACCTCCTGTTCCTCTCACAGGCTCACTCTAGGTCCAGCCTCAACCTTCTCTGCCCTCGATCCATGCTTCATGCCCGGCATGCTCCCCTTCTTCACCTCTGCCTCTCAGCTTCCCTCTTCTGTTGTAGGGCTTTTCTGGTCATCCCTTCCCCCATGGTTTCCTTCCATTTACACTATATAAACTTCACATGTGCAGAGTTTTTTGTATGTGGTTTCCCTATTCCAATGTGAGGTGCTTGGGAGCAGGGACCATGTTGGCACCTGTTCCGGTATTCCTTGTGCCTGGCATACAGTAAGTGTTTAATAAATGCCTGCTGGGGGGTGGAGCCAAGATGGTGGAACAGAAGCAGTAACTTTTCTAAGCTCCTTCGTGAATCCCATCACTAAACCTTAAAAAGTGAATCTGAATGGATTTTGGGGTGTCAGAATGCACTGGGAGACAGCATGGCAGAATCCAGCCCAGGAAAGTGCCCACATGGGTCTGGGCAGGGGGAGCGCAGAGCACATGGGGCTGCAGCAGCTCAGAGAGCAGACTACAGCAGAGAGAGAAGGAGCCTCAGATAGGGACCCACCCACCCCAGGGGAGATTTGCAGCCATCTCACCAGCATCTCACCATGGAAGAGAGGATCCACTGGAGCCAGGTAAGAGAGGGCTCGGGGCCCCCAGCAGAGACAGCAGCTTCTTCTGGGGCTATCAGGCCCCAGCCTGGAAGTTTAGAAACTGCTCGCCTGACTTCCCAGAGCCTAGGATGACAAAGTGAACTCTGGCTGCTCCCATCCCCCCTCCCTGACCTAGAAAACCCAGAGATAAGTGTCCCACCCAGAGTAAAATCCTGAGACAGAGGAAATAGCCTAGGGTTTGGGAGTCATAGAGAAGGGGTGTAACTGAGGCAGCAATAAGTCTGAAGAGAAGAGGGGTAGGGGTCCCAACAAGGCCTACCTCACCTGACCAGCAAAAGCCTGCCAGAGCGGTAGCCCAGGGGCATAGAGGCAGCCCAGGGGCATAGAGGCAGAAATCTGGAGAGGCAGGACCACCCCTCCTCCACTGAGTACTCTGTGAGCATCAGCATAACTTAATGGAAACCCTGAGGGCCCTTGCCTTGGCCTCAATCTACATACCCAGAGGCTACAGCACACAAAGCCAAAAACCAGGCACCTTGCTCCCAGCCTGAGAAATTAGGAACTAGGAAGCTACAATAGGAAGGAAGGAAGCTGAGAAGGAGAAGGGGAAGACAAGTAAATCCATTAGAGCTTATTATAGCGAGCAAGAACAACCAAATACAGAGGACAACATGGACTCTATACTCACTGAGACCACAGAAGGAAACAGGAACTGGTCTCAAGCCCAAAAAGCACTCTTGGAGGAGCTCGAGAAGGATTTTAAAGCCTTATTAGGGAGGCAGAAGACAAATTTAAATCTACAGTGACCAAATTGGAAAAAAGTTTCACTGAAGAAAACAAATCCTTAAAAAGTAAAATTAGTGAAGTAATTGGAGAAAACACCTTCCTAAAAAGGACCTTCAAAAACTAAACAAAGAGAATAATTCACTAAAACACAGAATCAGTCCACTTGAAGCTCAGGTGTCTATGATGCTCCAAGAGTCAATCAAACAAAACATGAAGACTGAAAAATTGGAAGAAAGTATAAAATATCTCACTGGAAAAACAACTGACCTAGAGAACAGATCCAGGAGAGATAACTTACGAATTATTGGTCTACCAGAAAGCCATGATAAAAAATAAAAACAGCCTGCACAACATCCTCCAAGAGATTGCAAAGAAAACTGTCCTAAAGTCCTGGAATCAGAAGATAAAATAGCTATCAAAAGAATTCACCGGACTCCCCCTGAAAGAGATCCCAAATTGAAAACTCCAAGAAATATAGTAGCTAAATTCCAGAATTACAAGATTAAGGAGAAAATACTGCAAGCATCCAAAAAGATAAAATTCTTATATTGTGGAACTACAGTTAGAATCACACAGCACCTAGCAGCTTCTACATTAAAAGATCGGAGGGATTGGAATTTGATATTTCATAGCGCAAAAGAGCTAGGAATGCAACCCAGGATTGACTACCCAGCAAAACTGAGCATAATCTTTCAGGCAAGGAGATGGTCATTTAATGAAATAAGGGACTTCCAGACTTTCCTGATGAAAAAGCCACAGCTCAATGGAAAATGTGATCTCCAATTACACGACTCAAAAAAGACATAAAAAGGTAAACAAGGAAAACACACACACATATATACACACATACACCCATGCACATAACTTGGGATACAATAAGAGCAAAATATTCACATCCCTATATGAGAAGCTGATAACTGTCAATATCGAAATTTATATGATTATCATGATCCTTAAAAGGGTTATACATAGATAGAGGATGTGGGTATAAATGAACTAACCTGATAATAAAAAAAAAACCTTATAAAGGGGGTCAAAGGGACTGCAATGGGATAAAAGGAAAGGATGAGACAGAAAAAGGTAAATTATGCCATACAAAGAGGCATAAAAACACACTATAGTAGAGGGGAAGGAAAGAAGGAGAGGAACCTCAGTTGAACATTATTCTTACTGGTTCTGGTTCAAAGAGGGATCACATAATCAGTTAAGTTTAAGATTCTAACGTGAAAAGACATGAAAACTCATTAAATAGAGGGAAGGGAGGGAGGGAGAGGAGGACTGTATGAAATTTACTCTTATTGGTTTGGGGTCAAAGGGGAAATAACATACTCTGATAACTACAAAAATCTATTGTGTCCTATAGGCAGTAGGAGGGTAAGGGAGGGATAAAAAGGGGGGGATTAGAGGAGTGGGAAACAGTAGTAAGGGGAGAGGGTAGGTAAAGAAGGGGGGGTAACCAGGAGGGAACACTGAGGGAGGTGGTGGTCAAAAGGAAAACCCTCAAGGAGGGGAAGGGAGAAGGAAGAAACAAAACCATAAGCAGGGGAGGGAACAGGATGGAGGGGAAGGAACAGATAGTCATCATTACTGTGAATGTGAATGGGAAGAACTCTCCCATAAAACAGAGAGGGATAGCAGAATGGATTAAAAACCATAATCCTATAATATGCTGTCTACAAGAAACACATTGGAAACAAAGGTATATCCACAGGGTAAAGATAAAAAGCTGGAGTAAAATATATCATGCCTCAACTAAAGCAAAAAAAGCAGGGATAGCATTCCTCATCTCAGATAAAGCAAAAGCAAAAACAGATCTAATTAAAAGAGATAAGGAAGGAAACTATATCCAGCTAAAAGGCACCATTGAGAATGAAGCAATATCATTACTTAACATATATGCACCAAGTGGTATAGCGTCCAGATTCCTAGAGGAGAAGTTAAGGGAATTAGAGGAAGAAATAGAGAGCAAAACTATACTAGTGGGGGACCTTAATCTCCCCCTCTCTGAACTTGATAAATGTAACCTCAAAATTAACAAGAAAGAAGTTAAGGAGGCTGTAATGGAAATGCAGATTTAAAGATCTTCCCTGCCCCTAGGCCCTTTGACAGGCTTAAGGGACTCTGAGAACCTTCCTTGATTTGAAAATATACTCTGCCTCCTAATAGGCTGAATGTGATCACATGGAGCCTGTGGCAGGAGGTTTGGTTTTCAGGAATGCCCACACCTTGATGCTGTGTGATTGGGCAGTGGGTCAAGAGGGTGGTTACATTCTCTGACCCAGGAGAAGGCTATATAATCCCTGATGTGAGGCTTTGCTTTGGGGCTCACGTTGAGAAGTGTTCTGTGATTTGATCAGATGAGACTATGGGAAGCCGTTGTTGAGAGCCCCCCCTGGCTTTGAAAAACCCAGATGTTGATTTGGTATGGATGTAATGGTTGGACAGTTTGGAAACCTGTCTACTTGATCTGTTTCTCTGTCTTGATAATTCTGTCTGTATAGTCTGAAGTTCAGGGTGCTGACCTTTTTCCCCTGAACTAGGTAAACGATATATATTTGACTGATTAAAGTAAGCTTGTTAACCAATTTTGAGTTGCTTTCCTTTAGCAAAGCAGATCTAAGAACCTGTGTTGGCAGTCACCTTGGGGATGCTTGGGGTGCTTGCTGCTACAGAGGTGAATAGAATTTTAGAGATGCTAGATATGATAGATCTCTGGAGAAAACTGAATGGGGATAAAAAAGAATATACTTTCTTCTTAACGGTTCATGGCACATACTCAAAAATCAACCATGTTCTAGGGCATAAAAACCTCACAATTCTGTGCAGTAAGGCAGAAATATTAAATGCATCCTTCTGAGATCATTTTACTGCAATAAAAACTTATATGCAATAAAGGGCCATGGAAAAACAGACTAAAAACTAATTGGAAATTAAACAATTTAATCCTAAATAAAGAGTGGGTCACACAAGAAATTATAGAAACAATCAGTAACTTCATTCAAGAGAATGATAATAATGAGACAACATACCAAAATTTGTGGGATGCATTAAAGGCAGTTCTTAGGGGAAATTTTATATCCCTGAGGGCATGCATGATTAAATTAGAGAAAAGGGAGGTCAATGAATTGGGCATGTAATTGAAAAACCTAGAAAAAGAACAAATTCAAAATCTCCAATTAAATACCAAATTAAAAATATTGAAAACCAAAGGAGAGATTAATAAAATTGAAATTAAGAAAACTATTGAATTAATAAATAAAACAAAGAGCTGGTTTTATTAAAAAAACAATAAAATTGACAGACCCTTAGTCAATATAATAAAAAAAGAAAGAAAAAAAAACAAATTATGAGTATCAAAAACGAAAAGGGTGAACCTACCTCCAATGAAGAGGAAATCAAAACAATAATTAGGTTCCCAATTGCATGCTTATAAATTTGACAATCTTAAGAGAAATGGATGAATATTTACAAAAATACAAGTTGCCCAGATTAACTGAACAGGAAGTAAATTACTTAAATAACCCCATCTCAGAAAAAGAAATTGAACAAGGCATCAGGCAAACTCCCTAGAAAAAAATCTCCATGGCCAGATGGATTTACTAGTGAATTCTATCAAACATTTAAAGAACAATCGATTCCAATATTCTACAAACTATTTGAGAAAATTAGTGAAGAAGGAGTCCTACCAAATTCTTTTTATGACACAAGTATGGTACTGATACCTAAATCAGGAAGAGATAAAACAGAGAAAAAAAATTATAGACCCATCTCCCTCATGAACATAGATGCAAAAATTTTAAATAAAATATTAGCAAAAAGACTACAACAACTTATCTCAAGAATAATACACTTTGATCAGGTAGGATTTATTCCAGGAATGCAAGGATGGTTTAATATTAGGAAAATCATCAGTATAATTGATCATATCAACAATAAAACTAGCAGAAACCACATGATTATCTCAATAGATGCCGAAAAGGCTTTTGACAAAATACAACATCCATTCCTATTAAAAACACTAGAAAGTATAGGAATAAATGGACCTTTCCTTAAAATAATAGGTAGCATCTATTTAAAACCATCAGAAAACATTATATGTAATGGGGAAAAGCTAGAAGCATTTCCAGTAAGATCAGAGGTGAAACAAGGGTGTCCATTATCATCCCTCTTATTCAATCTGGTACTAGAAATGTTAGCAGTAGCAATTAGAGAAGAAAAGGAAATCAAAGGAATCAAATTAGGCAAAGAAGAGACCAAGCTATCACTCTTTGCAGATTATATGATGATATACTTAGAAAATCCTAGAGAATCAAGTAAAAAAAAAACTACTTGAGACAATAAATTAATTTGGCAAAGTTGCAGGATATAAAATAAACCCACATAAATCCTCGACATTCCTATATATTTCCAACGAAATTCAACAGCAAGAGATAGAAAGAGAAATCCCATTTAAAGCTACTGTAGACATTATAAAATATTTGGGAATCTACCTGCCAAAACAAACCCAGGACCTATATGATTACAACTATAAAATACTTTTCACATAAATAAAGTCAGATCTAACTAATTGGAAAAGTATCAATTGCTCATGGCTGGGTCGAGCTAATATAATAAAAATGACAATTTTACCTAAGTTAAATTATATATTTAATGCCATGCCAATCAATTTACCAAAAAACTACTTTATAGAGCTTGAAAAAAGAGTAACAAAATTCATTTGGAAAAATAAATGGTCCAGAATATCAAGGGAATTAATGAAAAGAAATGCTAGGGAAGGTGGACTAGCTATACCACATTCAATCTGCATTATACAGCAGCAGTCATCAAAACTACCTGGTACTGGCTGAGGAATAGAGGAGTGGATCAATGGAATAGATTAGGCACACGAGATTCAGAAGTCAACGACTATAGTAATCTATTGTTTGATAAACCCCAAGACCCCAGTTTTGGGGATAAAAACTCAGTATTTGACAAAAACTGCTGGGAAAACTGGAATATAGTATGGCAGAAACTGGGCACAGACCATTATGTAACACCATATACCAAAATCAAGTCTAAATGGGTGCATGATCTAGGTATAAAGGTTGATACTGTAAGCAGTCTTGGAAAACAAGGAATAGTTTACCTGTCAGATTTGGGGAGAGGGAAAGACTTTATGACTAAATAAGAATTAGAGAGCATTATAAAATGCAAAATGGATAATTTTGATTACATTAAACTGAAAAACTTCTGTACAAACAAAGCCAATGTAACCAAGATTAAGAGGGAGGTGGGAAATTGGGAAAGAATTTTTACAACCTATGTCTCTGATAAAGGACTCATTTCTAAAATATACAGAGAATTGAGCCAAATTTATAAGAATACAAGTCATTCCCCAATTGATAAATGGTCAAAGGATATGAACAGGCAGTTTTCAGAGACAGAAATTAAGGATATCTATAAGCACATGAAGAAATGCTCTAAATCACTATTGATTAGAGAAATGCAAATCAAAAACAACTCTGAGGTACCACATCTCACCAATCAGATTGGCTAAGATGACAAAACAGGAAAATGACAAATGCTGGAGAGGATGTGGGCAAACTGGAACACTAATGCATTGCTAGTGGAGTTGTGAACTGATCCAACCTTTCTGGAGAGCAATCTGGAATTATGCCCAAAGGGCTATAAATAATTTCATACCCTTTGACCCAGCAATACCACTTCTAAGGTTATATCCCAAAGAGATCATAGAAGTGGGAGATAGACCCATATGT
>NW_027186331.1:668230-759844 GCF_028583685.1 Petaurus breviceps papuanus
TTGATAATTCTGTCTGTATAGTCTGAAGTTCAGGGTGCTGACCTTTTTCCCCTGAACTAGGTAAACGATATATATTTGACTGATTAAAGTAAGCTTGTTAACCAATTTTGAGTTGCTTTCCTTTAGCAAAGCAGATCTAAGAACCTGTGTTGGCAGTCACCTTGGGGATGCTTGGGGTGCTTGCTGCTACAGAGGTGAATAGAATTTTAGAGATGCTATATATGATAGATCTCTGGAGAAAACTGAATGGGGATAAAAAAGAATATACTTTCTTCTTAACGGTTCATGGCACATACTCAAAAATCAACCATGTTCTAGGGCATAAAAACCTCACAATTCTGTGCAGTAAGGCAGAAATATTAAATGCATCCTTCTGAGATCATTTTACTGCAATAAAAACTTATATGCAATAAAGGGCCATGGAAAAACAGACTAAAAACTAATTGGAAATTAAACAATTTAATCCTAAATAAAGAGTGGGTCACACAAGAAATTATAGAAACAATCAGTAACTTCATTCAAGAGAATGATAATAATGAGACAACATACCAAAATTTGTGGGATGCATTAAAGGCAGTTCTTAGGGGAAATTTTATATCCCTGAGGGCATGCATGATTAAATTAGAGAAAAGGGAGGTCAATGAATTGGGCATGTAATTGAAAAACCTAGAAAAAGAACAAATTCAAAATCTCCAATTAAATACCAAATTAAAAATATTGAAAACCAAAGGAGAGATTAATAAAATTGAAATTAAGAAAACTATTGAATTAATAAATAAAACAAAGAGCTGGTTTTATTAAAAAAACAATAAAATTGACAGACCCTTAGTCAATATAATAAAAAAAGAAAGAAAAAAAAACAAATTATGAGTATCAAAAACGAAAAGGGTGAACCTACCTCCAATGAAGAGGAAATCAAAACAATAATTAGGTTCCCAATTGCATGCTTATAAATTTGACAATCTTAAGAGAAATGGATGAATATTTACAAAAATACAAGTTGCCCAGATTAACTGAACAGGAAGTAAATTACTTAAATAACCCCATCTCAGAAAAAGAAATTGAACAAGGCATCAGGCAAACTCCCTAGAAAAAAATCTCCATGGCCAGATGGATTTACTAGTGAATTCTATCAAACATTTAAAGAACAATCGATTCCAATATTCTACAAACTATTTGAGAAAATTAGTGAAGAAGGAGTCCTACCAAATTCTTTTTATGACACAAGTATGGTACTGATACCTAAATCAGGAAGAGATAAAACAGAGAAAAAAAATTATAGACCCATCTCCCTCATGAACATAGATGCAAAAATTTTAAATAAAATATTAGCAAAAAGACTACAACAACTTATCTCAAGAATAATACACTTTGATCAGGTAGGATTTATTCCAGGAATGCAAGGATGGTTTAATATTAGGAAAATCATCAGTATAATTGATCATATCAACAATAAAACTAGCAGAAACCACATGATTATCTCAATAGAGGCCGAAAAGGCTTTTGACAAAATACAACATCCATTCCTATTAAAAACACTAGAAAGTATAGGAATAAATGGACCTTTCCTTAAAATAATAGGTAGCATCTATTTAAAACCATCAGAAAACATTATATGTAATGGGGAAAAGCTAGAAGCATTTCCAGTAAGATCAGAAGTGAAACAAGGGTGTCCATTATCATCCCTCTTATTCAATCTGGTACTAGAAATGTTAGCAGTAATAATTAGAGAAGAAAAGGAAATCAAAGGAATCAAATTAGGCAAAGAAGATACCAAGCTATCACTCTTTGCAGATTATATGATGATATACTTAGAAAATCCTAGAGAATCAAGTAAAAAAAAACTACTTGAGACAATAAATTAATTTGGCAAAGTTGCAGGATATAAAATAAACCCACATAAATCCTCGACATTCCTATATATTTCCAACGAAATTCAACAGCAAGAGATAGAAAGAGAAATCCCATTTAAAGCTACTGTAGACATTATAAAATATTTGGGAATCTACCTGCCAAAACAAACCCAGGACCTATATGATTACAACTATAAAATACTTTTCACATAAATAAAGTCAGATCTAACTAATTGGAAAAGTATCAATTGCTCATGGCTGGGTCGAGCTAATATAATAAAAATGACAATTTTACCTAAGTTAAATTATATATTTAATGCCATGCCAATCAATTTACCAAAAAACTACTTTATAGAGCTTGAAAAAAGAGTAACAAAATTCATTTGGAAAAATAAATGGTCCAGAATATCAAGGGAATTAATGAAAAGAAATGCTAGGGAAGGTGGACTAGCTATACCACATTCAATCTGCATTATACAGCAGCAGTCATCAAAACTACCTGGTACTGGCTGAGGAATAGAGGAGTGGATCAATGGAATAGATTAGGCACACGAGATTCAGAAGTCAACGACTATAGTAATCTATTGTTTGATAAACCCCAAGACCCCAGTTTTGGGGATAAAAACTCAGTATTTGACAAAAACTGCTGGGAAAACTGGAATATAGTATGGCAGAAACTGGGCACAGACCATTATGTAACACCATATACCAAAATCAAGTCTAAATGGGTGCATGATCTAGGTATAAAGGTTGATACTGTAAGCAGTCTTGGAAAACAAGGAATAGTTTACCTGTCAGATTTGGGGAGAGGGAAAGACTTTATGACTAAATAAGAATTAGAGAGCATTATAAAATGCAAAATGGATAATTTTGATTACATTAAACTGAAAAACTTCTGTACAAACAAAGCCAATGTAACCAAGATTAAGAGGGAGGTGGGAAATTGGGAAAGAATTTTTACAACCTATGTCTCTGATAAAGGACTCATTTCTAAAATATACAGAGAATTGAGCCAAATCTATAAGAATACAAGTCATTCCCCAATTGATAAATGGTCAAAGGATATGAACAGGCAGTTTTCAGAGACAGAAATTAAGGATATCTATAAGCACATGAAGAAATGCTCTAAATCACTATTGATTAGAGAAATGCAAATCAAAAACAACTCTGAGGTACCACATCTCACCAATCAGATTGGCTAAGATGACAAAACAGGAAAATGACAAATGCTGGAGAGGAGGTGGGCAAACTGGAACACTAATGCATTGCTAGTGGAGTTGTGAACTGATCCAACCTTTCTGGAGAGCAATCTGCAATTATGCCCAAAGGGCTATAAATAATTTCATACCCTTGACCCAGCAATACCACTTCTAGGGTTATATCCCAAAGAGATCACAGAAGTGGGAGATAGACCCATATGTACAAAAATATTTATAGCAGCTCTTTTTGTGGTAGCAAAGAATTGGAAATTAAGGGAGTACCCATCAATTGGAGAATGGCTAAACAAGTTGTGGTATATGCATGTTATGGAATACATATTGTGCTATAATAAACGAGGAGCAGATGGACTTCATATTTACCTGGAGAGACTTATATGAAGTGATGCTGAGTGAGAAGAGTAGAACCAGGAGAAATTTGTACACAATTACAGACACAACATATGTGTGACGACCAACTTTGATATTTTGATAAACTGGACTCTTCTCAGCAATGCAGTGATATAAGTCAATCCCAAAAGACTCATGATGGAGAGAGATGTCTACATCCAGAGAAAGAACTAGAAAGAACTGAGTTTGAATCCAGATTGAAGCAAACTACCTGATCTTTTTCCTTTTCTTGTTTGGTTTTATTTAATCTGATACAATCCATCTTTATAACCTGACTAATGTCAATGTGAAAGTATTTACAGATCCTATACTTGACTGTATGCCGCCATGGGGAGTGGGGGGGGGGGAGAGAGAATGTGAAACTCAAGGAATTGTGGAACTGAATCTTGTATACTAAAAGTATATTAATTAATTAATTATAAAAATAAATAAATGCCTGCTGACTGATTGACTTTGTATCTCCATATCCAAAACTGACATGCAACACACAGGGAAAGAAAGGGCTCTCCCTCACTGGAAGCCTTCCAACAGAGGCTAGAGGACCACATGGTGGATAGATGGCAACAGAGATACTTGTAGAGATGAGTTAGCCTAGACGCACTCTGATGTTCCTTCTAAAGCTGAAATTCTGTGGTGCTGGGATCCTAAGAATATATAAATCAATACAATAAAAAAATATTTAAAATGCTGTATACGAAACAGAAAATGATCAAAGGAAATGGTAGGACTATCTGAAAATAAGTGATGCCAAAACTACTCTAAGGACTTAGTGAGCTCAGCAGCAGCATCAGTCACTGCAGCTTGGGAATCCCACAAAGGCAGACTCTAAGCCAAGGGATGGAAAACCTGCGGCCTCAAGGCCACATGTGGTGGCCCTGCTTGAGGACCTAGAGGGCCACATGTGGCCTCAAGGTCACAGGTTCCCCATCCCTGCTCTAACCCATCTACAACATAGGAGACAAGGTCTGAGGCTAGATGTAAACCGAAATCTTCTGGACTCCATTCCCAGCACTCTATTCATTAAGTCACATTGTCTCTGAGGCCAAAATTAGTAACTTACAGATATAAACTAGAAGAATAAGCAGACAACTCAAGGAAAGTTTAGGTATGACGAAGGTCGCTAGAGTAAGTTCTCAAAAGGACAAAATCCAAGCTGTCAACAGACATAAGAAAAGATGCTCAAAATCACTAATAACTGGACAAACACACACTGAAGTACCTTGGAAAGTAAACATCATGCCTGTCAGTTTGGCAATGCCGACACAAAAGGAGAATGGTGAGCTGAAGGGGCCGCAGGAAACAAGCAGACCG
Organism: Petaurus breviceps papuanus; assembly: GCF_028583685.1. Lineage (NCBI taxonomy): Eukaryota > Metazoa > Chordata > Mammalia > Diprotodontia > Petauridae > Petaurus > Petaurus breviceps. The sequence goes on from NW_027186331.1 coordinate 673,002, forward strand.
AATAATGACAGTGGTAGCTGGTGAAGCCATTCTGGAAGTGGTCTGGAACCACAGCCAGAAGGCATCACACTGAGGGTAATTTCTAACCAGTGATCCCACCATTAACCCCAAAGAGATCAAAAAAGGGAGGAAAGATCCAACGTGTACCAAAATATCTTCTGTTATGGGAGAGCACAGGAAACAGAAGGATGCCCATCAGCTGAGGAACAGCTGAGCAGATCATGCTATCTGAATGTGAAGGGACATTACTATCAGGCTGTAAGAAATGACAAAGGACAAAGTGCTGACACACAGTGGGCACTTGTGCCGTCTGACTGTTGCAGAGAAACTCAGGAAGACTTGCATAAACTCATGGGGCGTGAAATGAGCAGAAGCAGAATCGCTTGTAAACAACGACAGTAAAGAGAAACAGCTCGGGCAGCCTTAAGAACTCGGATCAACCAAGGGCCAACCAGTGGTAAAGTAAGCTACCTATGTCCTGAGAAGCGCAGGGCGGGACATGAGTTTGGGATGTGGCAAATGTACGAATTCGTTATTTGACTGCATTTATTTATTAGAAAAGCTCCGGGTCTTTTGATTGGGGGGTGAGGCTGGAGAACTGGGAGCAGAGAAAGGTTTAAAAATAACTATATCTTTTTTAAAGTATTAACGGAAAAACCAACAAGCTTCTCAGAAGTCATAGGTAGGATCATAGATACAGACTTGGGAGGAACTTCAGTGGTCATCTAGCAGAACTCCCTTTATTTTACAGATGAGGAAACTGAGGCCCAGAGATGTTGGGTGGCTTGCCAAAAACACATAGCAGCAGGTAGTAGGTGGACTCAGTTTCTCTTACCTGAACATCAACTCCTTCCCAAATGAGATATTTAAATGTTTTTTTAAAGAACCATTTAAAAATAAAATCTCACCTTAATATGGCACTCTGAGAACAAGTCCTAAATCCTGAACTTCCAAGAGCATTCATATAGCTTTGAAACAATGTTTAGCTTCAGTCTAAAGCTGTCCTGGTCACTGCCACCAGATGCCTTATGCAGGCATAGCCCCTTTCCCACTCAATCTATTAACAATTCATGAACATTCCCATCCATACAAAAGATCAGCTGACCACTACCTCACTGCCATCTTCAGTATCCAAACAGCACCCAGAAAAACCCAGACCAAGAAGATACCATGGCCCTCAGCATCAAGAATGAGAAATGACCCTACTCCACATCACCCTTGGGAAGTGTAGCATCACACCATGCCCCCACCTGCATGGTTCCAGACTTCATTCCACAAATAAAATTCATGAGGTGCAATTATCTCTCTCTCTCTCTCTCTCTCTCTCTCTCTCTCTCTCTCACACACACACACACACACACACAAACACACACACACACACACACACCCTCCTCTTCCCTCCCTTCTCTTCTAGCTCAGGCCCTGTTGCCTTCCTCTTCATTCCCAAAACAAGCCCCACATCCACCCTCATTCCATCTGACAAACCCAAGCACACTGCTGTGCAAACCCTAACATAAAGAGATTATAATGCCAAGAAGCTGTTCCTAAAGCCCCTGAGGGTGTGCCCAAGTCTTCAGAAGCTCATTAAGTCTCTCTGGCTCTTTCCTGGTCATTTTCTATTTCTTCTGACTAGGGACTTATTGTTTCCCTGAGAAAATACAAACTGAGCACCAGAAAATACAAGCCCTGAGCACCAGCCCCAACCTCGGAACCTCATACGAGAGAATGTGCCAAACAAATGATTTCTCAATTGATTCCCCTCATGGAAAACGCCACTGCTAAGGGATCAGCGTTCAAGAAAGTCCATTTCTGAGTTTGTTTTTCAGTTTTAATTGCTAGTCGTACAACAGTATCTTTTTTATTAATTGCTAGTATCCACATCCAGTATCTGAGCCATGAATTAAATACAATTCAGTGGGCTAGCCTACTAAATTAGCCACTCTTCACAGACACAGTTTTAATAGGGAAATGTATTTTATTCCAAAAATCTGTCAAATAAACTGTAGCATACAATGTGTCTGCAAGTTAGTGACAACCTGGAAACTTTGTACATAAACATAAAAGTCAACAGGGTTAGATCCTGATGCTTCCTTCCTCTGCTATCAGACCAACTCCACCCCACAGAGCTGACAGGAAGACAGGAAGATCATCTTTGCTTCAGGTCCTTTGCAGAATCCTTTTTTAAGTCAGACAGGGGATGACTTAACACCACTTTAATGTCAACTAAGTCACACCTTATGGAGTTCATAGGCTTTAGACTTTGATATGACCTTAAAGATCATCAAAGTCAATCATAATTTTACTTATGAGGAACCAAGGCCCAGAAAAGCTGAGTAATTTACCCAAGGTCAGAGTTAAAAAAAAAAAAAGCTGACATTTTAAGTGTTAAGGCTGACAAGGTGTTTTCCATATATTACCTCTTTTGGTCCTCATGATTCTGAGAAAGTTACCATGTGTATCAGTAGACTCATTTTATAGATGAGGAAACTGAGGCTCGGAGAACAGAGTAATAAAAAGCAGTGCCAGAGTTGGAACCCACACTCTCCGATGCCAATACAGTGTTCTTGCTACTCTGCTGTCCTGTAAGGAATGTCACCGAATCCAGAGGACGGCAGAAATTATGTGATAAAGAGCCAAGGGAGCAGTAGGCAGATTCTACTGTATTTAAAGTTATCACAAGAGCAAATTTTCCATCTTCATAGAGAAGGAGAACGAGAACCTAGAATCAGGCTGTGACAAAGCAGTTTACTTACGCACGAGGAAGACCGATACAAGATGACACTAATGCAACAGTTAAATTACTATCTTCAGAAAAAAAAGCCCTTGACTCATTAGCAACTGACATTCATCTAGCGCCTACTTGCCAGTCACTGTGCTAAGCGTTTTACAATCCTGTGAGGTGGGGACTGTTCTTATCCCCATTTTACAGTTGAGGAAACAGAGGCAAATAGAGGTTAAAGTGACTCGTCCCAGGTCACAGAGCTAGCTCAGGTCTTCCTGATTCCAAGTCCAATGCTCTAACCACTGTGGCACCTCGGTGTCTTATGACTACATACCCCAGGTGTAGACAGCTGAGACATATATATGTCCCTCTTATTCATCCTTCATTATCAGGGATGGTTTTCTGGACGGGGAAAAGGAGAGGAACATCACTGGAAAACGCAGGCAAGGTGGAATGGGAATGGGAATTTGAAGATCTTCCCTGGCCCTTAATAAGACTAAGGGAATTTGAATTCCTTCCCTGCTTTGAAGATATACCCTGACCCCTAATAGGTTGAATGTAATCACACGGAGCCTATGGTGGGAGTTTGCTGAATGGTGGAGCAGAGTCCAAAGGAAGCCAAGCCAGGAGTCAGTCACTGGAGGGAGGAGAGGACACACCCAAGGGAGACAGTTAGGCTTGTGAGTAAATGTTGGTTTGTGGGAAGGCTAAAGGATGCTATGGCTCTCTGTGCTGTCATAGCTTATTACTTCTCTGCTACTATGATGGAATCAGCTCACGGGTTTTGGGATTCGGTTTTCTGGTGTCTGAATAAATGGTCTGCTTCTGTCTGCTATATGGAGAGTCTTATATTTTGTGATTGAGCACTATGTCAGCATATTTACAGTGGCAGCTGGCACTGTGAATACTGCATTGGTGCTACACAAAGCCAAAACAAAAAAAAAAAAGCTATACTTTTCAAAGTTCCTTCTAGCCATGAGTTACTATCATCAATTCCTCTCTTTACTGGATTTTTTGCCCCTTCCCATTCATTTTTAAGGACATAAATCTTTACTGAACTGATTGTTTGTTCCCATTCCATGCCTTCCTCCAAGGCATAAGCAGGAATCACAGACTACAGCTGAGGTACATTTTTGCCTTCCAAGTAACAGAAAATTAAAATGCCCTCAAGAACCTCAAAAGGTCATGTTCTCTTTATCCCATCTTCTCCACCAAAGCAAAAATAACATCTATATATCTGCTCCTTTTTCCATTGGGATCAAACTGACAGGACCATGGGAATGTCCTCAGACAATGGATCTCAGAAGCCCCCACAGAAAGGACTTGGTCTAAATGCCTTGTTTTGCCAATGGGGACAGTGAGACCCACTCCCACGACTCTCACAAGGCTGTTGTTAGGAAAGTGTTAGATCCCATCAACCATGACTTTCTGTTGCTCTCATTTTCCTCACCAGGGTCAGGCTTCGGGTTGGGATCAGAAAGGAGAACGGAACCCACTTGTCTGCCCTTGCTCCCATGATACCATACAGACGCATTTTCTAGTTCCTACTGCTTTGGAGGAGTTTGAACTCTGTCCTCAGTTTTCTGAGACAGCCTATCCCACTTCATCTCTTCATCCTCTGTGCGGGCTCAGAAGATGGGCAGTTCCAGGCATTTCAACACTTCAAGGATCTCCATTATAGGTGATGTCCTCACTCCCTCCTTCCTTTTCATTGCCAGTACTTAGCACAGTGCCAAGCACACACCTAGCCCCTAATAAATACTTGCTGGGTGGCTTGACTTTTTTTAGATCACGTATGAATTGAGGGACCTCACACTGATTTACAGTACTCAGTTTTAAAAAATATTTACCAAATACTCAAATTTGAGGAAGGAATATTTGTCATTTAATGGATTTGCTTCATCTCTAACATTATCACTAAAAAAGAAGGCAATTTCTTCTTTTAATTCAAACACTTGCACAGTCCTTTGAAAGCACAGGAAGCCAGAGGTGATCAAGGAGGATCCTGTTTATTACTTCCTCCGTGGCACTTTAGGTATCTGCCCACTTCTCCATGCTCTTTGTATCAGAACAAAAAACCAGGGAAACAGCATCTGTACTCACTATGACAATGTAATTGGAGAGAGGAGCTAATCAAAGGGAACTTAATGCTGCCCAATTATAAGGACTTGGCCCCCAAGAAGAGACATGAGAGGGCACCTGCCTCCCCTGCCTGTCCTTGCAGGGCCAGGGAACCATAAACCATGGCAAAAGAGCTTATCTATAAAGGACAAATGCCTTCAGGTGTTGTTTTGTTTTGCTGAGCTGGTTTGGGTTTTTTGGTTTTGTTTTGTTTTCTCCCTTATTCATCCTTCATTATTAAGGATAACTTTCTGGAAGGGGAAGGGGAGAGGAACATTACTAGGAAACAGAGGCAAGGCCAAAACCAAAGAGATGAATACAAATGTGGTGTTCTTAAGGTGCCCTAGCCTCTTCGCCCACGTCATCACACAATTTTACCAAGAGCTTTCCTTTCTTTATATATTCACATTTTTATTTAAAGTTTTGAGTTCCAAATTCTGTTCTTCCCTCCCTCCCTTCGCTTCTCCCTGAGATGGCAAACAATCAGATACAGGTTATACATGTGCGATTATATGAGACATTTCCATACTAGTTATTTTGTACAAGAAGACAATTAAAATTTTTTTAAATGAAAGTGAAAAACAGATGCTTCAGTCTGTATTCAAACAATATCCATTCTTTGTCTGGAGGCAGATAGTGTGCTTCATCATTAGTCCTTTGGGATTGTCTTGGATCACTGTACTGCTGAGAACAGCTAAGTCATTCACAATTCTTCACTGAAGAGTATTGCTGGTTCTGTTCCCTTCACTATGCATCAGTTCATGTAAATTTTTCCAGGTTTTTCTGAAATCATCCTGCTTGTCATTTCTTACAGCACGATATTCCATTAAAATCATATACCACAGCTTGTTCAGTCATTCCCCAATTGATAGGAATTCCTCTGATTTCTAATTCTTAGTCAAAAAAGTCAAAACAAGCTGCTATAAATATTTTTGTACAAATAGGTCCCTCCCGCCACTTTTTCCTTTAGATATCTTTGGAATACAGACCTAGCAGTGGTATTGCTGGATTAAAGGGTATATACACAGCTTTACAGCTCTTTGGGCATAGTTCCAAATTGCTCTCCAGAATGGTTGGATCAATTCACAGCTCCACCAACATTGGATTAGTGTCCCAGTTTTCCCGTGTCCCTTCCAACATCCAACAGTTTCCTTTTTGGTCATATTAGCCAATCTGATAGGTGTGAGGTGGTACCTCAGAGTTGTTTTAATTTGCATTTTTGCAATCAACAGTGATTTACATTTTTTCATATGACGATAGATAGCTTTGATTTCTTCTTTAGAAAACTGCCTGTTCATATCCTTTGACCATTTATCAATTGGGGAATGACTTGTATTTTTATAACTTTAACTTAGTTCTCTATATATTTGAGAAATGAGGCCTTTATCATAAGATACTCGTTGCAAAAAAAAATTACCCAATTTTCTGTTTTCCTTATAATTCTGGTACATTGGTTTTATTTGTGCAAATGTTTTCAATTTTATACAATCAAAACTCATCTATTTTACATTTTGTTCTCTTTATCTTCTTTGGTCTTAAATTCTTCCCATATCCACAAATCTGACAAACTATTCCATGCTCTCTTAATTTGCTGGTGGTATCAACCTTTATGTGTAAATCATATACCTATTTTGACCTTAACTCAGTATCTAGTGTGAGATGGTGGTCTATACTTAGTTTGTGTCATACTGTTTTCCAATTTTCCCAGAAGTCTTCATCAAATAATGAGTTTTTGTTCCAAAAGCTTGGATCTTTAGGTTTATCGTATACCAGATCACTATGGTTATTTACTGTAATGTAATTTGTATCAAATCTGTTCCACTGATCCACTGCTCTATTTCTCAGACAGTACCAGATTGTTTTGATAATTACCACTTTATAATACAGTGTGAGATTTGGTATGCCTAGACTGTCTTCTTTCACATCTTTTTTTCATTGATTCCTTTGATATCCTTGAGCTTTTGCTCTTCCAGATGAATTTTGTTTTGTTTTGTTTTTGTAGCTCTATCAAATAATTTTGTGATAGTCTGACTGGTATGGCACTGAATAAATAATTTAGGTAAATTGTCATTTTTATTATATTGGTTCGGCCTACCCATAGAACAATTAACATTTTTCCAATTGTTTAGATCTAACTTTATTCATGCAAAGTATTTTATAGTTGTTATAGTTCCTGGGTTTGTCTGACAAGTAGACTCCCAAGTATTTTATATTGTTTACAGTTATTTTAAATGGAATTTCTCTATCTCTTGCTGCTGAACTTCGTTGTTTATAGAAATGCTGATGATTTGTGTGGGTTTATTGTTTAGCCTGCAATTCTGCTAAAGTTGTTAATAATTTCAACTGGTGCTTTATTTGATTCACTAGGATTCTCTGAGTATACCATCATATCATCTGCTAAATGAGAGTTTTGTTTCCTCACTGCCTATTCTAATTCCTTTAATTTCTTTTTCTTCTCTTATTGCTATAGCTAATATTTCTAGTATAATATCCAATAACAGAGGTGATAATGGGCACCCCTGCTTCACCCCTGGTTGTACTGGGAAGGCTTCTAGCTTATCCCCATTACAGATAGTGCTTGCTGATGGTATTTAGATAAATATTACTTATCATTTTAAGGTAAGCTCCATTTATTCCTGCATCCTCCAGTATTTTTAATAGCAATGGATGCTGTATGTTGTCAAAGGCTTTTTCTGCATCTATTGAGATAATCATATGATTTCTGTTGGTTTTCTTATTAATATGGACAATTATACTATAATTTTCATATGTATACATATATAAATACTATACTATAGTTTTCATATATATGTGTGTATACGTATATACATAATTTCCATACACACACACACATACATACACACATATATATAGTTTTCCTAATATTGAACCAATTCCTGGTATAAATCCCCCTGGTCATAGTGTATGATCCTTGTGATATATTGCTGTAATCTCTTTCCTAGTATTATGCTTAAATTTTTTGCATCAATATTCATTAGGGAAATTGGTCTATAATTTTCTTTCTCTGTCTTGGTTCTTTCCGGTTTAGGTATCAGCACCATATTTGTGTCATAAAAGGAATTTGGTACAACAATTTGGTATTCACCTGTTTTTCCAGAGTTTATAAAGTATTAGGATTAATTGTTCTTTAAATATTTCATAGAATTTGCTTGTGAATCCATCTGGTCCTGAGTATTTTTTCTTAGGAAATTCAAGTTATTTAAGTATTTTTTCTTCTTCTGTTCATCTGGGTAATTTGTTTTTATATTCATCCATTTCATTTAGATTGTCAAATTTATTGGCATATAATTGAGCACAATAGCTCTAAACAATTGTCTTAATTTCTTCTTCATTGGTGAATTCACCCCTTTCATTTTTTATATTAGTAATTTTTAGCAAATCCTTTTTTTAATCAAATTAACCAGTGGCTTATCTATTTTATTGTTTGTTTTTTTTTTTCATAAAACCAGCTTCCAGTTTTATTTATGAGTTCAATGGTTTTCTTACTTTCAATTTTATTAATCTCTCCTTTGATTTTCAGGATTTTCAATTTGGTGTTCTAATAGGGGATTTTTAATTTGTTCTTTTTCTAGTTTTTTTAGTTGCATCCCCAATTCATTGATCTGCTTTTTCTCTCTTCTATTGATGTAAGCAATTAGAGATATAAATTTTCACCTAAGTACTACTTTGGCTGCATCCCATAAATTTTGGTAGGTTTTCTTGTTATTTTCTTTAATGAAATTATAAATTGTTTCCATGATTTGCTCTTTGATGCACTTATTTTTTTTTAGGATTATTTAATTTCCAATTAATTTTAATCTCTTTCCACTGTCCATTATTGAATGCACTTTTTATTGCATTATGATCTGAGAAGAATGCATTTATTATTTCTGCTTTTCTGCATTTGATTGTGAGGTTTTATACATGATCAATTTTTGTGTAGGTGCTAAGTACTGCTGAGGAAAAAGTATATTCCTTTCTATTACCAATTAATTTTCTCCAGAGATCTATCATATCTAACTTTTCCAGAATTTTATTCACCTTCTCAACTTCTTTCTCATTTACTTTTTGGTGAGATTTATCTATTTCTGAGAGGGGAAAGTTGAGGTCCCCGACTAATATAATTTTATTATCTATTACCTCCTGTAACTCATTCAACTTCACAAATTTAGATGCTATACCAGTTGATGCATATATGTTTAGTATTTATATGACTTCCTTGTTTATGGTAACTTTCAGCAAGATATAGTTTCCTTCCTTATCTCTTTTAACTGTATCTATTTTTGCTTTACTTTGTCTGAAATCACGATTGCTACCCCTGCTTTCTTTGTTTCAGCAGAAGCATAATAAATTCTTCTCCATTCACTCACCTTTACCCTGTGTGTATCTATGTTTCAAATGTATTTCTTGTAAATAACATATTGCAGTATTCTGGTTTTTAATCCATTCTGCTACCCACTTCCATTTTATGGGTGAGTTCATTTCATTCACATTTACAGTTATGATGACTGTGTATTCCCCCCATGTTGTTTTTCCCTTATTTATCCCCCTCTCTCTCTTGTCCCTCACCTTTTTCTGCAACAACAGTGTTCTGATCATGCCTTCCCCAATCTACTCTCCCTTTTATCAGTTCCTTTATCCCCATCCCTTTTTACTTCCTTATAGGGTATGACAGATTTCTGTATCCAACTGAATGTGTATATTATTCCCTCTTTGAGCCAATTTTGATGAGTAAGGCTTAAGCTTTGTCCATTACCCTTCCCCCCATCTTCCCTTTTATTATAATAGTCCTTCCATCCCTCTTTTATGGGAGATGATTTACCACATTCAATCTTCCCTACCTACTTCCACTGCAATTTTCTTTCTCACCTGTTTATTTTTGGGGGTAGCATCTCATCAAAGTCACCTTACATCCATAACCTCTGTCTATATATACTCCTTCTAATTACTCTCATAGTAATAAAGTTTTTAGGGGTTAAAAATAGTATAGAAATACAAACAGTTTAACCTTATTGAATTTCTTATGTTTTCTCTTTCTTGTTTCTTTTTCACCTTTTTATGTTTCCCTTGAATCTTCTGTTTGGAGGTCAAATTTTTTTTTCCAACTCTGGTCTTTTAATTAGAAATCCTTGAAAGTCCCCAATTTCATTAATGTCCATTTGTTCTCCTGAAAGATTATATTCAAATGCTTGGTTGTAATTCTAACTCTTTTGTCTTCTGGTATATCATATTTCTAGTCCTTCAGTTCTTTGATGTGGGAGCTGCCAAATCCTGTGTAATATCCTGATTGTAGCTCCATGATATTTAAATTGTTTCTTTTTGGTTGCTTGCAGTATTTTTTTCCTTGATCGGTGAGCTCTGGAATTTGATTATCATGTTCCTGGGAGTTTTCCTTTTGGGGTCTCTTTCAGGTGGTCATCAATGGCTTACTTCAATTTCTATTTTGCCCTCTGGTTTTAATATATCAGGGTAGTCTTCTTTGATAATTTCTTGAAAGATGTTGTACAAGCTTTAAAAAAAAAAAAAGCATGGCTTTCAGGTAGTTCAATAAATCTTATATTATCTCTCCTAGGTCTATTTTCTAGGTCAGTTGTTTTTCCAATGAGAAATTTCATATTTTCTTCTTTTTTACTTTTTAATTTTGGTTTATCATATCTTGATGTCTCATAGAGTCATTAGCTTCCATTTGTGCAATTCTAATCTTTAAGGAATTATTTTCTCCAATGAGCTTTTGTATTCCCTTTTCCATTTGGCCAACTCTATTTTTCAGGGAGTTATTTTCCTTGGTAAATTTTTGTTTATCTTTTCCCATGCTATTGACCTTTTTCATGATTCTTTTCCACTACTCTCATTTCTTTTCCCAGTTTTTCTTCTCCTTCTCTAATTTGCTTTTTAAAGTCCTTTTTAAGCTCTCTCAGAAACTCCTTTTGGGTCTGAGACCAAATTACATTTTTCTTTCAGTCTTCACATGTAGCCATTATGACACTATTGTTCTCTTCTAAGTTTATGCCTTGATTTTCCCTGTCACAATAGTAACTTTATATAGTCAAGCTTTTTTCTTTTTTGTTCACTTTTTTCTGCCTTTTTTGTGAATTAGTATTTTTATGTGAGAGTTGGGATCTGGTTCCACACTGTCCCAAGTTTTTTGTGCTAGGGATCAGGGTCTTACTGCTTGCTTTCACTGAAGGACAGGGTTCCCTTCCTCCTCGTACTGGGGTGTGGGGCCTCCTTGTTGGCCTCCCCCCTGGTTGTAAGGGTTAGCTACTGGCTTGCTCCAGGGGTGGGGCACTGCTACTGGGTTGATATGGTAATAGTGTCTTCCTGGTGACTGGCCCTGAAGAAGGGATCTTGTTGCTGGTCAGCCCCAGGGGTGGGGCCCTGCTTCTGGGTTTCTCTACAGCAGGCCCTGGAGGAATGACTTTGTTGCTGGTCTGCCCCAGATGTAGGGCCAGGCTGCTGGGCTGCTATGGAAACAGGGTTCCTCTTTTGGCCAGCCCTGGGGTGGGGCCTCACCGATGGTGAGCACTGGGGTCAAGGCCTCAATGGTGGCCTGGTGGCTGGTGCTGAGGGTGGGTTCACTGGGGTGGGGCTTTGCTGACCTGAAGACTGCTCACTTGCCTGCGGGTTGCTAAGTGGCAAGAGGGCTGGGGGCCTTGCTGGTGGACTGCCTAAAGCTTAGAGCCCTGCTGCAGGCCCCCAGCTGTGAGTCTGGCTGCTTCTGCTGCTGCTGTTGGACCCTGCTCCCCTCCCACCCCAGTGAGACAGACCTCTCCTGCCTTGCTGCTAAGCTGCTTCCCTGCTCCTAGATCAATTCTGAGGCGGTTTTCTACTTGTTGCAGGGCATGTCTATTGGGAGAAGATCCACGTACAAACCTACATGTTTAATTCCCTCTGGTGCCTGGGTCACTTGCAATGCAAAGAGGGAAATCTGGGATTGTGCTGACCTGACAGGGGCAGCTCCTCTCTGCCCTGTTATCTGCAAGCAGAGCCCTTTCATGGCACTCCCCGCGTACGTGCTTCCGCAAGCACTGTGTGCTGAGATTGCTCTACTCCATCATCACACTTGCCCACCGGCTGTCTCCATGGCAGGCTCTTCCTCACCTCAGCATGCTGGAATAAGAACTTAATAAGAACTACGGAAGCCCTTCCAGCATGGCCTTCTGGGTCTCGCTCCACTGCAAGGCACAGGGCCCTCCTTCCCCCAGCTAGCCTGGCTACTTAGAGAGGGCAGGGCTTCCTCACTCAATGGCAGCTGCCTGGGAGAAGGGATTGCTTCCCTTCTGTGCATCCTCAGGGGCTGAACAGCAGATTGCGAATAAATGTTTTTTGGTTTTGTTTTGTTTTTTTTCAGAGGGAGGACAGTGATTTATTTCCTCCACACAAAATAAATGCTTAAACCACCAAAGACTCATAAGCACGTTAACAAAGGCTTAAAGCATGAGACAATAACCAATAATGCCTATTGTGCTCTCAGAGGGGGTTAAAACATGAAACACTCAATATTTTATGGAATTGCTAAATAGCCCTTTCTCTTTCACCTTGGCTCTGAACTGTCCAAGCAGTTCCCTCCAGGTCTGCGTCTCCTGACCAGCTGGGCCAAGGTTCTGGCTCATTTTCTTCGGAACAATGAAAACTCTGGCTTCTTCTGTCATTCAGCTCAGAGGAAGACTAGAAGATTCCCAGCCTCTTGGATTCACAAGGTTACTTTACATCCAAGCTGGGAATGTTCTCTTCAGTCACCTTTCCACCACCTGGAGAAAGCAGGAAATGCTCAGGGACTTGCACCTTCAGGAAGATCAATGGCTCCTGGAATCTTGACTGAGGGTGCTCACCTTCAGCTCTGCATTCCTCTGCCGCCTACTCACCGAGTCATTCCATCAATTCTTGTCTCCCTGAGTTTCTTCTTTTGTTCTAGACATGATATTCTCCGCCTTGCCACCTCCCCAAGGCCTCCATGAGGGCTGCAGTGAATTCAGGAAGAAATTTTATTTAATGTTCTTGCACAAACGGGTGACAAACAAGTAGGCGTGAATCAATGCTTCTCGGCTGACAGACACGAGGAGCCGAAGGCAGCCCCGTATTTCTCCTAGCGGATGACGCTAGATTCCGGCCTTGTCTACAACATACCCCATCCGTAAGACGGTGCCACTCCCACCGACCAGGCTTCAGGCTCTCAGAGCCAAAGCTTTCATACAAAGACTGTTGGAAAGAAAACAGACCCTGGTGCTCCATGAGGGATCTGGAGGATTGTTACAAAATGCAGAAACAGCATTCGGTGATGCAGAAAGAGGACAGGGAAGGGAGACAGGAAGGCCCAGACTGGTTGTGGTTTCCCCACAGACATCTCAAGCAGGAAGGCCCTCAAGGTGGAAGGCAGGGGAGAGTCTGCCATCAACTGAGGCATCATAATCAAAATTATATTCTTGTTAATTTAAGATGGAGAAAGCTAGGGAACGCTTATTCCCAGTCAGATTGTGACAGTGCCTCACACACACACCTCTCTCTGTCCTGTATCTTGGGGGCGAAAATGAAGGCTTCCTAGTTCAAATGGGTTTGTGAGGGCTCTTAAGATCATCCACAGAGCTCATTCCTACTAAATGAAAAGTCTTCTTCTGAGCCAGGGAGCCATCCTCAAACGGAACCAACCATGGAGATGCTTTTCCTTTTCAAACAGAGAAGTGGCACGGCTATTCCATAGGCTGATTCTTTTTCTAGAAGCAGATCCCTCTCTGTCAGCAGGTCTCAGCATGCTTACCCATAATGTAGCCCCACTCTATCTCCTGTGTGCTTCACGGTGGGAAATTTAGTGTAAGCTTTAAAAAGCCTCCACTGATTTCTCCCCACAAAGAAGGAACGGAGTAAACAGCTCAGGAGTCTGCCTAAGTTTGCATTTACTAAAGAAATAAGGCCAGTGTTTGCTTTCATTTAGGCAGACCAGGAAAGAGAAGCAAACACTCTGTCCCATCTGCCAAGGCCCACACTTACCCATGACAGAGGATCTTGCAAAGGTCAGACTTCAATTCCTATGACAATGCCCTTTCCAGGAATAAGAGATGACCATGAATTAAAACTGGTTTATTCAAGTGATATGGACTCCTTCCCATTAGTTTGCTCCAAAGCCTCTGGGTGGATGGGTGTGACCCTGGGCCCCTCCTACCCAACCAGAAGGACCCCAGTGAGCTATGAGTGCAGGAAGATGCAGAGGAGTGACGTGCCACCAGATGAGTCCCACCTCTAGGCCATGTTAGCTCGTGGAGCCTGATCAGACAAGCACAAAGGAGTGGTGGGTGGTCTGCCTTCCCCCCACCTCCCACCATGCTCAGGAGATCCTCTAAGGTACTGACATGGGCCAGGAACACAGTGCTTGCAAAGGGAGTAAGGCAACACCCATCATCAGTGGGCTCGGTCCCCAAAGAATTCCACTTCACCTCAGCCTCAGTTTCCCCATTTGTAAAATGAGGATCTCTCAAGTCCCTCTCTAGCTTTAAAGCTTGGTAACACTCATCATGAACAAAAAGAAAAGTTGTACATAGATGAATACACTGATGGCAAAGAGAGTAAAGGAGGATTGCCATGCTAAGGCGTGACAAGAGTGATGGAGAGAGAGGCACACAAAGACTAGCATGAAATGACAGACTGTGACATGAGCAGGGCCAAGAAAGCATCTACATAACAGAAACCCTAAGGAGGATGGAAAGGCCTGTCCCCATCAACTACAGCCCCGCTCCAAAGAAACCTCCTTCCCCCACCAGCTCCTCTGCAGAGGGGAGGAACGGGAACGGGGCAGGGCATGGGCAGGGGAAAGGATGGGCAGCTCAGTTCTTCCAATGGGTTGATTAATAATAACAATATTAATGGCCAACATTTACACAGGGCTCAATATGGGCCAGGCACTGTGCTACATGCTTTACAAATATCTCAGCTGGTCCTCACAATAACCCTGAGAGCTAGGTGCTATTATTAACCCCATTTTACAGATGAGGGAAAAAAGGCTGACCAAGGTTAATGACTCCGGAGTCACAGAGCTCAGAAGAGTCAGGGTTTCCTGACTCTGGGCCTGGCACCTGAACCACTGCACAGCCGTCTGGTGGCCTAATTAGTTCTGCTGCCTATTTTTTTCCTCTTCTTTAAAAAAGGTAAAATTCTTTGTTCTAAAGGATAAAGGTCTGGGAGGGCTTCAAAGGGTGACAGGGAGTGTAGGCTGAAGAAAAGGAAACATTATAAAAATCTCTTCTGAATTTCTTCCGACGACTCTCTGGCTCTAATCAGAAGGGCTGGTCTCCCACTAAAGGCAGCTCCCACCACCTGCTAACAAGCAGCTTTTCTCTTGCCCACTCAGACTGCCTGAAACTCCCTGGCTGGACTCACTCCTTTGCATTACACAAAACCCTCCACACCCCAAACTCTGGAAGTCATCAAATGAGTGAGGAACACCTGCACCCAACGGCCCTCAAACACCTTCCTCTCTTAACAGCCTGAGCCACATGAGAACAGACACAAGGAGAGGGAGAGGAGGACATGGCCCCAGAAAGGAAGGGGAAGCAGAGGCACCCGGACTGCCTGAGCTCATGACCTGACAAGGTCATTGCTCACACTAGGCCCAAGCCTCCCACTGGGTTTGCCCTCAGCATGATGGGCTGCTTTTACCAAAGCCATCTCCTGTAAAATTTATGCAGTCCCCGTGAAGGCACCTCCAAGGGGGAAGCACCTCAACAGTTTGCTAAACCCTTCAGTCTTATTACACTTATACATACACTTATTAAGCACCTACTGTGTGCCAGGCACTCTGCTAAACAAATCCAGTCACTCTAGGCTAGAAGGGACCTTGGCAGCATCTGGTCCCACAGAGGAGACGTGACTTGCCCAGGGTCAGACACCCATGAAGCATCAGAGGGGGAATTCCTGGCTCTGCACCCAGCACTCAGTGTGCTGGACCAAGCTACATTTGCCCAACAGATTCTTAGGATCAAAGGCTTGGGCCTGGAAGGAGGCTAAGAAATTGTCTAGCCCAGTGCCCTTGCTTTGCAAGAGGGGAAACTAAGGCCCAGCAGATCCAAGTGATGCTCCAGGTCTCAAAAGGGGCCAAGCCAGAAGCCCGGACTGGAAGGGTCTTTGGGCCTTCCCTCGGAGCCAAAAGTTCCACGCTAGCCTTGCTGTCTTCGCGAGGCCAAGAGCAGAGGACGCCCTCAGACCCACCCTGTGAGGAACAAATAGGGAAGGGTGCCAGGCACTGCGGAGTGTCAGCGCCGGGGGAGTCGTGTGCGGGATAGCCTACTCACCTGACAGGAGTCTCGCCAGGGCTAGTGGTGGACCTGTAATTTAAAATTTAAAAGAAACTTACAAAGCGGCTGGAGATTTCCTTGAGCAAAAGCCAAAACTAATGGTTAGCTATGGACAAAGTAAAACACAGCCAATGAGTGTGCACAGCAACTGGGTCACCTTGGCTCACCCACGCCGATACCTGCTCTTTCCCCAAACCCACAAGGAACGACACCAACGGATCGATCCTCGAGTCCCTGGAGGCTGCCTCTGGAGGGGCCCCACTGGACAGGACGGGCTCAGCACCCGCATTTACTGCAGAGCACACAGAGGCCCCTCGTGGGGACACGGCAGACCTGGCCCTGGCAGAAAAGAACTGCAGAGGCCAGCTCGGCTGCACAAACTGAGGCCCAGAGGAAGTCTGCACGGCAGAGCCAGGACTTGAACCCCTTACTTCTGATGCCCAAACTGGTGCTTTTCCCCTCATACTACCCACACAGCCTCCCTCCCGATCCAGGCCAAGGCTCTGTGCCCCCAATTCGGCTGCTGTACTTGTCACAGAAGAAACAATCAGATCCCAACACTTAAAAACTAGCATGAGTTTTTAAATATTTTTCCATTAAACCCTCAGGAGCATATAAGACCTTAGAAAGCAGCCCTCTGGGGCCATGAGCCCATGCCTCAGTGTCTTTCTGATGTGCTATGAAATGCACCAGCCCTTAAGGCAGCTCAGGACGACCACTGGGCCACAGATGCCTAGGAGGGCCCTGCCCCAGGATCCCCAGCTGACCCCCATTCTCAGAAAGCAAAGTCAGCATTCTTCCTGTTAGCTCAGAGGAACAGGTGGAGCTGCTGGGTTAGGTGGGAGAGGGCCTGGGGCTGAGGCGCAGGGAGGAGGCACCAACCTGGGTCCTGCTGACAGCATTCTTCAGCCAACACAAATAAGCAGAAGGAAGGAAAAGAAGGTCTCTAAGACAGGGCTCCTCATCCAGGAGCATGTGCGCAGCTGCAGTAGTGGGTGAGAGTGATGATCAAGTCCTCCCCAAAGGCAGGCTTGGTCAGGGATCTGAGATGTTTGTACAGCGCTCTGACAGGCTGCAAGGCACTTCACCACAACACTTTGAGGCAGGCGCTATTATTATCTCCACTTTACAGATAGGAAAACTAAGGCTGAGAAGCTAAATGTGCTGCCCAAAGTCACACAGTTAAGCGTCTGAGGCTGGATTCGAACTCAGCCCTTCCTGATTCCAGGTGCAGGGATCTATTCACTGTGGCACCCAGTGACCTCATTTGCTGTGGCTCCTGTGTCATATGACTGGCCACAGCTACACCAGTGCAGAGAGAACTGTGATGGACGTCTGCCACAGGGTCAGTGAAGTCTGAGTGCCTGAGAATTTCTCCTTTCCCAGGCCAAGACCATTATAAGACCCAGGAGCCTATGCAGTGGGATTGATATTCGACTCCTAATTAACAACTGTTTACAAGTGGGGCCACTAAAGCCTCTCGGTTCCCCTGAAAGGAGGCTACACCTTCTGACGTTAGGAGCTGGAACTGCTATTTAGGACAGTCTTGTCTAATACTAAGTCAAAAGGAGCAGGAAACATGGAGAAAGCGTTTACTCCCCAAAGCCGAACAGTCTCCTCTGTGGGTAAGTCGGGAAGCAATTCAGCTTCCTATCAGCTTTTCGAGCCTTAGAAATAAGGACTCCTAGCCAGACCCAGCAAGCCATGGAGCGAGCGAACGTCTACCCGACCACCCACCGCCCACCACCGACCGCGGACCCCGGTTCCTTGCACCATGTCCAGCAGCTCCAACGTCATCGCCATGAGGAAGGTGGTGCAGCAGCTCCGGCTGGA
Source organism: Petaurus breviceps papuanus (assembly GCF_028583685.1). Taxonomy (NCBI): domain Eukaryota; kingdom Metazoa; phylum Chordata; class Mammalia; order Diprotodontia; family Petauridae; genus Petaurus; species Petaurus breviceps. The sequence continues at coordinate 690,960 of NW_027186331.1, forward strand.
GGCCAGGCTCTACCGCGTGAAGGTTTCTCAAGCTGCTGCTGATCTGAAACAATTTTGCCTGCAAAATGCCCAAAATGATCCCCTGCTAACTGGGGTATCTTTCAGTACTAATCCTTTCCGGCCCCAGAAAGTCTGTTCATTCCTGTAGCAAGATGATCTTAAGCTACTTGGGAAGGATCTCCGAATCCATCTTCATATGTAGATCTGTGACGTGACTTGATGTTCTGTGATGTGATGTGAATTGTGACTATTCAAAGGAGAGACAATTCTGAAGCCTGCACAAAAGTTTAATCTATATATGTGTAAAAATGTGCCAAGTTAATCATCCAAATTTCAACTTGTGTCAGACTTTCTCATCTACCTCTCCGAATTTTCATCCATTTCTGTTTTGTACACTGGCAAGAATACAATAAAGTATTCAGATGAAAATAAAAAAAAAAAGAAAGGACTCCTGGATCATAACGGCAAGCGGGGAAAGAAAACTCTTCATTCGAAAAACATGTGCAGAACTGCCCCCCACGCTACTTCCCAGGCCCCGATCTCAGCATCAACTTCACCCTCACTCTCACGCACCCCACCCTTCCACACCCTAAGGGGACGCAGTCAGCTGGCACCACTAGAGGTCAGGGCTCCCCCCAGCCAGCACCAGAGGGCTGATCACGCCTCCTGCCCCTCCTCCAGCCAAAGTGAAAGTGCAGATCCAGTCGGATCAATCCCATTCTTCTGTAGACATCGTGGACAGGGTCAGATATGACCTGTTTACTGTTTAAGGCTCTCCTTCCTAACTTTCTGGTTCTTACACACCTCTCCTCCCTGCCCCACAACACACACACACACATGAACACACACTCATATATGCTGAAGGTTCAGATCATGGGGGCCCTCAAACCACGATGCTCAAGGGTTTGAACTTTGCGAGCAATAGGGAGCCAAGAAAGGTTTTTGAGCTAAGGAGTGACATGAACAGAACTTTCCTTGGAGAAAAACCGAAGAGAAATGACTAGTGAGGAGGCTTTATGAAGGTGGGACCTACAAATGACACACACTTCAGACTTTTTCAAAGATAGGTTGCACCAGTTTTTTTCTTCTTCTTTTTGTTTCTTTTTGTCTAAAAAAAATGCTCTATTGAAGGGGTGGCTCTCTGAGAGGGAGAGAGGGAGGGATACTGAGGAAAACCATCATAATGTAAGAAGCAAAAAGCTAAAACTAACTTTTTTAAAATTCTATCAGCTGGGGGTGGCTAGGTGGCGCAGTGAAGGGAGCACGGTTCCTGGAGTCAGGAGGACCTGAGTTCAAATCTGGCCTCAGACATTTGATACAAAACTAGCCATGTAACCTTGGGCAAGTCACTTAACCCCGGTTGCCCTACCTTACCCCCTCCAAAAAAAAGCCAAAAAAATTCTATCAGCTTCTCATGTTTAACCTACTGACAGGGCCAAGGACTTTGGTCGCAAAAACTTTCTTTTCTGGGCCGGCTGTGGCTGCAGAATCTGTGTCATCAGGCTGCTGGGGAAATGAGACAATAACTATGAAAATGGAAAAGAGAGCACAGGCTTAGACCGTGAAAAGTGCTGATCAAACACATAAGAATTATATGATCACAGCTGGAAAATACTCTTTAGGGAAATAAAGTCCAAACTAAATAACTGGATAAATATTAATTGCTCAGGGGAAGGCAGTGTCAGGTCAACCAAACTCTCCCCAAAGTATTATTTTACAGAGCTAGAAAAAAAATAACATAATTCATCTGGAAGAAGAAAAGGCCAAGAATTTCAAGTGAAATTTTTTAAAGCAGGAAGGAAAAAGGGCTAGCCACAAAAAAGGCTAGCTTCAAACTTAATAGAACCGTCATCATTAAAACAATTTGGCCCTGGTAAAGAAATAGATGGCCATCAACAGATAACACACAGAACCAAACGAACGTGATAACTCTTTGATAAACCCCCAAACCCAACTTACAAGGCTAAGAACTCATCTTTCAGCAAAAACTGCTGGGAAAACTGGAAAGCAACCTGGCAGAAACTAGACAGAGACCAACATCTTCCACCATACACCAAAATAAGTTCCAAATGAATAGATGACTTAGACATTAAGGGTAACATAAACTAGATGGACTCAGAAAAAATACCTTTCAGTTCAAGAAGAGTTCTGACTGAACAAAGCATAGAGAGAATCACAGGAGATAAAGCAGAAAATTCTGATTGTGAGATTAAAAAGGGCTTTTATTTTTACCGTTAGAAGATTACCAGGAGGGGCGGCCAGGTAGCACAGCGAGTAAGAGCACCGGCCCCAGTGTCGGGATGACCTAGAGATCGAATCCGGGCTCTGATACTTAGCACCACACCCAGAAATAACTGGCCATGTAACCTTGAGCAAGTTACTGAACCCCAATTGCTTAGGGGCGGCCAGGTGGCTCAGCAAGTAAGAGCACTGGCCCCAGTGTTGGGATGACCTGGGATCGAATCCAGACTCAGATACTTAGCACCCACCCAGAAACACCTGGCCGTGTAACCTTGAGCAAGTTACTTAACCCCAACTGTTTAATTTTAAAAAAAAGATTACCAGGAGAAAAACAAGTTTTACAACAAGTTTCTTTCATTTCAAAGACTAAGAAACTGCCTCAAATTTATAGTAATTCCCCATCTGATAAACAGTCAAAAGAATCCAAACAGGCAGTTTTTTTTAAAGAAGACCTCAATAGCCAAGAGAACAAATGCTCTATATCTTCGATACTCAGAGGGATGCACATCCAAGAAGCTCCAAGGTTCCACCATACAACCCCAAGGTCAGTTCAAAAGTAAAATGACAAAGGTCGGAGGACCTTCAGACAAACAGATTCCTCACTGACCTTCTGGGCGAGCTGTGAATTAGTCCAGCCATTCTTGAAAACAAGCCAGAACTATGCCCCAAAAGCTATTAAGCTGTGCATACTTTTTGACCCCACAATACCACTACTCAGCCCATACTCCAAAGAGATCAAACATAAAGGAAAATGTCCCACATGCACAAAAAAAATCTTTCCAGCTGTGTTTTTCATAGTGACAAAAAACCAGAAGGTAAGGTGAAGTCTATCAGAGAATGGTTAAACAAGTTACAGCATAGGAATGCTATATAATACAATTACAAGAAGTGATGAAGGGAGTAGTTTCAGAGAAATTTGGGAAGATTTGTATGAAATGATAGGGTGAAGTGAGCATAAGCCAAGAGCACAAATTATCCAGTAACAACACCACCGTGAAGACAAACACCTTTCAAAGACAGGGATTCCAGAGGACCAGTGTTGCTTGCTGCCCTCTCTTCTGACAGAGTTGGGTAAAGTTAACATGCATTCATTAAGTGCCTACTATGTGCAGGCACTGTGCTAAGTGCTGAATACACAAAGGAAGGCAAAAAAATAAAACCAACAACACAGCCCATGTTCACAGGCTGATGGGGGACACAAGATGAAAACCGCCAGGTACAAAAGAGCCATATACAGGACAGATCAGAGACAACCACAGAGCCAAGGCACCAACATTAAAGGAACGAAGCACCGCTTTTGGACATTGTCAACCTGGGAATTTGTTTTCTCGACTCCCCATATCTATTACAAGGATCTGTTTTTCTTTCCTCTGCCCGCACTGTGGGGAAAGGGAACAGACATTTACACAGCACCTCCTTTGTGCCAGGCACTGACCCTCCCAACAACCCTGTGAGGCAGATGCTGTTATCATCCATCCCTGTTACAGCTGAGGAAACTGAGACAAACAGAGGTTAAGTGACTTGCTAAGTTTCTCACGGCTAGTAACTGCATAAGGCCGGATTTGAACTCAAGTCTTCCTGATGCCAGACCCAGGGCTCTCCCCATTGCAACACTAGCTGGGGAAGGAAGGTGGGAGAAAGAGAAGATAGATTTTTATTAACTAAAACAAATATGATTTTAATTTTTTTTTAAAAAGCATCGGATCAAAAGAATGGGAATAACATTGCCTTCAAATCACAGAATTTCAGATCTAAACAGCTCTTGGAGAGTAAACAGTCCAACTGTATCTAACCAAAAATCCAGTTCCCAACAATTAGCCATCCAGCCCCCACTTAAAGTACCTCTGCGGCCAGAACCCACTACACCTCTGAAGCAAACCCCTGGAAAGCTCTCATTGCTCAGGGGTTCCTTACAAATAGCCAAAATGTGCTCCTCTCCAACAAATATGGACAGACTGTCTTGAGAGGCAGTGGCTTCTCCCTCCTCGGAGGGCTTTGCCACGTGTTCATATGGGACAGTGGGAATTCCTTTCAGGCATGGACTAAACCACATGGCCACTAACTATCTCTGCAACTCTCCAATGCAGTGGTTAGTTGAAACAGAATTCTTCTTGCACAGTAAGTCCAAGCAAATGAAAGGGTCTCCGATTCTTCTCTCCTTTAGGCTAAACATCCCTAACTCTTTCACTAGTTCATAGTGCTGGGTGTCCAGGCCCGTCATCATTCTGATTGCTTCCTCCAGACTCTCCTAAAAGGCACACCCAGAACTGAACGGGACACCAGAGCAGTAATATGCCCCTCCTGAGATAAACTGACAGGGCAGGTAAGTGGCTCAGGGGATAGAGAGCCAGGTCTCAGGTCAGTAAAGCCTGAGTTCAAATCTAGCCTCAGACACTTACTAGCTGGGTGACCTTGGGCAAATCACTTAACCCTGTTTGTCTCAGTTTCCCCATTTGTAAAATGAGCTAGAAAAGGAAATGGCAAACCCCTCCAGCATCTCTGCCAAGAAACCTCCCAATGGGGTGAGGAAGAGTATGGGCTGAAGTGGCCGAAGAACAAGAACAAGTTAAGCTGACCACTCCCAGTCTCATCACTGTGCAGCTAACTCAGCCTGGCACACCTGCCCACCTCCCTCTGCGGGCACAGCACCAACTCCTCCCAAAGCTTTCCTTTACTGGGGCAGAAGCTGAACTCCAGCTCCCTCCACTCTCCACCTGCAAATCTGCTCGGTATCGACTGATCGATCAGAACAAGACGCCCTGGTGGGGGCCCCGACATCCCTGTGCCCTCCGGCTCGGGCATCGTCTTCCCCGTTAGACTGTAAACTCCTTGGAGGCAGGGGCTCTCTTGTTCCTTTTGCCTCCCCACAAAGGAGGGGTTAATAAAGGTTTATTGAATTAAACTGAATAGAAGCAAATTAGACCAGAGAACAATAACTTCCCGTGTCCTAGAGAGTAAATCTCTTCTCCTTCCTTTGCCACCAACCACCTGGAATACTGCAGCCCCCTGAACAGCTGCTTTCCTTTCATTCATCCAGCTCCCCCTGCACAGGTGTGCATGACACTGCCCGGCTCAGCACTCTGCCAGAACTCCTCAAAAGGAGGAGGGTGGGGGTAAGAGGTAAGAGGTAAGAGGGGGCAGGGCTCGAAGCATCCTCTAAAAGTCACAGGAGCTCAAAGAGGAAGCCATCAGCCAGTCAATACACATTCACTAAGCTCGTATGGTGCTGAGTGCTGGGGATACACTGCTGTGGTTCCTCTTTCATGTTCCCAAAGGCAGAGCTGCACAGTCATCGCTTCACTCTCTTCCTGAGACAATCGCTTCACTCTCTTCCGCTGGCAGGACAAAAGTCCAGATGACTGGCGATGGCCCGGGATGCAGGGGCAACCGTGGCGTCTCTAGCATCTGACCAAGCTCTCATCACTCCATGGCACCTACTTCAGCTGCTTGAAGGCTGCTGGAACAAACTCTTCTCCATCCACCACTCTGAATCCACAGGAGCCGATGAGATCACCCAGTGAAGTCCCACAGAAGAAGAAGAGGCCCAGGACAGACCTCTGGGGGAGTGTGGGTGGGAGTGGGTGATCTGGAGGAAGATGCAGCAAAGGAAATAGAGGAGTGGTCAGAGAGGAGCGAGGAGGAGAGAGTGATGGACAGGGTCCAAGGCTGCAGAGAGGCCAAGGAGAGGCCACGGGATCTGGCCATCAGTGACCTGGGAGAGAGCAGTCCTGATGGCATGATAAGGTCAGAAGCCACACTGACTCTAAGGGGTTCAAAAGAGTGAGAAGAAAGTGGAAACCCCTACTGTAGATGCCTTTTTGAGTTTAGCCACAAAGGGAAAGAAAAATACAGGATGACAGTGAGGATGGAAGGATCAAGTGAGGGGCTTCTGGGGGATGGGGAAGACACAGACATGTTTACAGGCAGCAGACTGGGAGAGAGGGAAGATAAGTGAGAGAACCGGAGGGCAAAGGGTAAATACGTCAGAAGAAGACAGGACTGGATGGGATTAACTGTGCACCCAGAAGGGTTTCTTTGGCAAGGAAAAGGGCCACGCCTTCATGAGACAAGAGTGAAGAAGGAAACGGTGGCAGAAGGCACCAGAAGGACATGAGATGGACTACAGGGGAGAAAAGAGAACACTGAGTGAGGGGCCTCCATTTTTTCCAGTCCAATATGAGGTTCTCCAGGTTCTCACAGTGGAGTTAAAGGCAGGGAGAGCCATGGGAGGCTTGAGGAGGGATGAAAAGTGTTGGAAGAGTTGGGACGGTGATGTGATAAGGGAGGCATAGGATTACCAAGCAGCAGTGAGGGCCCAGTTGCTGATGTGTGGACTAGGTCAGCAGGTTAGCCTCCTCAGCAGGACACAGGAGCAAAGGTGGTGGGAGTGAGCCAAGACTGAGGAAACAGGTGCGGGGGCAGGGACTCAAGGGAAGAGGACGATGTAGAGTTGAACTGGTTCCCCAAGAAGTCAAAATGGAAAAAGAGGAGAAAGTGGCCAGCACAGGGCTGACGGCTCTGTGGGGTTAGAGGTCACAGTGTGGCTGAAGAGCTGACAAGGCAAGCAGGGCAGGCTGGACAGTAACATGGAGAAGGTATCGCACTCCTTCTCCACCAAGGAGCCAGCTTGGAACGGAGATTCACAGCTTCTTTCTTCTGTGCATCTGGAGTGTTCTCTTGTGGGCATTCTAGGTCATCTTCTAATGCCGTAGCTGAGCCAAGCAGGTCCCCGCCTCCACCGCCAGGCCCAGCTGGCCCTACTCTTCTCCTACACTCCGACCGATCTGGGCTGCGCACCTCTGCTTATGCAAACTCATCCCCTTCTTCCTCTTCCAACAGCCAGAGACCCAAAAGTGTCCTGGCAGAAGGAACAAGGGCCTGCACTCAAGAGACAACAAGGGAGCCCCTAAGAGGTTTGGAGCTGAGGAGGGACAATCCAGCTGGGTCAGGAAGCGCCGTCTGACAGCGCTGCCTGCACAAGGATGGGGGGAGAGGGAACGATGTCTGAGGATGCCCTCCTGGCTCACTGCTTCTCCAGGAAGCCTTCACCGAGCCCCCCCCCCCCCCCCCCCAATTGGCAGTGGTCTTTCTTTCCTCTGAACACACATAACTAACTCTTGTTCCCTTCTGTACCTGAACCATTGTATATACATTTGGGGGGGGGGGGAAGAGGGGAATAAGGGGGAAGAGACAGAGAGGGAGAGAGAAAGGGAGGGAAAGAGACAGAGAGAGAGAGAAAGGGAGGGAGAGAGGGAGGGAGAGAGAGGGAGAGGGAGAGACAAAGAGACAGAGAGAGAGAGAGAGAGAGAGAGAGAGAGAGAGAGAGAGAGAGAGAGAGGGAGAGAGAGAGAGAGAGAGAGAGAGAAAGAGAGAGAGAGAGAGAGAGAGAGAGAAGGAGGGAGGGAGGGAGAGAGAGGGAAAGAGACAGAGAGAGAGAGAGAGAAAGGGAAGGAGGGAGAGAGGTGACAGAGACAGAGAGAGACAGAGAGAGAGAGAAGGAAGAGAATATGTGTGAGTGCGAATGCAAGTGCGAGTGAGTGTGTATGTGTGTTTGTGTGTGTCTGTCCTCAGCCCCTCTCCCCCAGCTGACTACAAGCTCCATGCTGCCAGGGACAGGGTCTGAGTATCTTTACACAGCAACACAGCTCCTTGGCCCAAGCAGGTGCTAAACAAATGACCACTAAATTAAAATATACAAGCTGGAGCTTCTCCACAAAAAGTCCACACAGGAATTGAGCATAGAGGCCATGCTGGCCCCACACTGCCCCTCTCTCTTGCTTTCTAAGCACACTGCTGCTATTTCAGAAAGGGATCAGGCTCACACTTAAGCACAGTCAGAGCTGCCTAATAAACTGCCAAACCAAGCACTTTGAACATGTCCATCAACGCTGGAGAATCTGTAAAACCACTCAAATTCTGTGTGCCAACTTCTGCTACCCCAGGATTCTGGAGCATGGACCAGAAGAGCCTGAAGATGCCCTCCCGAGGTCAGAATCCTGGCCAGCTACCACCGAGAGAAGGCTGTGTGTCCAACACTGAGATCCTGCTCACAGATGAGTTCTGGGCGCTGGCAGCCCCAAGCACCAGAAGAGCTCGATCTGTGCACGCAGAATCGGAGAGCCTTAGAACTAGAAGCAGCATGAGAAAGTACCCCCAAACTGGGCACATCAGCACCAAGGGCATCGGTATGGACACAACCCACATCATAGGTGTGGGGTGGGAAAGCACTCTGGGCGTCCTAATGTGCCACAGAAATGTCCATTATCACGCCCAGAAGGCCCCAGGACTCTTCAAACACCAAAGACACCTGGGACCAGCACACCTGTCACTATTCCACAGTTGCTCCAAGGGTCACAGACCTCTGTGCTCTCTCAAGAAAGGCTCCTGCTTCCAGACCCTAGGGAAGGTCAGGCTCTAGAGCCCAGTACTGGCACTTGCCTGCTAAGTGTGTTGGCCAGGCCCCCTCACCCCAGAACAGAATAAACCCACAGGTCAGATGGGCAGGGCTGAGCAGAGAGCAGGAGGAAAAGCATCTGCCCAGGATTTCACTTAGCTGTGTCTTTATTGACCAGCAAGTTCATATGTAAAAGATGGACCCTCTGTAAAAAAAGGCATATTGCCTCTAAACAGCAGAGTAGAACAGAAAACAGGTACCCAGGGGAGTTCTCAGAAGTCAGCATTTCCTGTACTCTGACTCTGGCCTTCATGGCAGGGGTCCAGAGCCTTCTCCCTCTCCAGGTGCCCACTGCCCCACCCAGCCTGCTGACGGTCCTGAGGTACAGAAGTTACAGGATCGGACAGCTGTGCCAAGCTTTGCCCCTAACTGGGTCACAGGTGGTTTTGCCTGAGCTCTTTCTGACCAAGAAGTGAAGCAGTTTCTGTCCTATCAAGGAGGGACAGGAGGAGGAAAAGGCTCTCTCCCTGGAGCTCCAGACAAATCTACACCATGAAACATGAGAACAGACGCACACATGTGTGGGATAAAGAGTGCTTTTATCAGCAAAGAAAATGAAAACAAAATGTGAAGCCTATCCCACACCTTAGGAGGCACTGAGTTCTCTAAGGGGGGGTAGCCACCTGGCCTTACAACCAAAGGGAAGGGCTGAGAATTAGCTGGTCATCTCCACTGCCCCCAGCAAGCCCTGGACACCCACTGCCTCTGACCAATTCAAAATGATGCTCATAGAGAGGGACAACAGTGAGCTCAGCACTGGGTGGATGTGAGCCGGTGGCTCCAAAGGACACAAGGCATCAGAGAAATCTATGACTGTAGAGAAGACTGGTCACCCGGCAAGAGCGGGAGAGAAGAGGAGGCAAGGCTGGCCACTGGCATGTGGCTGGATTCCCTGTGACAAACTTCTGGGAGAAGTGAACAAGTGTGACACAGGACGGGCAAGTCTGGACCGGCTGTGAGCTAAGTCAGGGAGGAAACTCCCAGATCAATGAGATCAGCAAACCATCTGAGCACGCTACAATGCCGAGCACACCAGCCTTGGAAGCAGCTCTCCTTCCAACACACCCTCTGCATGAGACTGGCCCTGCTTCCTCATCTCTAAGATTTCATAAACTCATAAAGGATTTCATAAACTCAAGAGATTTTAAATACAAATTATTACTTGTGAAGGGCCATGATCAGCAAAAACTGACCAAGGCAGGAGAACAATTTAACACTGTGACACAGCACGGTTTGGTCTCCTTTGGTACAGTGAAACTCAATAAAACCAAGCACTGGTCAAATAGGTCTGGGTTTTTTTCTACTTTTAATTCTTAATGTGGAGTTGAGGAGAGGGGACAGGACAGACCTCTCCTCGAACATCTCCTCATCTCCCACCTGGCTCCATTCATTCTGGATTTCTGTGGTTTCTCCACCAGTAACTGAGGCAGGAGCCGGGAAAGGAACTTGTTCAAGGTCACAAAGACAGTAAACAGAGAAGCAAAAACTGGCACCCAGGTTCTCTGACACCCTGTGTCCCCCCATCCACCAAGGCAGCTGCTGGACAGCAGCACACCACAGCCAGACAGGCCCAAAGAGGTCAAATCCTCCCTCCCACCTGGGTGCTCCTCAAGGGGTCCCTGAGCATGCCACCAGGTGGGATTCAAACCCAGGACTCTCTTGCCTCCATAGCCAGCACACCTCCACTAAGCCACACTGCCAAACATTTCCATGCCTTAGCACAGAGAATTCAAGGATCAAACAGTCTCTTTGCAGCAACGCCTCTACTTTAAGCACTATGCTGGAAGTCAGGATCCCAAGGCAGAAATGGAAGGCTTCCTGTCCTCAGGAAGCTTACAGTCCCTTAGGAGGGCAGACTTCTCATCACTTCTTCTTCCTGCTGAGCCCTTGGGGCCAGTTCTCCTCGATCTAGGACGCGATACAACAAAGGCTGGGTCTAAGCTGCCTTTTCACCATCGCCCCACCCCCTTCCCTCCCAACCAAGCCCTGACCCTGATGACTTGGCTTCTGCCCATCTCCTGCTCCTCGCCCTCCCCACCACTCTTTCCAGGGCACCCCTGCCCCAGCCTTCTCTTCCTGCTGAGCCCTTGCCAAAGTCTCCAAGGAGACTGCAGCACCTGCCTCGGGGCTCAGCCCCTTCCAGTGCCTATAGCCCTTGGCCTGATGGCCCCGTCTCCTCTCAGGACCTTCCCTTCCCTTCAGCTGACCCTCCTGGGGACACTGCCACCCCCTTAGAACCACTCCACCTCCGAGCTCAGAATAAGTCAGGCCCATCCTCACCGAGGCTCCCCAACCCATCAGCCCCCTCCCTTTGGGATTCATCCACCTCCCTCCCAGGCTGGGGCACTCATGCAACAGGCTGCAAGCCTCTCTTTTCCCTTCCTCCACCGCCACCTCATCTCACCCACACACAGCTCTTTCCAAAAGCCCAAAAGGGCCCACGTGCCAAGACCCAGGATGAGGTAGTCAGGCGCTTCTTCGCTACCCCACCCCCACTGGTTCCTGGCCACTGAAAGCTTGGCCTTTACTGGGATAAATGTTAACTTGGTTTCTTACAAAATAAATGCCTACGTAGCACTTTCCAATACCAACATGGTGCTCTGTATACCTTCAACTTTCATTGGGATGTGTATAATTAGTGCTCTTAAAGAAAGCAGAATTTCCTGAAAGTGAAAAGGTACCTTAGCACCTCCATCCCTTCTTTGTGGGGGAGAGAAAGGTCAACTGGTGTGGCCCCCTGAAGACTCCACCCCTGTGGGCTAGGGGCCCAGGGAACCTGCAGACTCTGTGCCACTCAGCTGAGGGCTGGCTGCTGCCACCTGCCCATCTTCCCAGCTTTGATCCCCACCGGGCCACACAAATCACCCCAAAGCCCCACCCACCCACCCAACAGGTGCCCGAGCTTGCTGCTCCAGAGAAGCCTGAGAAGGCTAAGTCAAGACCTACATAATTCTCTGCTCAGGAAACACTGGGGAAACTTGGCTCTTTCTTTTTCATCCAAATATCTTTTTAAATTGTCTTCCTCTCCTTAGAAGCACCTAAATTCATGCTGCTGCCCTTCTTCTCTGCCCAGGGGTTTTGCAATGCCCCATGCACTAGAGGGGTCCCAAACATCCTGGGAGGGAGGGTGCCTGGGGGCAGAATCATCATCCCCAGGGCAGTTCGGTGGTGCTAGAGCCAGGGCTCAGGGCCAAGGCCCAAGGCCAGCAGTGGGAGGATGGCAGGCACCCCACAACCCAGATGATGCTGGGCAATTACTTAACCTCTTTGGGCCTGTCTCTTCAACTTTAAAATAATGAGCTTGGTCCAAGGTCCCTTCCAGCTCTTAAGACGACCACATGAAAGATGGAAAGGAAACTGATACTTTCCAGATGGGGCTGAAATGATCAAATCTAATGAACTGTTTTAAAAGACAAAAAGGCTCATAGAGAAAAATGAAGGTTCTTCCTTCTCTGGGTAGCTGGCCTCATGTAAAGAGAAACCTGTCCTGGACAAAGGTGTGTGAAGGAGCACCTAATACTGGCTGATGACAATGAGAGTGTAAGCCCTCTGAGCCTCCATGGAGAAGGGGCCAGTGAGAAAAAGTCTGATGAGCCAGGCCCTGGAAATGGTCACAGGCTACCATCTGCATCCGATAACTCATCTTACCATCAAAGGCAATATTCCTGAGGAAGAGAGAAAACCACTTCGGACACTGAAGACATGACCAAGTCTAATCATAAACAGCTAACATCTTAAGGTTTGCAACCAATTTGTAGACATTCCCTTGGATCCTAACAGCCCAGTGAGGGAAATGACTCTCCTTCAATGAGATCATAACTATAAAGCATTTGCCCCAGACCTGTCCCACTGTAACCACCTCAGAAACATCATTCATTATTAGTGATTCTTGTTTTACAGACAAGGCCACTGGGTGGGAGGGGAAGAACCAATGTATGGCCGGAGCGGGCCTCCCACGCAGGCCTGGGCCCATCTGCCAAGGTTCTGGCCCTTTGATCAGCTAACTACACCAGGCTTATAATCATCCTCAAAGTAATTCTGACCTTAGATGAGAAATTCCAGAGGAAAGAAAAACCGTGTCCGATCCCTCTCCAAATCCTTCCCACCCTCAAGCCCTAGCTGATGTACAATCATCTGAGTACTCCCTCCGTGATTCCATCATTCAGTTCAGTTCCAACATTTGTTACGCCCTGACCGTGTCCAAGGTACTGGGTTTGGCACAAGCAACACAAATACAGAAATGATGAATGTGAAGCATCGCAACTACCATCAGACTCAGGGGACGATGGGCTAGTCCTGCTGCCTTGATTTCTCTTCTAGGTTACCCAGATAATGAGCTAGGCAGAGAGGGAAGAGGGGAAGGATAGATCAGAAAATCAAAGTGGTGCAAAAATAAAATCTATCAACAATTTTATGAATAATCAATAAGTTGGAAAGTAATCTTTTCTATGCCCTTAAGAAACGTCCATGCTAGCAACAGTGGACATGCCAGATGACCGTGCTCGGGAGCTCAGGGTGACAGCACAGCTAGCAGTCAGGTCTGATTGGAGGCTGCTGGAAAGGCAGCTTGGGGTCAGACCACGGCAGCCTCCACTCTCCATCCCTATCGGCTCAGCCAAGACTAGAGGGGCATGCTGAGGAACTTTCCCAGAGGGAGTGGGAAGCCAATTTGGAGTTATACTAGAAAAGTCTCTAAACTACCAACAAGGTAGACATCCCTACGAAAGTCAAAGTCAGAGGGAAATGTCTCAAATATGCAAGACAAGATAGCCTTCTCTGAGTAACTAGAAAGTGATGAGGCTGACGTGGCTGGTTGGTTGCTGTCTTCTGTAGTCAAAGAGGACCGAAATGACATTGCTCCATTTGAGTCATAACCCTGACCGACTGACTAGTGACAGGGGTGGGGAACCTGAGGCCTCGAGGTCACATGCAGCCTTCTAGGTCCTTGGGTGCGGCCTTCTGACTGAGTCCAAGCTTTACAGAACAAATACTTTTATGAAGGGGATTTGTTCGGTAAAGTTTGGATTCAAAGGGTCACAGTTGAGGACCTAGAGGTCTACATGTGGCCACAGGTTCCCCACCCCTGGACTACAGGATGACCAGACAAACTGTGGTTTAGGAATAATAAATTAGTTAGAAATAATAAATGGGAAGAATCTAGGGAAACTCGAGTGGGGAGGAAACGCAGGGCACCACGATGACATGAAGGATGGGCATCAACACTCTGACTCTGCAGTGACCAATAACAGCTCCGATGGCCAGATGGGGAGGCTCACGTCCCATCTCTGAAGACTGCAGGGGCTCAATGGAGCAGCCTTCCTCAGGCACGGCCAGTCACTTGGAAGTGACAGCCACACTTCTGGTTTCTAAAAGAGCCTCGGGAAACCATTTATTTCCCACTTTAAATGTTTTTAAATGAATTTCCAGGACTTTTCTTAGGAGGCCCAGTGTAGCCCTGACAGGTCTGGAACAGAGAAGCAGATGGCAGCAGGGAGGGGAGCCTGGGGGCCCAGAGAGGTTATAAGAAGGCCTTTTGGTAGGTGCGGCTGAGTTTTCTGGGCTCCAGCTCTTCATCTCCTGAGACAGCTTGAGTCCCTGGACTTGAAAGTATATGACCTAGAACCACCTTAACACCCACAGAGAACACCAATACCTCAAGAATCTCGTCCCAGAAAATGCAAATTCCCTCCTCCTGGTTGTAACACCATCACTCTCCAGTAAGAGGGGTAAATAATAGAGGACTCACTACACTGAACCACACGGAATTTGCCACCATGTAATAATAACTGCCAGATATTTTCTTGAGTTTTAGAGTTTGAGTCCTCTGGGGCAAGGCAAAACCCCGCTGATTTCTATGGATGAGTGACCCCGCAGACGAAGGTTCTCCAGCTTGAATAAGGCCACAGCCCACCTTTCTGTAGACCCAACCCCACCCAGGGGTGAACCACATGCACTTGGGAGATGTGGTGTATCTGGGATCACCCGGCCAAGGCAGAAGCCCGGCTCCTGTCACACAGTCCACATGCCTGGGGGAAGACACCACCTTGGGGGGCAGGAGCCCGACCCACAACTGATAATGTGTGTACAGAACAGAAATGGGGGGGAGGCTCTCCAGCAGGAGGCTCATTCACAAAAACGTAAACAGAGCCCACTCCAGAAACCAAGTTACCATTTCCTCACGTCAGTCAGTCAGTCAGTCAAGTGTCTATTTAGATCAAGACACTCGGAGAGACACGGCAGGGGCACAAGCCAGTCCCTGCCCTCAAGGAGCTTCTAGTGAGCTCCAAGTGAAAGGACAAATGCCCAGCTGCCTCTAATCCAAGGCAAAAAAAGTCTCCAAAGGCCAGAAGAGGCATACAGCAGTGCTTAATAAATGCACACTGACACACAAAATCACATCTTCCCAAAGGACAAGGGAGAATTCTCCCTTCTGGAATGTAGTAGTTGCCACATAATCAAGTCTGCTGAGCATGGGTCACTCCCCCTGGGGCACGCGGCCCCTTGACACCTGACAACCTCTCAGGAAGTGATAGGCAAGCCCACACATAGACACCCAGGAAAGCTCACTTGTGCAGCAGGGACAGGGCTAACACATCACAGAATCCTTCCCCCAATCCTCCCACATAGCAGACTCTTCCTAATTCAACTTCAAAACCTCTTTTTTCCCCTTCTCTAAACCCAGTTTCCTTGGAAGACACTGTGCTTCCTGGCCCCTGCCCCCCACCCTGGTCCCCAGCCTCTGGCCCCCAGGGCCCCAAGCCTTGGACCCCAGTCCCTGTCCCTGATGCCCAGTGCCCTGCTCCTGGGCCCTCATCCCCAGACTCCAGCCAATGGTCCCCAATCTCCAGTCGCCCACTTTGGGCCCCTAGCCCCGGGTCTCCAGCCCCTCCTCTCCCCCCCAGCTGAATGGATCCCCTGGAAGACTTGGGGGCTGGAGGGGCCCTCCCCTACTTAGGCATCACCTTGTCTCCCACTGCCCTCCTGGCCCCCCATCCTCTTCCCAGGCCCTTGCCCTACTCATCTGTACCCCATGGCACAGAGGTGGCCAAGTCTGGCTTCTCAGCTGCGGCCATGGAGGGCAGGCTCCTGAAAGCTGTTCTTCAGGTGGGGCC
This sequence comes from Petaurus breviceps papuanus, assembly GCF_028583685.1. NCBI lineage: Eukaryota > Metazoa > Chordata > Mammalia > Diprotodontia > Petauridae > Petaurus > Petaurus breviceps. Next base: position 706,767 of record NW_027186331.1, read on the forward strand.
TGGTGAGGACATGCACACCTATCACCGTCCACGTGTGGAGCCTTGCTTTGGAGTCAGAGTCAGAGTGAGTCTAGCGAGTCAGAGAGGCACTGACGGCTCCAGCGACAGTCACAGACCCTGGGTTCAGAAGGAAGCCTTGGTGGGCAGTGCCCAGGGGAGGCAGGAGTCTGAACAGAGAAGGTGCTGGCAGATACTTGTGGGACAGGTGAGGGAAGGGGCAGGCACGATGAGCTCGGCTTAACCAGAGGGAAGAATGCGGGTGTTCCAAAGGGAAGCCCCACACATCCACAACAGGGCAGGGATCTGGAGCCCAGATCCTCTACCCGGCAGGGGCACAGAGAACATTCACGGTGAGCGCAGGCCGCCCCTTCTCCTGCCGGACAGCCTCCCCATGGGGTCAGCCAGGCAGTCAGCCAGCCAGGCCCTGCACCACCAGAACCCTCAAGGAGCTGCCCCGGCCAGGGGCCACTGTGGCTGGGAGGCACCGGGCTATCACTGGGCTGTCACCTGCGCGGGTCTGAGGGCAGGAAACCAGAGGGCCAAGCGGAAGCGCCTGCAGCCCCCAAAGGGGAGGCAGCCGGAGGCCGGCAGGCTCTGCAGCTGATTTGGGGACTGGGAGAGGGCCGGGGCAACCAGCCTGGGCCGTGAGGCCAGCAGGGAACCGGCCCCAGCACAGCACCTGGGCCCCCCTCGGGATGGGGCAGGAGGATGGCATACCCCACATCGACTCAGTGCTCCTGTGTCCAGGGCCTCAGGGAGGCCAAAGAAAGGGAAGCAAACTGTGCTGGGGTGGGGCTGCCAGGGGCTCCTGGGGACTCCCGGGGCGGGGGGAGGCTGCCAGGGAGTCCTGGGGACTCCTGGGGGGGGGGGGGGTTTGGGGGGGATTCGGGGGCCACCGGGGGGGGGGGGATGCCAGGGGACTCCTGGGGGGCTCCCAGGGGTGAGGAGTCCTAGGAACTCCTGGGGGGCTACCGAGTGTGAGTGCTGTCAGGGGGGGTCCTAGGGACTCCTGGGGGGCTCCCAGGGGTGAGGTGTCTTAGGGACTCCCGGGGGAATGCCCGGGGATAGGGGCTGACGGGGGGGTCCTAAGTGCTCCCGGAGGTCTAAGTGGGAAGACCATGGGGGGGGGGCGGGGGGGAGTGGAGGCTTAGGGAGGCCCGCAGCAGTAGGCAGGGGGGGGTCCTGAGAGCTGGGGGGAGGGGCACAAAGCAGAGACTTAATGTTTACTGACGCTTCAAAGGACCCAGAAAAACAACCCCCCCCACCGTGGGCACCTACAGCCACTTGCCTCGGGGGTCCTCGGTTTTGCTTTAGGTCACACTCAATGCAGGCCCAGGGAAGCCCAGCTTCAGACCCGGGCCCCGCCCCTTCAGACCCAAGCCCCGCCCCTCAGAGGCCAGCTTCCTTCCTTTGCGCCCAGGCCCCGCCCCCTCGGGGTCAGTTTCCCTTCCTCTGCGCTCAGGCCCCGCCCCTCGGGCCCAGGCCCCGGGCCCTGGCTGGGGCCCCTGAGGCCCTCGGTCTCGTCCTCTGTCCTCACCTGGGCGCAGCGGCTCGGTGCCGGTAAGCACCAGCAGGAAGAGGAGCACGAAGGCGCCGCTGTCCGCCTGGGGCACCATTTATCCTCCGTTCATCCTCCGCGGGCGGCGCGGGCCCACGCCGGACCCGGAGCGCTCCGCTCTGCACGGGCTGGGCCGGGCTCTGGGGGCGGGGGGCGGGGCGGTGGAGTGAGTGGGAGGCGGCCGCTATGGCTCCCGCACCTCCCGGGGCCTGGACCCTCGCTCCCTCGCACGGAGGCGGCACGCCTAGAAATCGGGCTCGAGCTCAGGCTGGGGCTCGGGCGCCGCACAAGATGGCGGCCATCCCGCTCCTCTCACAACAAGCCGCCTCCCGACCCCGCCTCCACCGCGGGCCAATCAGCCCGCGCGGCGGCGGCCGGGGGCGGAGCGCTGGCTGCTCATCTGCATGCGGGGGAAAGGCATTTTGGTCGGGATGGGGAAGTCAAGGGGCGCTCGGCCGGGCCACGGACACCGTGGCCGACGCGCGGGGCGGGGCAGCGGCCGCCGAGGCGCAGCAGAGCCTTTCTGCCGGGCGAGAGTCGCGGCGGCCCCCCGAGGGTGGCCGTGGAGAAAGAGAAGCGAGAGCAGAGTCGGGAGGCTCCCCCCTCCATTCAGAGTGGTACGACCCTGCCTGGAACGAAGACGGAGGGGGCGGGGCCAAATCGGGGGGGCGGGGCCTCAGCAGCCGTGATTGAAGCTGTCAGCCTGTCCAGATGGATGTTCCCTGGCTGAGCACTCCCGCAGCTCCCCAAGCCGAGGCCAGCCCAGCCCCTCCCTTGGGAGGGGAAGGAGATGCCACGGGCCAGGAGACTGATCTGGGGAGCCGAGGCTCCGTCACTGCCCATACCGTGCCTCCATTTCCTCATCTGCAGAATGGGGGCAATATCATCAGACCCCGGGGGCCTCGGGGACCCCCCTCATTTCCCTGGGGAACTAAGGGAAGCCCAGAGAGGCCAAGGGACCTACCCGGCCGAGGCCACCCAAGTACTAAGGCTCCAGGCGAGATCCGGGCCCAGGAGGTCCCACCAAAGGGCAGCTTTCTATCTGGAGGGATGGATGAATAAAGGGACGCACAGATAGGCAGATGGATGGATGGACGGACAGACTGACATGGATAACTGGATAGATCAATGGGCAGATAGATGAACGGATGGATCAATGAATGTAAAAGCAATTTTAAGCAAATACCATGTGCCTTCACGCTCATCCTGCTTTCTAGAAATGGGAGTTTTTCTAGGCATAGGGACTTGAAAGCCCCACTAGAACCTTCCCAGACACCTCGCTGCGCCCTGAAATGACACTGGGTTCTTGGAGGCTTTGTGCAGGCTCCTGCCAGTCCTGTCAAAGCCACAATCTCAAGGCTCAATAATACAAACCCCACAGGATCAAGAATCTCACCAGCAACCTATGTAAATGGTTGCCCAACCTTTCAGTCAACCTGTGGATCAATCAGAAAGCTCTTCAGTCAATCAGCCAGCATTGAGTAATCATCTACTAGGTGCTTATCACATCTAGTATGTGCTAATCCACAAACCAACCACTCCCTGTCTCTCTGGCCACCCCTGCCCCTCCCTGGTACACGCCCCCTTCCCCACTCTGACCACTGACCTCCCCAGCCTCCTTCAAGTCCCAACCAAAATCCGACCTCCTACAGGAAGCCTTCCCCAACCTCCCTTCAGCCCAGTGCCTTCCCTCTGTAATTATTTTCTATTCCTCCTGTCCATATAAACTATGTTCACACGGACGATTTGTACTCAAGCTGTGCAGAGTGAGAGCAGGTCTGACCAGCCAGTCAGACACACTGTGCCCTGGGCCCAACATCACAATGTCATTTTGGTCCTCTCCGAGAACAAAGAATTACCACCAAGCGACCATTTCCCCCGTCTACAGCCTGCCTTGCATGCTCTCTGAAGTCAGGAACTGTTTTTTCTCTTCCTTTTGTATCCCCAGTGTGTATCACAGCGCCTGGCACATAGTAGGTAGTCAAGAAATGTTTACTGAATAAATAAACGAATCTGCTAGCCCTGTGTTGGGCACTGGGGATATAAAAATTCAGTCTACCCTCAAGGAACTCACGTCCTATAGGGGCAGTAAAGGAAACCCATGACTTCCTGCAGCAGCTCTGAGCACGTGGGGAGAGTTCTGAATGTCACAAAGTGTTTGCCAACATCCCTCCCAAATCTGCCCCTCCGCCTCCCAGGATGAACCCCGTGGTTCTGCAGAGCGCTGAGCCTGGGCAGGGCCACTCTCATCTCTACTCTTCAAGGCAGTCCTCCAGCTAGCAGCTCTGTATCACTCCCAGGCTTGCAAACTGATGGCCCTCATCTGGTTTGATCCTTAGAAGATGATGATCCCTGAGGACCCTTCCAGCAGTAATCCACTAAGCAGATAACAGAAACATCTGAAGACCAAAGGAAGTGGGTGACTTGGCCACAATGACCCAGAAGTCCTAAGCGGCAGGTAGGATTTGAACCCAGGGTTCCTGATGCACAATTCAGGGCCTTTCCACACCCCGCGTGGTAGTGGGCAGACCACCTAGGCGCTAACTCAGGACAGGGATGTCCACAGATGCCCAGAGCCACACCTAGAGCTGGAAAGGAAAATTCCTCATTGTTGGAAGCCGGCTTTACTGACCTTTCTCATCTCCTGAAGAAGGGGAGATATGGGCCCAAAGAATTACCTCAAAAGCCAGTGTGTTTGTGCCATGCTAGGAAAGAGGCACAGGTCACACCTTAGGGGGGGGCTTAGCCCAGGAGAGGACTAGGTATGCTCTTACCCCCACCTCAAATGGACCCAGTTGGAGGCCTGGAGGACCAGGTGCCTTTTAAGAGCCTTTTCAGCAGTCCTGAGGAGTACCCCATTTCCCTCTGAGGGTGAGGAAACCATGGGTAAAATGCATTTGCCCGCAGAAATAAGGCCAAAGGTGGCAATGAGGGGCTGTGGCTGCCAATGCAGGCAGCTTGGGGGCTCTGTCCAGCATTTCTGAAACTCTATCTGCCTTGTTCAGCCCCACATTACCGGATCCTCCCAGGAGACTAGCAGAATTCCACTCCACAAATTCATCCAGGAGCAGCCTTCTCTGATCTGCCCCAGCACACCCAGTCCTCGCCTGGTCTAAGCCCCCCTAAGGTGTGACCTGTGCCTCTTTCCTAGCTTGGCACAAACACCCTGGCTTTTGTGGGAATTTTTTGGGCCCATATCTCCCCTTCTTCGGAAGATGAGAAAGTTCAGGAAAACTGGCTTCCAAGTATCTGAGGAATTTTCATGGGGAAGAGCCTTGTGCTGCCTGGCCCCAGGAAAGTGAAGCAGGAAACAGGGAAAGCTACAAACATGCATCACTCTTCCTCTCCACCTTCCTCCCTTCCCAGTCTTGACCCTAGACTTGGTTATTCCTACTCCTACGAAAGTGATTTTGTTTTACTTTTAGAGCTCTGTAAAAAAGGAGAATATTAATATTCCTGATTGCTATCTTTACCCCATCACCTCCCCCACCCGGGGCCAGGCGCTCACTGGGGGGTAGAGAACATCATGCCCACAAGCAGGAATGGCACCAAACATGTCCAGCTTGCAGCTTCATTCTACAGGGCTTGTGTCGGGCACAGGAAGAGCCAGGAGGCTGACTCCATCCACATGCTCAGAGACATGCATGGCCAGGAATGTCTCCATCCCACTCATTACCAGTCCCTTCTCGCTAAGTGACTCAAGGAAAGCTAACACTGGCCCTGAGGGCCCCAGTTCACAGGCAGGTGGACCCAGGAAAGAAGTGTCACACAACCTCAGAGCCAGAGGTCTGAGACCTTGAAGCCCAAGAGAATGATCATGTCCAGAACATCCAGGCCAAGCCAATCCAATAAGGACTTACTTACACCTGTAATGAATGTGGCACTGTGCTAAACACAGGCTAATGTGGTGACAGAAGCATCCCCCAAATTAGCAGCTGATTGGATCGGGGAGGGAGTGGGAGCAGAGGATGATTGTGAGCTTGGAGACCCAGAGTGCTGGGATGGTGGTGCCTGAAACAAGGGCACTGAGAGGAGAGACCATTTCAGAGAGAACGATTGTGAGTTCTGGCCTAAGATTCCTTCAGGACATTCAGGTGGAAAGGGGGAACAGGGAGCTAATTATATGGTCAGTGACGGGAGCTCCAGGGAGAGATGAGGTCTGTAGGCATGGACAACTTATCAGCACAGATGAGTTAAACCCATGGGAGGGAGGAAGAGAAAAAGGAGAGATGAGGAAGCAAGAGAGGGACAGAGACAAAGAGGAGAGGGGGGAGGGAGAGAGACAGACTCTGGCTGGGAAGGTAGGGAACCAGGAAATAGGAAAGGCAAGAGAAGAGAGGGAAAGAGACAGAGAGAGAGGAGAGGGGGAGAGAGAGAACCCAGGAGGAGAATGTGACCAACAGTGTCAGAGACTTCAGAGAGGGCAAGAAAATTTGAGAAAAATCCACTGGATTTGGTGAAGAGAGATGAGCAGCCTTGAAGAAGGCAGTTTCCTCTGAAGAATGAGGCTGTGAGTCTGAATGGCAAAGACTGAGCAGTGACAAGGAATGGAAGGGGAAGAAGGAGCCAAGACCCCTTGCTCCAGGAGAATGGATGGCTGGGGACCTGGAGCTTGTTACAAGATGCTACCCTAACAGGATAGGAAGGTCTAGCAAAAGTTTTCAGTCAACTAATCAGTCAATAATCATAGAATCGGGGGCGGCTAGGTGGCGCAGTGAGTAAAGCGCTGGCCCTGGAGTCGGGAGGACCCGAGTTCGGTTCCAGCCTGAGACACTTAACACCCACACAAAAATACTAACCGTGTAACCTTGGGCAAGTTACTTAACCCCAAAATTGCCCTCCAAAAGGCAAAAAAAAAAAATAATCATAGAATCGCTTATTTTGCCCTGGCAGGGACTTTGAAGACTGCTGAGTCTAATTTCCTCTTTTAACATATGAGGAAACTGAGGCCCAGAGAGGTTAAATGATTTAAAAACCGGATTCAGCATCAGAGGCAAGATGTGAACCCAGGACTTTCCCATTCTGAGGCCAGCTCTCCATTCACCATGCTGCCCCTCAGCTCTCAAACCAGCATTTAACAGTTGCCTACTGTGTGCCAGGCAATGGAGATACAAAGACGAAAACAAAACAACCCTGCCCTCTGGGTGCTTTGATTATCTAAGGGAGGGGCAGCTAGGTGGCGCAGTGAATAGAGCACCAACTCTGGAGTCAGAAGGACCTGAGTTCAAATCTGACCTCAGACACTTAAAAACTAGCCTTAAAAACTAGACTTGGGCAAGTCATTTAACCCCAATTGCCCTCAAAAAAAAAAAAAAAGAAAAAATCAAATTGTCTAAGGGAAGAACAATACAAATTCAGAGGAGTGTAACTAGAGAGGGGAGAATCCCATCCTGCTGAACGGGACCTGGAGCTTGGGTCTGAAGGAAGCCAGGGCTCTAAGAGGCACAGGGAGATCAGGAGCGGCCAGTGCAAAGACAGAGAAAAGAGATCGGGTGTGTTGTGTGTGGGGAACAGCAAAAGGACCTTCCTGAAGAGATGATGGAATGAAACAAGGGGAGCAATGCAGAATAAATCAGGAAAGCTGGACAAGGGCTTGAAATGATACCTGGGAAACTTAGAGTGAGCCCCTGAAACTTTTCGGGCAGGCAAACAAGGCCAGCTCTGGGCTTCGGGGAAAATCGGCAGAGGGGGAGAATGGTTAGGGCAATAAGGGAGAACAGTGGCAAGCGTCAGAGAAAGGGTCAGTAGGGGGGAGAGACTGAAGATTAAACCTAGGGGGAATGTTTAAAAATTTCCAACAATTGATATGTCTCATATTGTGCATACACATATACACCTGTCTACATACTTCCAGGAGAAGATGGGAGAAAGGATCAAAGGCACATATAGAAGGCTTGGTCCTGGGGAGAAGAGTTGCCTCTCCCTCAGAGATCAGAGAGACATTGAAAATGGGAGTGACATCAAGGGATCTTGAGGTGGAGAGCAAGCTTATGACAGGTGTGCAATAAAGTAGGAGATGATGTCATCTGCTGAGGTGGGAGGATGGGGGAAGCAAGAGGACTTGAGAGGCAGGGAGAGTTAGAACATGGACCATAGTAGATGCATTAGAAATTCAATTAGTAATAAAGCACTGGCCCTGGAGTCAGGAGGACCTGAGTTCAAATCCAGCCTCAGACACTTAACACAAAAACTAGCCATATGACCTTGGGCAAGTCACTTAACCCCAACTGCCCTCCAAAAAGCAAAAAAAAAAAAAAAAAAGAGAAAGAAATTCAATTAGTGAAGAATAAAGGGATCATCACACAGGAGTGATGGGATGTGGAAGACAGGTGGGGAGACAACATCTGAGGAGGAGGACAATGTACATTTGAACCTGCTCAGAGCGAACCTCAAAGCAGAATAGAGACAGTGTGGCAGAGGCAGCCAAGAGCAAGGAACTCACCGCCTTCTCCTCCTGGCCCCGAGTGTGGGACATGAGGGAAGCTGCGCCCCCCCAGGCTCCCCAGCACCCTCAGGACCAAACACAAAGCCCCCCAGCTTGGCTTGTAGAGCCCGTCACCCTCTGGCCTCGCCTTTCCTCCCATCCAGCAACGCTGGCGCTCCATCCCTCCGTGTCTTTTACTACCTCTGCCCAATCCCTGGAATTCTCTTTGCCTTCTGGTTTCCTTCAAGTCCCAGCTAAAATCGCATCTTTTATACACCTTTTCCAGTCCCCACCTTCCCTAATCCCCTTCCTCTGAGGTTGTGTCCCGATTGCCCTGCCTATACCTACATATGGATGTTTGCACGGTGCTGCCTTCATTAGACTGTGAGCCTTTTGGTGGCAGGGACCATGCTTTTCCCTTTCCTTATATCCCCAGCCCTTACCATAGTGCCTGGTATATAGTAAGAGTTTAATAAATGCTTATTGGTTTTGTTTTGACCTGAGTGAGAGAGAAAGACCTAAGGTAAGGGGAAATTTACTCGTGAAAGAACAGGAGTTCCAGAGGGCAAAACAGTTATCCAGCCTCCATTTGAAGAGTTCCACTAGCCAAGGGAGAAAATTCCCAAGACCACCCACCTAAATCTGAACGGTTCTCACTGTTGGAGGAAGTTCTCCATAATATAATGAAAATCTGCCTCTATGATTCCACCAGTTCTGCCCCTCTGGTGTCAGGCAAAACAGATTTAATCCCTAATTCCACAGATGAAAAAGAATAATGGATTCCTATTCTGAAGACTTTTACTAAAATCCCACCTCTGCTATTTACTAGAGATAACAATGAGCAAATCATTTCCCTATTGGCCTACATTTCCCTACTTCCAGGAAAATGGGTAATATACCTGCACCATTCCTCCTTCAGATGCTTGCTGTGAAGATTAAATTAAAAAGTGGATTTAAAGTGCTTTATAAACCTCAAAGTAATTTAGAAAAGTGAGCAACTGTCATTGCCTAGATGATGATGGACACTCCGGGTAGGCAGGGCCCTAATAGATACTGGACACTGAGCTGGGTCCAACATACCACACCTTCCAAAGCCCCTCTTGCTGACTACTGTTCTCTGGGTGACAGAATGCCACTGTAGCTGAAGGGCTGGGCTTGGTGTCGGGAAAAACACCTCGGATCTGTGCTCTGAAGAGCCTGGATGATGGACTCTAGACTCTATGTGCCTCAGGGAATCCCCTAGCACTAAGTCACAACTACCAGATTACAATGTGCATTGATGAAGGGAGTTCTCACACTAACATCAGATATGCTCCAGGAACAGGAGAATGGCTCTCAACCATCAACAACCACAATGTCTGAAGACTCACAGAACTTCAGGTGATCCAACGAGCATTGAGAAAATCAAAGGCAGCTGCGAACAGTGTGGAGTTCTGTCAGCAAAGGACTGGTGTATGAGCAGTGTTGGAAGTGATATCGTCAAAGGTATGAACCACCAGAAAAGAAGATGGGCTGGGCACAGAGAAAGACTAAGGGAGAATGGATGGGCAGACCCAATGTCACACGAGGATCCCTGAAAAAGGAAGAGAGAGACCAACAGCCAGGAAGGGTGTCTGGTGCCCTGGGTGCATTCTCAATGGAGTTAGACACGGTCAAGCATGAGACGTGACAAGAAGGCAGCAGATGGGGCCACAACAATTCCTGCTGAATGCTGTCCCATGATTCTCTTTCCTTTCATGGCACCACATTTCCTCTTCTCTCACTCTCTTAACTCTGCAATATGGATTCTGACTTCCTCAAAACCGCTCTCTCCAAAACTACCAAGGATCTCTCAATGGCCACGCCTAATGACCTTCTCTCAAGTCTCCAAGGCCTTGGCCTCTCTGCAGCAGGATCTCCTGAACCCTCGCACCTCTCCAGGTTTTCCTGGCACTGTCCTCGATCTCCTGAACCCTCACACCTCTCCAGGTTTTCCTGGCACTGTCCTCGATCTCCTGAACCCTCACACCTCTCCAGGTTTTCCTGGCACTGTCCTCTCCTGGCTCTCGCTTCAGGTCATGCCTGTGGGTATCTCTGTCCCAAAGTTCTGTCCTGAGGCCTCTTCTCTTTTCACTCTAGACTCTTCATCAGATTGCATGGGTTCAGCTATCATCTTTATGCAGATGATCCCCAGCCCTAACTCTGTGGTGCCACAGTGGATTAGAGCGCAGGGCCAGAAATCAGGAAGACCCATCTTCTTGAATTCAAAATCTGGTCTCAGACACTTCCTAGCTGTGTGACCCTAGGCAAGTCACTTAACCCTGGTTGCCTCAGTTTCCTCATCTGTAAAATGAGCTGGAGCAGGAAATAAACCACTCCAAGATCTTTGCTAAGAAGACACCAATGGGGTCACAGAGAGCTGGAGAAAACTGAAAAATGACTGAACAATACCTCTCTCCTGACCTCTAGTCAACCCTCACCAAAAACTGCCTCCTGGGCATCTGACCTCACACCCTCCCCTCTTCCAAACTCAGCTACGACTGTCGCGGACACCGCCATGATCCTAGTCACCCAAGATGAGAGCTTTGGGGTCATCCTCGACTCCTTCCCTGCATTCTCCCCAGACAGCCAATCAATCTGCGCCCAAATCTTCTTGTTTCTGTCTTCACATGCTTCTAATTTATGTGCCCCTCTCACACAGCCACCACCTTCACTCACGCCCTTGCCACCTCTTTCCTGGACTTCGGCAACAGCTTCCTACCTGGTGCCCCTGCCTCTTCTCTCCCCATTCCAGCCCGTCCTCCACTCAGCTGCCAGTGGGATGCTTATAAAGTCTAGATCTTAAAGGTGACTCCCCCCACCACTGCTTCCGAGGATCAAAGAGAAACTCATGTGTTTGTCATTTAAAGTTTGTTATAAACTGACCCATGCTTGCCTTTCCTGTCTTGTTACACTTCACTCCTCTCCATGTACCACCTACAAACATAACCCTCCATCTCCCATTCCTGCACCATTAGTGTGGGCAGGAACCATCCCCAGAGAAACCCTTCCCCTCTTCACCTCTGCCTCCTGGCTTCCTCAGCATTCCCTTCCTGCACAGGGCCTCGCCAGGTCCTTCCAAGGGCTAGTGCCTTTCCTCTGGGGTCACCTTCTCCATTCATACATACCATCTGTATCTTGTGTGTATGTAAATATGCATACAGACATATATGTATATTCTGTATACACATATGCAAAGATATGTGTAAATATACAAAATAAATATATAATAAATAACTATTATAAATAAATATATGATAAATAAATAAAAATATATTATAAATATATTTATAAGTAATAAATAAAATATATAAATATATATAAATAAATAAACATCAATAAAGTCTTATATTGTGTCTCTATACCTGTATACATACATAGATACATATGGTTATTTGTCAATAATTTCCCTCCTTTCACTAAATCCTCAGCTCTTAGCATAGGATTCATCAAACAGGGTTTTATGCATGCTGTTTGACTGACTGACAGCCAGCTGAGGAACAGCTATTGAACAGTCAGGTCGGGCCCTTCCATGGTGTGTTTACTGTGTAACCTTCCCCTCCATCTTCTGATCAAAATCGCTTATGAGGAAGAATCCACCCGCCCAAAACTTGCCCATTGCTGGAATGGGATGGCGGGGGGGAGGTGAAACAAGTCTGGCACCTCTTGCAGGAGTCAGCCCCCCAGGGACTTAAAGTATGCTATATCCTGGCCCCCCAAGTCTTTTCTTCACCAAGCTACAACATCCAGTTCTCTCCCCTACTTCCTGTATGGCATGATTTCCAAGCCTCAGGACACAGGGATTCTAAACGTCATCTAGTGCAGACAACAGTGGGAATGTCCCTCACCCAGGTCTCACTGGACGTTTGTCAATGAAGAGTGGTTGCTGTCTTTGTTTGTCCACCACACCATTATACACTCAGCTTGTATGGATGGCCCTTAGGGTGAACTATCCTCTCTGGACTGTCGGGTTTTCTCCCACAAAACTATCATTTAGCAGCATCTCCCCACATAGGAGCCCCTTTCCTTTGGGACTGTGTCTTCCAGAGTCCTCTACCAAAGCACAAATATTCTGAGAAGCCATCATTAGTTGTTAACATCTCAACTTGACCTGTGTTACTAGTGGTAACAAACCCATCAGAAAGGCTCTGAGAAAGAGGACTGTGCACAAGAGGGCTACATTTTGATGGGGAAGAGGAAGTTTTAGATCCTAAATCATTCTCAGGAGAGGTAAGTAGGGAACCCTCCCCTTCACATCCTATACAAAATTAAGAGACTATGTGGGGGCAAGACCAGCCTTTGGGAGACAAAACTCAAAAGGCAGATTGGGAAAGAAAGAGCCACTGTCACTGAGAGCCACAGCAGAAGACTTCATTTCCCCTCCTACCTCAGTTCAGGGCCCAAGGGCCAAGCCACCTCTCTACCTGACATCTGCTGGGGGCTCCTCCCCTCAGGCCTTCCAGGGTTCTAGGTACCTGACAGGCTCAGGGAGAGAGCTCCATCCCACCACGCAGTCCCCGCTCCTTTGTGACTTCACACGCTGAAGTCACTCCAGAGACAATGCCAAGTTCCAACTCCAGGTGCAGCCTGCTCAGAGGACTCTCCCGCAGTGTCAATAAGGGCGCTGCTGGCCTATGTGGGGAAGGGACATGTAGATAGCAGCGTCTGAGGCACTCGCCACTTCTAGTACTATGGATGATGCTGCTGTCCTCAAGAGAAGAGGATACATCATGGGAATAAATTTGGGAGAGGGCTCGTATGCAAAAGTGAAATCTGCTTACTCCGAGCGTCTGAAGTTCAACGTGGCAGTCAAGATCATCGACCGCAAAAAAGCCCCCACGGATTTCTTAGAGAAATTCCTGCCCCGGGAGATTGAGATCCTGGCAATGCTGAACCACCGCTCCATCGTCAAGACCTACGAGATCTTTGAGACGTCCGACGGCAAGGTCTACATCATCATGGAGCTCGGGGTCCAAGGAGACCTCCTGGAGTTCATAAAGACGCGGGGTGCCCTGCACGAAGACGACGCCCGGAAGAAATTCCACCAGCTCTCCTCAGCCGTCAAGTACTGCCATGACCTGGACGTGGTCCACCGCGACCTCAAGTGCGAGAACCTCCTCCTGGACAAAGACTTCAACATCAAGCTGTCCGACTTTGGGTTCTCCAAGCGCTGCCTACGAGATGACAGCGGGCGCATCATGCTCAGCAAGACCTTCTGCGGGTCGGCGGCCTACGCGGCCCCCGAGGTGCTCCAGGGCATCCCCTACCAGCCCAAGGTGTATGACATCTGGAGCCTGGGCGTGATTCTCTACATCATGGTCTGCGGCTCCATGCCCTACGACGACTCCAATATCAAGAAGATGCTGCGCATCCAGAAGGAGCACCGCGTCAACTTCCCCCGCTCCAAGCACCTGACGGGTGAGTGCAAGGACCTCATCTACCGCATGCTGCAGCCTGACGTCAACCGGCGGCTGCACATTGACGAGATCCTCAGCCACTGCTGGGTGCAGCAGGTCAAGCCCAAGACTCAGCCCTCCACCTCCACCACCAAGGAGGGGGAAAGCTCCCGGGGAGTACAGGACATGCTCAGGGTCCCGGAGGCTAACCTAGAAAAGAAGTCCGCCACCAAGGTGGGCATCAAGGAGGAGCCCAAGCCCGAAGTGCCCCTGGAGAAGGAAGAGTCTGTGCAGGTGACAAGGCAGTCAGAGACCCTGGGCTTCAACTCAGACCAGCCGGCCTCTGAACCCGAGCAAGGGAACCCCTCACCACCTCCAGAGACTGTGCACACCTAAGGAGACGGGCAGGGCCCCAGGGCACCGGAGAGAGACAGAAAGGCAGCCCGAGGTTCGGGTTCGGAGCTTGGATGGGAGAGGTCGGGAGCGTGCAGGAGAAAGGAACACAGTCCACTATAAGCTGCTATTTTCATTAATTCCTCTTCCCTTCCTTCAAACATAGTAACCACATGGCTAAAGAATAAACAAATAAATCACGGACTCTATTAAAACCCAAATCTGGTAAGAGTATTCTTTCCCTAGGTAGTTGTCAGAAGCATAGGCCCCCGGCCCAGCCCTTCCCTTGTCTGAACTTCCAGGAAGGAGGTCAAGAGGGGCAGCAAGAGAAGACAGGGAAGGAGAGCTGGGTTTTAGAGTCAGAAGACCTGGGTTCAAATCTTGGTTCTAGAACTTACTAGCTGGGTGACCCTGGCCAAGTCACTTCCCCCCTGTGGACCTCAGCAGCTTCCTCTGTAAAATGAGAGGGAGGGAACATGCTGATCTCTCAGATTCCTCCCAGTTTTAAATCCTAAGATCCTTGTGAGCCCCACTGAAGGAACTCCCCAGGCAACTGGCATCCATCCCTCCAGGGACCTGCCCAGGGCCCAGAGTTAGGAAGCCTCTGCTTCATGGTCTGACCACATCCATCCTCCCTGGGATCCTGCCCTCGATCTAGGCCAAGTATGAAGCCCTCCCTTCAAGGCCTTTAGCCCAGGGGAAGCCCCAAGAACCTGGCAGCTCTGACCAGGACTCTGTTTTCACTGCTGAAGCAGAGGGAGGGAAAGAGAGAAGGAAGGGAGGGAGGGAAGAAGAGAGGGAGGGAAGGAAGGAAGGAAGGAAGGAAAGGAGGGAGGGAGGAAGGGAGGGATGAGGGAGGAAGGAAGGGAGGGAGGGAGGGAAGGAGAGAAGATGGGTGTTGCTGAACAATGGCTTTCCCAGGATATAGAACAGGAGAGATTTTGGAGGGGATGCAACCAACAGTCCCACCTTGCTCTAGTTCTAGAGGCCAGGATGGCTGAGCTAGACTGAAGCACAGGCCCTCCATTCCAGGAGGCCCACCAAGCCCAGCTCTAAGCTCAGGCTTAGGCACCCTCCCTCCCCAGTGGACCTCTGTCCTCTGGGATCCCAGGTCCACCTTGGGGGCTAGTTCCCTGATGGCTTACCAACTCACCTGGCAGCACAATGAGACTTCTAGGGCAGGCTGTCTGGCTTCCAGTCCCCAGTCACCCACATTGTCCCGGAGGAAATAGGGATTCCCAATGAGGCACTGCTGTGACCACAGCCTGGCTGGTCCTGGGCATCTCCAGCCCCACTCAGGGCTAGGCAATGGTCTTTGGGAAGAAAAGCAGAGTTGATGCTGAGGGAGCTGGACCCAATAGACCTGAGGAGGGTGGTCCTGTACACCAGGCTCAGAGATAAGTCCACAATGTAGCTGAAAGTTGTTGTAGAAAGAACACTAGCCTTGAAGTCCTAAACCTGGGGTCCCAGCTTCCTTCTTACCTGAAACAGTCATAACCTCCCTGAACCTCAGTTTCCTCATCTGCAAAATAAAAGGGCTGGACTGGATGACCTCAAGATTGCCTCCCAGCTCTAGATCTAGGAACCGATATACAAGACTTTGCAAGGATTATAGTATGATGCCAACTGTCAGTGATTACTTTTTCTTCTCTCTGAGCCTCAACCTCCCCACCTGTAGAATGAGAATGACGACTCACACTAGGCACAATCCACCTCATGGGACTGTCATAAAGAAAGCCCTTGGTAAGCCTTAGAACCCGACAGAAACAAGAATTGAAATCAGTGATAGATGTGTGGTTTGATCCCTGCCTCTCCCAAGACCCCTGATCCCAAACTTGGGGCCGGGAAAGAGGAAAGGATCAATTGGTGTTCTCCAGTCCCAACTGGGTCCTCGCTACTGGAAGGCAATTATATTATTCCCTAAGTGACTGTCAATCCCCCTCCCCATGGCAGCTGATCCACGCCTTCTCTCACCTCCTCAGCTGAGGATCTTTCTTCATAGTTTTCTGAGAAAACTTAGGGAATCTGCCATGAGCTCTCTCCTCTCCCTTCCCTGACATTAGCCCCCATGTGCATTCCCTCTACTCTCACGTCTGTCTAAGAGGTGGCCCCCTTCTCACCAAAGCCAACATGCACTCTGCATCATCTCCCTTCCCGTCTTCTCCAGTTGTCCTCTCTTAGATCTCTCTTCCTTGTCTAGTGGTGCCTTCCCTGCTACCTCTCCTTAAAAAAGTTTTGTCCCTTGATCCCAGCATCCCTTCAAGTGATCATCCTCTCTCTTTTTCCCTTCCGTAACCAACCTCCCACAAAAAGCTGTCTCCACTTCCTCTCTACACACTCAGTTCTCCATCCTTGGAAATCTAGCTTCCAACTTGACTACTGAACTGAACTATTCTCTTCAATGTGACCGAGAACCTCTCAAATGCCCAATCTGCTGGGGGGGGTTTTTCAGTCTTTATCCCTGAGGCTCTCGGAAAGGTCGGGTGACCACCTGCTCCTACTGGATGGTCCCCCTCTCTGGGTTTCCATGACAGTGTTCTCTCCTGGCTCTCCAACCTGTCTCACCGTTCCTGCTGTCTCTATCATCCATAACCCATTCTCTTCACCACAGGTGTCCCCCAACACTATCTTTTCTCTCTACACTCTCTCGCACATTGACCTCATCAGTTCCCATTCTAAGAGCTAAGAGCCAGCCCCACATTGCCAACTAGCTGCCCGGTGGCCATCTTCCACTCTCTTGCACCTGTCCCACTGCCATCACCTTTGCTTTGACTATTCATCACCTCTCACCTGGACCTCTGCCTCGGAGAGGGCAGGGTTTCCTTCCCTTTAAAGCCCAGGGGGACCTTTCCTTATTTTCCCCCAGCTGCCAGGGCCGTCCCCTCCAAAATTATCTTGTATTTGTAGAGTAGTCTGCACATACTTTGTGTATGCTTGTGTATTGGCACACATCGACAGCCGCAATAAAATATAAGCTCTTGGAGGGCTTGCGTTCGTCTTTGCAGCAACAGTATCTAGTAGGCACTTAAATGAAATGCTCCCAAGGGGCGGCCAGGTGGCTCAGTAAGAGCACCGGCCCCAGTGCTGGGATGACCTGGGGATCAAATCCGGGCTCAGATACTCAGCACCACACCCAGAAATACCTGGCCGAGTAACCTTGAGCAAGTTACTTAACCCCGATTGCTTAAAATTTTAAAAAAATTAAAAATGAAATGCTCCCTTTTAGCTTAGAGCCTAGAGAAGCAAGAAGAGGCTAGCCTTCCTAAGCTTCCCCCTCTTCCAAGGGGAATAAGCCTGGGGGAAGCCAACCCCACCCTCTTACTCCTAGGGGATCCCAAGTCTCTTGGAGACAGCTAAAGCCAGAGGATCCCACCTGGCCCCAAGAGCACCATGTTCCTGGAAGTGTCTCTGACTGCAATTCAACATGACCCACCCAAACAAGGCCCAGGATCTGAGTCCCTACCATAGTGACATTTCCTCGAGAAGAAAAGAATCAAAGAGGGCAGGACTGCCTTTAAGCTTCTAAAGGATTATTAATATGAAAGGGCATTAGCCTTGTTTTGCTGGGTTCAGAGAAGAAAACCCAAAGTAACAAATCTAAGTTGTGGAGACACAAGTTCAGGCTGGACACTGGGAAAAACTCCCAAATAACAGAAGTTATCCCAAAATGGAGCAAGGAGTTCAACAAGGTAGTAAGCAGATTTCTTCCCCTTGGGAGTCTCCACACTCAAGCTAGGTGACCACTTGCCTGGGGCATTGCAAGAACGCAATCAGGTGCTCGTTGGACTGGATGCCCACCGTGATCCTTTCTGGTGCTAAGAAATCTGCCACTCCTCCTTCATTTCAGAAGGGAGCCTAGCTCTGCATCACGCCACAGACCATGGCCTTCCTACCTACCCACAAAGGGCTCATCTGAGAGGCAGTGGGGCCCGACGGAAAGTACAAAGTCACAAGGCCGCATTTTGCCACCAGCTTGATGCATGATCTGGATAAGCCTCTAGCCCTTCCTTGGGCGCAGCCAGCCCCTCCATAACACAAGGGGGCTGGATTCTCATTCCAGCAGGTCAGGGCCAGCAGTTCAGAGTCACAGGGTCCTCAGAGGTCATCTGAGAGTCTGAGTCATCCTTGAAGAAAAATGGTCCCAACATTTCCCACTGGTCATCCAGCCTCTGATGGGATATCTCCTTAAAACTTGCCCTCAGTGCTCCTGGTTCTGCTCCCTGATGCCAAACAGAACTAGTTCAAATCCTCCTCCATGCAATGGCTACCCCCTCATTCCCTACGTTTGGCTAAATTAACTGGCTGAACAACCCTCACTCCTTCCAGCCATCCTTAGCTGGCAGCCCAGTGAGTCAATGTCTTTCCTTTAATGTGGTGTCCAACTCCAGATGGAATCTGCCAAGGGCAGAGGAATGGTCACCGCCTGCTTTCCTCTCAATATAAAAAGCCTGCATTAGCTATTATGTTAGGGGATGGACTCAGGTAGAACGTGTCATTCACTGAAATGCTTCCATCTTTGGCTATCTTCTACCTGATCTTCCTGGAGGGCTGAGCCCAATTGTGTATCACTGCCTGAAGATCATTGCTCATGAAACTCCAGTAAGGTACACCTTATCCCAGGGCCTGGACCCAACAGAACATTCAACAGGCCATCCTTAGCATAACAGACATTTCCCTTCCGTAGCCACTGTCATTAGTTCCCCTCCACCCCTAATCTTGGCCCCAATCCTTCTAATCCCTATGCTGCAGGAATTATAGCTCAACTCAAAGGGCTGAGAACAGAAAGGGGCCATTGAGATCCCAACCCAGCTCCTTCTCTGGGGCTCCAAGCAGCCTACGTAGCTGCCACCATCCATCCCCATGCACAAACCCCACTACTCCCATCCCAACCCTCCAAATGCCAACTCTCCCACCAGGGTCTGACCTCTACAATCCTCTCTGCCCACTGTGACTCAGTCCTCCCAGACAACCAGAAGCTTCCTCAATTCAATTACTATCCACTTCTCTGACCAGGATGGTTTCCCCATCAGAAATCAGTACAAATAATTACAGGGACATAAAAGGTACAGAGGCATCAATCAGCCTAGCTTGGGAGAAAAAGCACTAGGTGTGAAGTCGGGAAGATCTACATGCAGTCCTGCTTCTGGCGTCTACTGGCTGTCTGACCCAGGCAAGTCACTTATCATCTCAGTGCCCCCAAGCCACTCTCTAAGGGTGTAAGGTATAAATGAGCTGCCAATCAGCACCGGTGAAAACAGCTTTTACAACAGGATTTCCCTACATCTATGGAATCACAGACCAAAAGATAACCAGGAATCAGAAACATACTGATTGATATTACAAAGCAGGCTGGGAGAGAGCAGCCTTCCTTTCCCCTACCACATAAGGGGAGGAGAGGATCAACTATCCAGCAAGACTCTGAGTCTGCGGCCCTTCCATCCAAAGACCAGGCCAGCCAAGGCTAGAGACCATCATCAGCAGAGGCGTGGAGGGCATCTCTCTCTGGGTCCCAGCAGTGAGCTCCCGTGTGAGGAGTAACTACAGATGCTAGGGATCCACATAAATCATGTCTGTACCTCCTCCCTCACAGGCTGGTTGGAAAGACACACTTTTCGTGTACTACAGCCTTCTAGAAGCTGATCCAGGGCCTCTCACTGGTCACTCCTCCATTCCATCTGGCCCTCCCTTGCTCAAACACTTCAGTCATCCACACTGAGTATAGGATGAAGCCCAAACTCCCCACTCTGGCCTTCAAGGCCTTGGGGCTCCAATCAACCATTACAGCCTTATCTTAAGGAGTCAAGCATTGACTGAGTACCTACTATTGGCCAGACAATGGGTTAAGTGCTGGGGATAAGATAAAAATTCAACAGTCCCTCACCCAGAAAGCTTTTCCTCTTTCACACCCTACACTTGAGCCAGCCCATCACTAACCCCCAATAACCGTGTGCACTCTCTTCCCCATGCCTTTGCTAATGCTGGGCCCTCATGGTGAGTATTCACCTCTCTGTCCTGTTCTTCCAGGACCAGCTTAACTCCCTCCTCCTCCAGGTGTCTGCCTGGGTAAGTGTGCAACAGCTCACAAATGCAGGCTCTATGGAGGTTAGGAGGAAGGCCAGGCCAGGAGGATGGACTTATGACCTCCACCTCTCCCGTTGAGGAAGAGCGTTCCCATCCCAGAGAAGAGAAACATAAACATTTTGGCTCCTTGTAAACCTCTGATAGCAACACTATCCAAAATGTACACACACACACACACTCTTCCAAAGTCCAGGAAAAGAGGTCTTTGATCTCAGGCTCACCTAGAAGCTGCCCAGTTAAGTCTGGGTCCTCGCCCCCAGGCCTGCTCCAAATCCTTGCACTACATTCATTGTTCTCCTGCTCCCCCCCCCCATTTCTACTTGCATCTGAAGCCCCTTCACCTAACCCCAGGCCCCACACTCCAATTTCTCCCCCAAACATCTGGCCAGGGTAGAAAACTGTTCCCAATCTTCCACAGAAATTGAAATAACACATATAGCCAAGTCCAATAATTGTCTCTCCAGTCAAAGTCAGGAGTATATGTGTCTTCATGGAGGAAGGAAGCTAATGCTTTGTATGTTTAGACCCTGGACGAAGATGCTTTCACATTCAAAAGAAATCAAATTAATTCCCTTGAGTGGGACAAAGCCACATGCCCAACCCCAGAGTCAAAGCCCACACCGTGTGAGCAAGGGGGACCTTAAGACATCCCACCTGTCATTCTGCACTGGCCACCTTTCCTGACTGGCAGAACTCTGGGAAAGAATCCATTCTGATGGACGAGCTGCCCAGGCACACTTGGGTTAAGAGAAAAAAGAGGGGAAGTTACCAGCATCCTAGGGTGGGGGGAGGGGGGCTGCTCCTTGTTGCTAGCCTTCCAGGGTTCCAGATGTCCCACAGCCTCGGGGCGAAAGCCCCATTCCCCCCCGGCACAGCTCCCCCCTGTTGGCAGCTTCGCTTTGTGACTTCACATGCTGAAGTCACTCTGGAGACAATGCCGAGCGTTCTACCTCCAGCAAACTCCAGGCCCAGCCTGCCCAGAGGACTCTCCCGCAGTGTAAATGAGGACACTGTTGGCCCATGTGGGGAGGGGATGTAGATAACAGCGTCAGGGGCATCGGTTGCTTCTGGCACCATGGACGATGCCACAGTCCTAAGGAAGAAGGGTTACATCGTTGGGATCAATTTGGGGAAAGGCTCTTATGCTAAAGTGAAATCCGCTTACTCTGAGCGCCTGAAATTCAATGTGGCGGTCAAGATCATCGACCGCAAAAAAACACCCACTGACTTTGTGGAGCGATTCCTGCCCCGGGAGATGGACATCTTAGCTACAGTCAACCATCGCTCCATCATCAAGACCTATGAGATCTTCGAAACATCCGATGGGAGGATCTACATTGTCATGGAGCTCGGGGTCCAAGGAGACCTCCTGGAGTTCATTAAATGCCGGGGAGCCCTGCATGAGGACGTGGCCCGCAAGATGTTCCGCCAACTCTCCTCGGCCGTCAAGTACTGCCACGACCTGGACGTGGTCCACCGCGACCTCAAGTGCGAAAACCTCCTCCTGGACAAAGACTTCAACATCAAGTTGTCTGACTTTGGGTTCTCCAAGCGCTGCGTGCGCGATGGCAATGGGAGAATCATTCTCAGCAAGACCTTCTGCGGGTCAGCGGCCTACGCGGCCCCCGAGGTGCTCCAGGGCATCCCCTACCAGCCCAAGGTGTATGATATCTGGAGCCTGGGCGTGATTCTCTACATCATGGTCTGCGGCGCCATGCCCTACGACGACTCCGACATCAAGAAGATGCTGCGCATCCAGAAGGAGCACCGCGTGGACTTCCCCTGCTCCAAGAACCTGACGGGCGAGTGCAAGGACCTCATCTACCGCATCTTACAGCCCGACGTCAAACGGCGGCTGCACATTGACGAGATCCTCAGCCATTCCTGGATGCAGCCACCCAAGCCCAGAGTCATGCCTTCGGCCTCCTTCAAAAGGGAAGGGGAGGGCAAGTACAGGGCTGAGTATAAGCAGCTGGATGCCAGGCCGGCCACCAAGCAGGAACACAGACCCGACCACAAGCTGGGAGCCAAGACCCAGCACAGACTGCTGGTGGTCCCCGAGAATGAAGAGACCAAGCCTGAAGAAAGGCTGGCTGAGCCGTCCAAGAACAAAGACCACCTGCCAGGATCTGAGGTGGGGAAAGCTCACGGCTAAAGGGGGCGGCCGTCTTGCCCCCCCCAGGGTAGGCTCTGTCACGTAGCTTCCGTACAAGTAACTCAGTAGGCAGGTGGGAGCAGAAGAAGGCACAGGTGCAAGGAAAAAGTAAAATCTGTCAATTAAACCACTATTTTGATTACGTTCTATAGCTTTCTTCCCACTCAGTAGCGGAGATACTACTTGCTAATCACCAAATAAATCACAAAGTCTATACAAGTGCAAACAATGCCCCGTGAGGAGTCTTTTTCTCTAGGCCGTGGCGGCAGGGCCAAGGGGCCTCACCACACTCCCCAAGGGGGGGCCGGGTTGGGGGTCTACTCAGACAGGGTCCTGGGGGGTAGAAGAACCTGCAGAGAGGCCGGCAAAGGCAGATGGCTATTCACCTCAGGAGCTCCAGTGGTGCCACCCCCACCCCCACCCCCATCAGGCATTCTGCCCCCAACTCTGGTCTCCCATTCCAAGGTGCCTGGCAGATGCCCCCCATACCACACCAAGTGCATCAGTTTCCAAAAAACCTCCCTTCACTTCCAGCTGTTCGATTCCACAAGCAATTTATTAAATAAGCCATTACTCTGGGCTACATTTAGAATTCTGGACCTGAAGTCTGCAGACCTGAATTCAAATACAGCCTATGCATTTACCAGCTACATGACAAATGGCAAGTTATTTTCAGGCCCTCAGTCTTTCATAGGCATAAAATGGGGAAAATACTTATCACACAGTGTGGTTATGATGCTTAAATAAGATGATATACATAAAGCACTTTGGAAGCTTGAGAGAGCTTGACAAATGCAAATTATTATTACTATTAACTACTAGGGGAAAAAGATAGATTAAAAAAAAGCAAGACACAAGGTCACCTGTACCAGTGCCCAAAGAAACAGCCCAACATGGTGTTCTAGGAGGAGACAGGGAAATGAGGGGAAATGGCTTCAAAGGCTCAGGGTGTGAGCTGGGCTTGCAAGGTAAAGGATTCAGGGCCTGAGTCTATGACAAGAAGTAAATATCAGGGACAGGAGTCAGCCCACAGGACAGCGATGGCAGGAGGGAAGCACCATGCCCACTTCCTCCAGGCCGTCTCTCAAATCCATCCTCCTCATCTCTACCCCCGGAATGGCCACTTTACCCTCCCACCGGCCCATCCTGCACATGCTGACATGATGACTGTCTTAGGCGCAGCACTGAGCAGGGACCTCCCCCTTAACTCCTCATGGTTCCCTGGTGGCGACCTAATACTGTGGCCCTCCAGGGAATGCGATCCCTTCTCTCTCACCCAAACACCACCTATCTTTGCAAATCCAGCTGATTAGGGTCACCCCCCCCCCCCCCCCCCAATAAAGCCTTCCCTGACCACCTAACTGGAAAGTGTCCTACCCAGTTCAAATCCATACTAACCACTTTCTTTCTATCCCACTCAACAGCCACTGAAATCACAGATTTGGGGGCGGGGGGGAGGAAGGACTTAGAAATCATACAATCAACCTCCTCATACAAATGGGGAAGTAAAAACCTAAAGTGGGGAGGTTTTCCCCAGGTCACCCAGGGAATAAATAGCAGTCAGGATTCTAACCCAGACCCAGCCTCTAAGATCCCTCCTGCCCAGTGGGATCTGCGCATGTCTTATTCATCTTTCTAACCCCTCACTGTGCTTTATTCGTCATCGACTCCATAAATACTCACTGACTGAAGACTAGACCTGCCCTAGTAAAGGAAATGGATCCTTGGAAACTCCCCAGCCCCTCCCTCAGGAAACCACAGCCCTTTGGCTCTCAAATAGCTTCTAGGGCAGGTGCTGCTGTAACAAAACAGCCCCACTGGGGCCACAAATGGAAGGTAGCTGGACCCTCCTGTCAGGAGGCCTGGGCTATACTCAGACATTTACTGAACCACAGACTTTGGGCAAGTCACTGCCTGCTCTGGGCTCTAGCTTTCCCCTCTTCCAAATGGAGGTGATGGTAACTGCACTGTCTACCCCCTAGGGTGGTGAGCTGTAAATGAGATAACTGGGGGACCCTAGTCATCTTCACCTGCCCCCCCCCAGAGGACTTCAAACAACAGCTGGGGAGGCTATAAGGGAGGAGGGGGTAGATTTTTTTCAGGTATGGTTCGGAGTTTTTAGACAAAATAATATAAAACTAAGGCAACAGGATGTCTGTCTTCAAGCATTAGGAAGATTCTCAGCAGGACATTTTAGCCTTGCTCAGCCTCCCCCAAAGGGTAAACTGTGAACAACGGAGACAAGGGGATGCAAAAAGACATATTTAGGCTTGAGGCAAGGAATATCCGCCTAAGAGTCCCAACTCACCAAAAGCGGCTACATGCTGCAGGAAGGCGGGTTCATCTCCACTGGAGGTCTTCACACAAGCAGTGAAGAAACGATCTAGAGAGGATTTCAGCTCAGGTAAGGATGGACTAAATGTCCTCTCAGGCCATGTAAGACTGTAAGAGGACTAAGAAAAGGAGCCCACACCCTCGGCCTCCACAGAGACAGCAATGTGTCACGAAGGCCACAGCAGCAGCCAGGTGACAATGGACAGGGAGGCTCACAGACACAGAAGGGCAACGGAGGGACACTAAATCAGATATGGGTGCAGCCGCTTCTAGGCCAGGAGCGTCCTGAGAGAGCACCTCAGCCAAACTCACTGCACAAATGGGCAAAGAGGGAGGCCAGAGATCAAGCTCCAAGGCCCTGGGATATGCAGAGCAAGCCTAGGCCTGCCCAGAAAAGGCTGGAGGCCGCTGAGGAACTGGTGGAAAGATCAGTGCACCATCACGTGCAAGCTCACAGAGCTGCTGTGAGGAGGGAAGATAAAGCGTCACTTGTGCTGTGGGCATGAACGTCGCCCAAGGTTCTGGCAGGGTGGTGTGAGCCGAGCGATAAGCCCTGGAAGAATCATCAAGGACAATGACGTCCCTTGGTCTCCCAGCTCCAGTGACTTCCCTTCTCTCTCTCTCTGCACCAATCATTGCAGGCCTAAGGCCTCAGGAGTGGGACCAGAGCAAGCAAACATGGTGGAGAGCCTAGAGGCTGGGAGCTGCAGCCCTTTCTTGTGTAAGGGAGCTTAGGGGCCTTTAGAGTCCCTCCTCAGCTCACCAGACTCTTCCCAGCAGCCGGCCAGCGTCTTTTCACAGACCTCCCCAGGCTGCTCTCCCCGCTCAGACAGAGTTCCCAGGGTCTCTGACTTCCACCCACTGCCCCTGGTCCAGCCCCCCAGGGTCGAAGAGGACGAGTCTCATCCCTCTTTCTAGGTGACAATCATAATGACTGAAGAAGACAGGGCCTGGAGCCCCAGCTCAGACTCTTTAAGCAAGAGCACCAGAGGAATGTGAATTACCACGATTCTCCAACTTGTCCCCATGATTTGAACACAGGTGGCGTGGCCATCAAACCTGCTAAAGACACGAAGCTGAGACAGACTGAGGCAGGTACACAATAGATCTCGACAGGCTAAGATGGCATTTAATAGTCCAGTCCTGTGTGCGGGCTCACAGTTTATACTCCGATACAGAGTGGGAACAATGCTGGGAATGGGATGCTACATCAGGTGGGGTCTCCCTTCCACTGGGCCCTTCACTAAAGCCCCAAGGAGCCCAGCAACCAGCCCACAGCTACATCCTCACGTTTTTTCCTCCACCAAGGCAAGGATGAGCATCCCGATCTCATGGAGAAGGGAAGTGAGGCTAAGAGAAATGGTCGGTGCCACCCACTCCTAAGGGTCAGGAGAAAGGACCCTCCCCCAGATCCAGGCCTGCCAAGCCCTGCCCAGACTGTGCGGCCGGCCCAGAGGGAGGGGCCATGCAGCCAGACAGGGATGGGAAGCCACTTTTAATGACAGCCGCGATTTCAGCTTGCATATGAAAAACTGACCGAGTGCCCAGCTTGTCGCTGGGTCCTGGTGGGGCCCCTTGATGGGAGGCACTTCCATCCCACCTGACAAAGAGTCCTGCTGCCACAGAGGGGGAGCTGCCCCAAGGGTCCCACAGCCAGGGAGGGCTGTGCTCTACCCAGGTCCCCAGCACAGGGTCCTCAGAAGAAGTCTGACGCTTTCCGTCTCTTGGGGAGCTGCAGGAGGTTGTCAGTGATAGAAGCAGGGTCCTGGGTCAGAGGAGTCCTCGTGGTAGTGCCAGGGGCAGGGGTGCCCGTGGGGGTCTGAGGGCCGCCTACAGGCGTCTTGTAGCCAGGATGAACCGGTGATGGTGTGTAGCTGGCCCGCAGAGCCTTATCGGTGTATTTGCTGGCAGTCCTGTTCACGAGGCGTTGCAGGGCCGGGGACATAGCGGGGCTCAGGCCTTTTGGGGTGAGGCTGCAGCAGAGAGGAGGAGACAAGGCTTAGACACTTTCAGGCTTTCGGGCCAGCAGCCATCAAGAGATCCCAGGGCAAAGAGTGGCAGGGACCAGCTCAGACAGGAGCTACCTTACGTCCCTCCTTGATCGAGGACAAAGTGGAGGCCAGAGATTCTCAGCCCTGGGTGTGATGAGGCTCTGGACGACCCTGAGAGCCTTGGAGGCCCTGACCTTTGAGGGTCCAGGGCTTCTGCTAGGGGCAGGGTGACCCCAGCCTCCCCAAGGCCCCTGCAAACCAGGGGCACAGTCCTTTTCCTGAAATGAAAAGGCTCCTCTGGGTTGGTTTAAGGCAATGATGCACAAGCATGGGAGAAGCACACAATGGCTCCAAATGTGGGGGCGCCCAAGACCCAAAGGGGAGAGTGCATTTGTTGCCACACTGAGGACAGTAATAAAAGGACCAGCAGCCCCTGGAGAAGCATCCCAGCCGTGCACCTTCCCATCTGAGGGAGAGCCAGAGTGGAGCTCTGCCAGGGGAGAATGGGCAGCCCTCATTCCTGGGGCCCCTCAGAGCCAGGACCACTCTCGGGCCTTTCTCACTATCTGGCCTAGGGCCTTCTCCCACTGCCCCACAGAGGTGGGGAGGGCAGGGGCATCCTGCCCACATAGCTTTTCCATGTAAACCCACCTGCTTTTATCACTTCCCCAAGGCACGAGGGACCTGCAGCATGCTAAGGTGCTGAGAGGCTGGGATGGCTGCTCCCAAGGTGCCTTCTGGTGAGAGGGAAGACCCAGAGAACACGGGCTCTGCCAGCAGGACAGCCAGGGCACACTTAGCACATACACTGTTAAAGGCCACAGCACAGGTTCACTGCCTCTGTGGTTATTTTTCCTCTTTCTTTCCTAATTTTTATTGTAATAAATAGCTCATCTGATAGATTAAGAGGTGAAAGAAATATCCAGAAATAAATGTCACGTACCTAAAAAAGGCTTCAGTAAAATTTCAAAAGAAGGTTGGACTAGATGCTAAGATCTGAGTTTGAATCTTGCCTCCACCACCTAAAACCTGTGACTTGGAACAAGCCCTTTCAAGTCCCTAGACCTCAGTTTCTCCATCTGAAAAATGGGGCAATTGTGCTAAGGGACCTTTCCCTTCCAGATCTAAGTTCAGCAATTTTGTGACTGTAGGTCAGGGGCCAGAGCCTCTATGGTGGTCCCCCTTACCCCACCTGCCCTGACAGAGGGCCTGGAGATGGCCTTACCTGGCCAGGTTCTCTGTGACTCTTCTTAGAGCTTCTTGTTTCTTGGCTCGGTTCTTGGCAGCTGCCTCAGTGGCCATCTTGAGCCCTAACCTCTCTCTGCGTCCAGGCTCCAGGATCTGGAGAGACAGTAGGCTAGGTCAGGATCTGGGAAAGGGCACCAAAATACCAGGCCGTGTGTCTGCAGACCTAACCTCCCTCCCATATTCTGCCAACAGCCACACCACATCTAGTCCCTGGCCCAGACTGCTGGCAGAGGAGACAGGCACAGATCAGCAGCTTGGGGGGTAGGGGCTCACATCAAGAGGACAGACAGCAGCTCTCCCAGCACATGCCTAAGGCGCTTTCAGCCAAACTGGATGCTTCAGTCTGCAGGGAGCCATCTCACTAACACAGCAAATGTCTGCACTAGCACAGCAAAAGTGTGAGGGAACGGGAGCAGGGCCAAGCCTGAGGACCCTCCCAATACAGAGCACAGAGCCATAGCAGGGGCTGGCTCCCTTCTCTAATATACTCATCACTGCCAGTAACTACACAGCACTTCACAGGCATCACCTCAGGGGAGCCTCACGACTACCTGGGGAAGCAGGCACTTCTGGGATTCCCCGCTGGCTGATGGGGGTTAAGAGATTCACCCAGGGTCACCCAGCTCAAGGTCTGGCGCTCTGACCACTGCACCACCCAGCCTCCTCTGCTGTCCCACCTTGAGGATCTCCCATCCCCTTTATGAATACAATAAATTCCCTGAACTTGCACTAAAAAGAAAAGGCTTTTATCGACTCTGGGGCTATCAGCCCAATGGTCACCAGGCCACACGTGTGCACTCAGGGGCTCCCAGAGTCAGTGACTTGTCACAGGTTTAAGCTACATCTCATTCCTCTCACCTACTTCAACAATGTGGTCTACCTTCAGGATGGGCCCAGGGTCCCTTCCACCATGCCACAGCAGATAGGCAGCAGCCAACACCTAAAGACAAGCCCCAGTGCACCTGGCCAGGCCTCAGGCCCCACTCTTTCCTCATAGAATCTCCCAGACCTCAACAAAGCACAGAGGAAGGCTCTCCTAGAGGGCTGCATGTATCAGGCCCCTCCCCAGGAGCCCACCATAACCATCCTCTACAGCTGGCCTGTTTTCTCAATTGGTCTGGACCTCAAAAACATTAGAATTCCTAAACTAGGCAGCTTTGGACTGGTCTAGACTCAAATGTGAAGCAGAACTTATATCCTAAGAGAGAGCAGACCTCTGAAAAAGGGCCTCTGGCATTAAGTAAACAAAGGCTAAACAAGTCACATCCTGTGGTTTTCACAGAAATAAATAAAGAATGGTGTGGGAGAGGGCATCTGAACCAATACTGAGCAAACCACAATCTTGACAGAGAAAATGCCCTTAAAAGACTCCAGAGCCCTGATCGATGCAGGGCCCAGGCCCAACTCCCAGAGACTGAAGGATCAATGGCTGCCTCCTCCCTCTGGGCACAGAGACCAAACTGCACGTTGGAAGACAAAGCCTCGAAGGGCAGAACTGAAAGCAATGGGGAAGTCTCAGGGAGTCTGTGATGTCTAGGCTCTAGGGTTGAGCCAATGTAGAGCGGGTATCAGGTGGAACCTCCATGCACAAGGACAGTCCTTGGGCTCCATGGGCGCTCAGTCTGGGTGAAGGGAGAAGCAGCTGCCTTCGGGCCAGGCCTCAATGTTCCCTGGACACGTTGGGTAGCTGAGGGCTCCGCCAGAGCTTTCAGAGAGGAAAGGAGAGCCGCGCCATGCTTTGTGGCTGGTTGGCTGGGCTGGCAGACACGACGACCACATCAGCCTCTGAGGCCCTCTTAGAATCCCCATCAGAAGCCTCCCCAAGAAGATTTTATGACCAAACATGAGGTAGAGAGCATCATAAAATGCAAAATGGATAATTTTCATTACATTAAATTGAAAAGTTTCTGAACAAACAAAACCAATGTAACCAAGATTAAGAGGGAAGTGGGAAATTGGGAAAGAATTTGTCCAATCAGTGTCTCTGATAAGGTTCTCATTTCTAAAATACACAGAAAACTGAGGCAAATGTATAAGAATACAAGTCATTCCCCAATTGATAAATGGTCAAAGGATATGAACAGGCAGTTTTCAGAGGAAGAAATTAAAGATATCTATAAGCACATGAAGAAATGCTCTAAATCACTATTGATTAGAGAAATGCCAATCAAAACAACTCTGAGGTACCACATCTCACCAGTCAGATTGGCTAAGATGACAAAACAGGAAAATGACAAATGCTGGAGAGGATGTGGAAAAATTGGAACACTGATGCATTGTTGGTGGAGTTGTGAACTGATCCAACCATTCTGGAGAGCAATCTGGAACTATGCCCAAAGGGCTACAAATAATTTCATACCCTTTGACCCAGCAATACACCACTTCTAGGGTTGTATCCCAAAGAGATCACAGAAGTTGGAGGAAGACCCATATATACAAAATATTTATAGCAGCTCTTTTTGTGGTGGCAAAGAATTGGAAATTAAGGGGGTACCCATCAACTGGGGAATGGCTAAACAAGTTGTGGTACATAAATGTAATGGAATATTATTTTGCTATAAGAAACGAGGAGCAGATGGACTTCATATTTACCTGGAGAGGCTTAAAAGAACTGATGCTGAGTGAGAAGAGTAGAACCAGGAGAAATTTATTCACAATTACAGACAGAACATATGTGTGACAACCAACTGTGATAGACTGGGCTCTTCTCAGCAATGCAAGGCTATAAGACAACTCCAAAAGACTCATGATGGAGAGAGATGTGTGCATCCAGAGAAAGAACTACAGAATCTGAATGCAGATTGAAGCAAACTATCTGCTCTCTTTCTTTTTCTTGTTTGGTTTTGCTTCCTCTCTCCCATTGTTCATTCCATCAGTTATAATCCTTCCTTACAACCTGACTAATGTCTAACGTGAAAGTATTTGCAGATCCTATACTTGATTCCATACTGCCATGAAGGGGGGAGGAGATGGAGGGGAAGAAAACTTGAAACTCAAGGGATTGAGGAACTGAATCTTTTAAACTAAAAGTGAACAAACAAATTAATAAAGACCAAAAAAAAATTTTTTTAAATAATCCTCCCCAACAAACAGCCATCTACTCAGCCTGCCCGAGGACCTCTGTGAGAGGAAAGGTGCCACCAAACAGAGGCAGCCCCTTTTTTCCCCTCACTGCTCCTGGTTTGGCCCCTGGGGGCCGAGCAGAACAAGGCTCGAGCTCCCTGCCCCATACAACCCTGCCAGGGTCTGTTTCCAGTCATTAAGACCCACAAGACTGTCTGAGTGAAATGCTTCATGCCAACCTGAGCAAGCTCGATGGGCAGAGCCTGTAGACCTGCCAACAGGTGGATCAGCCTGCCCACAAAGGCAGTGAGGTCAGTCTGGCTGGACCTCTTCTGGAGGAAGCCAGGTGGGGTCTTTGGGATAGCCATAAAAACTCAAAGCAAGCTCAGGAGCCTATACATGCATTCTGCAGACTCCATTCTCTTCCCTTCTGGGAAAACCTACATATCTATTGCTTTCCCCATCTTCACAGAGGAGGTATTCCATAAACACCACCCCAGGTGACCGTGTTCTTCTCCCAAACCCTTGATAAACGCCCTCTCCACCCTGAGAAAGACAGACAGACAAACAGACAGACAGACAGACAGACACACACACACACACACACCCCTACCTTGAAGGCTGGCCCTGGAGTTCTGTCCACATATGGAGTTTCTGATCCATCAAGTCGCAAGGGGGTACTCTCAACCTCCCCCCATGTCATCATGGGAGATTCATTCACACCTAGAGAAGACACCAAGGCCAAGACTGAGTCAGTGAAAAGCAGCAGAGGCTAAAATATCCAAAGGTTAAGGAAAATCACTGGGGGAAGGGGAACAGACCAGGACATACAACTAATCCTAGCACTTGCTCCTCCTCTGCCTTCCCCCCACCTGCACCCCACACCAGGGCTCACACTTACATGGGAAGCCCTGGCCCTAAGCAAATAATCCAGCCTTGGGGGACAGTCGCTTACTCTGAGAGGTCAGGGCCTAAGGAACCACTGCAAGCCCGTCCACACTTCACCAGCCCCCTCAAAAATGGGAGCAGAGAGATGATTCAGGGCCTTTGGAGGTATATGGAGAAAAGAGACGATGGGATGAGGACACAGAAGAGAATGCTGGGTAAGTCTACCAAAGCTTCATCATCTAAGGGCCTAAAGCAGAAGGCAATGGAGTCCCCAAAGCTCCACTCCAATTTAAAAAACAAAGCCAACAACATCTGCAAATCCCTGGGTAGAAGCAACTGCTATTATCAATATCAATTATGTGATCAATATCAAAATCCGTAATTGTGATCAATACCAGAAGATATTATTATCTCCATCCGTTAGAAAGTAAGCCCCTTGAGAGCAGGGACTGGCTCAGCTGTTCTATTTGGATCCCCAGCATTGTATGTACAAGCTATGCTATGTACTATGTACACACTAAGCATTTAATAAATGCGTCTTCATTCATTCACAAAAAATGACTACTTCAGTCTGCCAAGTGGCGTGCCCTTCACATGGGGTGGACATAACCTTGAGCTCTCTACGCACTGGCAGCCTAGTCCACGCTCTGAAGCAGGTCCTGTGGGGCTGGCGGGCCTGGCCAAAGACAAAGTCTGTTTTCCAGGGCCAGCCCGAGGACACAAAGGCTCATCAAGATGATGGTTCTCAGGGGCGGCCAGGTGGCTCAGCGAGTAAGAGCACCAGCCCCAGTGTCGGGATGACCTGGGGATCAAATCTGGGCTCAGATACTTAGCACCACACCCAGAAATAACTGGCTGTGTAACCTTGAGCAAGTTACTTAACCCCGATTGCTTTAAAAAAAAAAAAAAAAGAAATCTGAAGAGAGACCCAAAGACAACAAGGCTGTAAAAGATCTGTGGAGATTTTCACCCGTGAAGACAGTGGCGCCATCATGTCTGAAATAAGCGGAGTTCTGGATGGTTAGGGAGGAGATGGAAGCAGAAGGAAGGAAAGGAAGATTGAAGAGGTAACTTGGTTTGACTCCATGGTCATCAATATATAAAATAAACTAGATAATGAAACAAGTAGACAGGTCCTCCTTAAACAGCTGCCACCAACATGGAGGAAACCCTGCCCAGCGCAGAGGCATGACAAAGAGGCCCTCCAGGTGCCCAAGTCTTCCAAATGCTTTTCTGAGTTGTTGCCTTTTTTTTTTTAACAAGCCCAACTGAGGACATGAAGCCCCTGAACACTAGAGAACCTCCCAAATGACAGCCATGATCACCCACAGAGTCTGGCCTAACTGTCCACACAGGAAAAACCAAGCGGATGAAGAAAGCCCACGTCACAGCTGTACACATTCACAACATGCAGACCACAGGCAGACACTGTGAGTGGACAGGGGATTGGGCCCTGAACTAAACAGAGAGAAAGCAGCCTAGACCACCTTCGAGAAGCTTCCAAGTTCTTTACTAGTGCCAAGACTCTCCCCTAAGCAAAGGCCCACGTGGCTAACAGCCATTTCCTTGCAACAATGGCGGGTGGTGGCCAAGTTACAGAACGTGAAAGTCTCTGAAGACAGAAGCTGCGATTCCCCCACAGGGCAAGGGGGAGATACAAGGAAGAATATGGGAAGGAGGACGTGCAGGTCACCCAGAGAAAGCCCCAGGCCTGAGGGACACCCAAGGTGGCACAGATGCAGGGCATGGGCATGCAGGCACAAACAGAGGGACACCTCAGGGGTGTCTCAGTCTGTGGACTGTCCACAGCGGCTCCGTTTCTACAGCACTCTGGCATTTACCAAGGGGTCACCAGACAAAAGAAGGATGTGTCATGATCTATGAGGAAATTCAGCCCCGGAGTGAGTAAAGGGCACCCCTGGGGAGGCAGAACTGGGCCTCAAGCCCAGGCCTTTCTTGCCCACCTGTGCCGTAAAGCCCTGGTTGCTCATGACCTTGGCAGACAAGGATTATCATTTCCACAGCTTACAGCTGAGGAAATAGAGGAAGGCACCTGTTCAAGATCACCTGGCTCAGGAAAAGCCACAACTAGAAGCCAAGGGTTCTGAGTGCCAGGCCAGCGCTGTTGCCACGAGTCTGGGTTTTCAGAGCAGAGGACCCACATCCCTTGAGATATACCATCCCACCAGAGGCAGCGTGCCTGGCCGACGACAACGTCTTAAACCACATATGCAGGGATGCAGCCAAGATGGCAAGAGTAGAAGCACAAACTGGGTGTGGGCTCTGGCTGCAACCATTTCCAATACCTGTAAAAAAATGACTCTAAACAAACTTTAAAGCTGCAGAGCCCACAGTGACAGAGAGACAAGTCTCCTGAAGGTGGCCCAGAGGGCTGACAGGAGAGGTCTACTGCGGCCTGCTGGGAGCCGAGTGCAGCCCCACGTGAGCCGCACATTTCTGGCCCAGGGTGGCCTGACCAGCAGGGGCCAGAGCAGACTTCAGGGGAGTGGAGCACCAGCAGCTGTGCTGGCTTCCAGGCTTCTCAGCCCATCAACGCCAAAGACAAAGTAAAAGGTCAGTGTGGAGCTCTGCTGGAAGGGGAGACAGGGGAGTCTGGTCCAGCCCCTGCCTCTGGGGCGAGAATGCAGCGGGCCGCCCCAGGAGCTCCTGGCCTGCAGATCACAGGGGGACCAAGCAACCATTCAGAGGGCAATCGCTCTTGCTTTAACCTGCTTGGATCTGGGTGGAGGTCCTGGGGTGTGTGGCCAGGTGCCAGAGCTTGTGGAGGCTATAGAGACAGCACCCTCCTAATAGCTCCAGCAGCCGCGAAAACCCTAGCATTTTGGGACAAAGCTCTCCACTCTGGAGGCAGAGTTCTACTGTGGCAAAGAGCTCAAAAGTCAAGTAACTGGCTAACAATATGAGCAAACAGAAGAAGCACAAAAAGACCAGACAATCCTTTTTTGGAGACAAAAAGGATCAAGGCATGGAGAGGGAGGAAGACAACAAAGTCAAAACTCCCGCAGCAAAAGCCGCCAAGAAAAATATGAGCTGCTCACAGGCCATGGAGGAGCTCAAGAGGAATTTTGAAAATCAAGTAAGAGAAGTGGAGGGAAAATTGGGAAGAGAAACGAGATCATGCAAGAAAATCATAAAAAGTGATTCAACAGACTGCTAAAGGAGACCCAAAACTACACTGAAGAAAATAACACCTTAAAAAATAGACAAACTCAAATGGCAAAAGAGGCCCAAAAAGCCAATGAGGGTAAGAATGCCTTAAAAAGCCAAATTTGCCAGATGGAAAAGGAATTTCAAAAACTCACTAAAGAGAGTAACTCCTTCAAAATTAGATTGGAGCAACTGGAAGCTAAAGACTATGAGAAATTAAGATACTATAAAACAGATCCAAACAAATGAAAAATTAGAAGGAAATGTAAAATATCTCATTGGAAAAACTACTGACCTGAAAAATAGATGCAGGAGAGATAATTTTAAAATTATTGGACTACCTGAAAGCCATGATCAAAACAAAAAGAGCCTAGACACCATCTTGCAAGAAATTATCAAGCAAAACTGCCCTGATATTCTAGAAGCAGAGAGCAAAATAGAAACATATATGTGTATATATGTATGTATGTATACATAAATATATATGTAAGTGTGGGCATATGTATGTACATATATACATAGACAGAGGGCATAGAAGAGTTGAATACGAAGGTATGATATCTAAAAAATAAAATTAAAATTAAGAGGTGAGAGAGGAATTTAATGGTAGAAGGAGAAAGGGAGAGATAGATTAGGGTAAATTATCTCATATAAAAGAGCTAAGAGAGAACTGTTATAATGGAGGGGAAGAGCAGGAAGGCGAAAGGGAATGGGTCAGCCTTACTCTCATTGAATTTGCCTCAAGGAGGGAATAACATACACACTCAATTGGGTATCTTACCCTACAGGAAAATAGGGAGGTAAGGGATACAGGCAGGGATGCTAGACTAGAAGGGAGGGTAGTTAGAAGCAAACATTCTTGAAAAGGGATAGAGTCAAAGGAGAAAACAGAATAAGTGGGGGCAGGACAGGATGGAGAGAAATAGAGTCAGTCTTTCACAAAGTAACTACTACAGAAATGATTTAGGTAACTACACATGTACAATCTATATTGAATTGCTTATTTTCCCAGTGGGGGTGAGTGAGAAGAGAGGAGGGGAAAAGAATCTGGAACTCAAAGTTTTAAAAACAAATGTTTAAAAATTGGTTTTTTTACAAGCAATTAGGAAATAAGATATACAGGTACTGGGGTATGGAAACCCATCTTGCCCTACTAGAAAGTTAAGAGGGGTAAAGGAGGAGGATATAAGAGAGAACAGATTGGGGGAAGGGTATTCAGTAGGCTTGTTATTTTGGGGTGGGGGGTAGGGGAAAGATGGGGAGAAAAAATTATAACTCAAAATCTCATGGAAATGAATGTTGAAAACTAAAAATTAATGAATAATTATTTTTTAAAAAAACACATATGCAAACCAAGGGCTTATCTTACCAGGAGCCGGAGAAGGGGTGGCAACGAATCCATACCCATTGACCTTGGGAGACTCCTGAGGGATCAGCTCTTTGCCGTCAGGTCCCACTTTACCCTGTTTGTACTGAAATACAAAGAAAGCTCCATATGGTTGGCATGCACAGGGCACCAATATTGTTCCAAACCCCAGAAGCTCCTCCCTCTGGCCAGCAGGTTCTGCATCCTCCTCTGGTCAGTGGTGGGAGCTCCCAGCAGCCCCTCTTCACTGCGCAAGTCCAAAAAGGAAGAAGCGAGTCAGGCAGACTGCTGACAATAGCTCACCTCCCTGGCCACTCCTCAGAGCGCCTCCCCTCAGAAGGCAGGCCCTGGACCTCCAGAGGGCACTGATGGCGGGTTACTTGGGCTTCCTGGTTTGACAAGGATCTCCAACAACCCCCAGAGTAAACAAGCAGAGAGAAGAGAAATGCCTTCTCAAGGTCAGAGGCAGCCCGTGGCAGGCAGAGCTGGGCTTTGAACCTAGCTCCCCTCACTTCAACGCCGTGATTATCAGTCTTTTCTGTCCTCCCCTGCCCCTTCCTGCCCCACTCGCAATCTGCTGCAAGTTAAGTCCTCTGCCCAACGGCACAACAAAGCACCAAGTTTGAGGTTCTCTCTCCTGACCCATCCTTACCTTAACCATCCCACCCCGCCCTGTGCCACTGACTCAGCAGGCTGGTCTTCCCTGTTCTGACATAGACCCTGCCTATTCCTGCCTCCTCACCTTTGTCTCTGCAGTTTCCCCTTCCTGGAGCACTCTTCCCCTCTGCCCCACCTAGCTGTCCCAGTCCCAGCCTCAGCCCCCACCACCTTCACAAAGTCTGGCCTGACCCCTCTAGCCCACATTTAGTGTTCACCATAAAGTGTGGCACTTCTCTGAGCTAAAATGGTTTCCTGCACTTTGGCTTTGAAGCAAGAGCAGAGCTTGCAGTCTGTGTGCCCTCTACCAATGCTGGCCGCCCTGGAGCCTCAGAGAAACCTGGCCCCATTTGGTCTGAGGCCAAACTCTGCCTCAGAGAGCTGAGCCCAGCCCCCCATGTCCACACACCTGGGCATTGAGAGCAGCCGCCTGCTGCAGCTGGGACTTGCTCAGGGCCTGGCTGAAAGGGTCCCTGAGGAAACGGGTGTTTCTATGCAGCACCTGCCGGGGCTTCTTAAACACATCCTCCCCGTCAGGGACACCTGAGGAAGTATAAGCAGAAGGTACTCAGAACAGAGGCACTGAGCCCAGGGGGGCCATGTGATTCTGGGCACAGCACTCCCTTGTCTGGGTCTCAATTTCCATGATTATCTGTGGCTAGGACGAGAGTCACATGGCTCCCAGGGACCCCCAGCACCCTCATCTTCTGGCCTCTATAAGCCCAGGCCCCCAGTCCAGGGCCACTATCCCAGGGTCCCCATCCCGGGCGCCACAATGTTGATCAGCAATCCCTGGGAAGCCTCTCTCCAGCCGGTCTCACCCTCAGGGTAGTACATCAGGGAATTCTTAGCCTTGTACTTCCAGGTCTCCACCCCGGCCTGGCTGCTCTGCAGGGCCTGCTGCTCTGTTGACGGTAAGGCCAAGTTCTCCTGCTGCCTCTGAAAGCAGGAGAAAAATGAGAAGGAGCGTCCCCACAGCACTCTCCCTCGCCACGCTGCTGCCTCCCACAGATCAGGGCAATGCCAGGTCCCTCTGCCAGCAAAGCTTAGGGACCAAGCTCCAGAGCAAGCTGAAACACCGAGTCTCCTCTTCCTCCACCAACCATATCCCCAGAGCTCTGCCTTCTCCACCAAGGCCTTGAAAGGCAGATGAGATGTCCCAGAGATCTCTCCTCACCTTTTCAAACTCATCCTCTGCCTCATAGAGCCAGGCATGCCGGGATCGCTCCTTCTCCTTTGCCACTTCCATGATCTCCTGAAACGAGGCATTGTCCTCACTGGTGTACCTGGTCAGGAAAGCGTCGAGACTAGGGAGGGGCTCTTTGTCCTCCTCTTCCTCTGTTTCTCCTGACCCTGACAAGGATAAGAACACAGAGGAGGCTGAGGGATGACCAGCAGCAAGCCTTTCTACCATCCTGGGCAACCTGACATGCCCCTGTCACAGCCAGAGGGAGCCAGGGCTGGGGCCACCTCTCAGTCCTGTAACCCTGAACAAACGACTCACGACTCTTTGGACAGTCAGTTTCCTCCTCCCGCACAAAGGGGATGATACCTCCACTCCCACCAGTCCAAGAGGGTGTGAGGAAACCACACGCCCTCAGGGGGCAGGCTAGCCTGGGTCTTCACCCAGAATAGCCCAGATGGCCTCCTATGGCTACAGTGCAGAGTCCAGCACATCTGCACTGGGCAGCTGGCAGTGAGATGCCAGGCTAGGCTAGGAGGCAAAAGCCCCGAAGACAGAATCACTTCTGCACATCAGAGACCTGGCAGAAGCAACAGAGTTTGTGCCTGAGGTGCTGAGAACACTTGGAAGGGGTCAGCAAAACATCATCAGGGCTCCTGCATCTCTGGGCAGGGATGAGTCCAGGAACAGATGAATGGTACACTGAGTAGCCCCACCATAAGCTGAGCGCACCCTCACTGGGCTGACACCAGAGAAGACCCATGCAGCCACCGGCAGCCCTGGGTGGCTTTGTGGGCAGGATGACCAATGGGGGAACTTCCCCTCTGGTCTGAAGCACCCCTCAATGGCAACAAGGACAAGGGCACTTACCTTCCTCAGGACCTTTGGCACGAAGTCTGGGCTTAGTTGCCAAGGAAGCTGTGCCTGGGTGAACCTCAGGAGTCTCAAATGTGGCTGGGGTCACATCTGAGAAATGAGAGGGGAAAGGCATTGAAAAAACTGGGTCCCTGGCCACCAACTCTGCCACAGTTTGTCAAGGACAAAGACAGTCCTTCTCCTGAGACACCTGCAGCAAAGCCAATCCCTGCGTCCTTCTTCCCCTAAGACCAGCAAGAAGGCCCCTCTAAAGCCCATGCCACGCCTCCTCTGAAAAGGGCCTGCTCCCCCTCCAGCCACCCTTACATGGCAAAGGGGTGTCTCTGGACAATTTGCCCAGCGAGGAGCCAAACTTGATTGCTATCTGCCGCATCCTCTCCAGGTCCCCGCTCTCCTCTGCCTCCAAGTACTCCTTCTGAGCCTGCAGCTTCTCCACGTCAGGAAAGAAGTCCCGCTGAAT
The DNA here is from genome assembly GCF_028583685.1 of Petaurus breviceps papuanus. Classification (NCBI taxonomy): domain Eukaryota; kingdom Metazoa; phylum Chordata; class Mammalia; order Diprotodontia; family Petauridae; genus Petaurus; species Petaurus breviceps. Next base: position 746,026 of record NW_027186331.1, read on the forward strand.
CACCGTCTGGAGGCCCTGGGGAGGTGAAAGCAAGAGGAAAGCGGAGAGGTCAGGCAAACTCTCAAAGCCTCAGCATCCTCACCTGAAAAGCAGGGTGAAGGCAAGCTCGCCCTCACAGGCCTGGGGAGCAAGGCATTTCTAAACTTCCCAAGGAGATGGCGCCGTTCAGGAGAGGGGCTGGAAATGCCCAGCAACAGCTCACACTGATTTAGCAAGAAGGCTCTTTGCCAGCTGCGCTGCATGGAAGGTTCTACTGCAGACCCCGTGAACACTCCCTGTGCAGCCAGCGTGAGCTCAGAATCTGCGGAAGAGGGAGACGTCAAGGCGTGCAGAGGGTCTGCGTCACATCACAGGCGGGGAGCACAGGGACCGAGCCAGGCCTGGGGGAGACAGCTCAGGCCCACCCGGCGGGGTGAGTCCTGGACTGGCGGCTCTCGCTCTGAAGCCGCCCCCCAGGGCGGGGGGAGTCAGGGCCGAGGACCGGGGGTCGCCGGAGCCGCCCCCCCGGGGGCCGAGGACCAGGGGGACGCCGGAGCCGCCCCCGGGGGCCGAGGACCGGGGGACATCAGAAGCCAGAGGGCCGTCTCTGGGTGTGCCTGCCGCCGGGCGGGCCCCGCAGGCCGCGCCCCCACATCCCCACAACTTCAGGGGCCGCTCTCTTCCTCCTGATGCCTCCGTGGGATCCCAATCTGGGGTGGGGGCGGCGGGGGGAGGAAGGACGGGAAAATGCCCCTGCCCGGGGGGAACAGGCACTGGAAGGGCACGCAGGCCCCACGCTCTGGGGGCGCGCCAGGTGGAGTCGGGAGGACCTGAGTTCAAGTCCAGCCTCAGACACTTGTGAGCCTTAGCCCCAACTGCCCCGCCTTCCCTCTGAAAAAGAAATTGCTGAGGGCCCCCTTTCTAATCCCCCCCTTCTTCCTCTTGGATTAGAGGTGGGGGCCTCCGGGTTGTAGTTAACACAGGGGAGGGGCGGGCGGAAGGGGCGGGGACCCAGGAGTAAACAGACGCGTCACCGCGTGCCCGACAACATCCGGCCTCCGCCCCAGGGACTGGAGGGAGGAACAGCCCGGGCTGCTCCACTTCAGGAAGGGGCTGGGGGGGGGCATCCCGGGCTTCACCCCAGGAAGGAGGGAGGGAGCAAGGAACATTCGGGTCTGCCCTGGGGGAAAAAGGAGTAGGTCGCGGAGGAGGCTGGGAAGAGAAACATCCGGTTCTGAGCGGAGGAGGGCGGGACATCCGGGTCTCCGCCTCCGAAAGGGGGGCAACATCCGGGTCTCCGCCTCAGTCGCAGGCCGAGGCGGCGCTTCCTACCTCGATATACTCCTCCTCGTCGAGGACCCGCTTCCTCGCCTTCGCCTCAGTCACCCGCTTGTTGCGTGTCCTGGGGCCGGCCAGGGCCGTGCCTTGCCTCCGCAGGGTGCCCAGCGCTCGGGCCGCAGTGGCCGGCGAGGCGCTACCCTCGCAGGGGCTCTCCATCTCGTTGGGCCCCGGAGGCTGGAGTACGGCCTCGAAGTGGAGCTGGGGGAGGGCGGGAGAGGGAGCGCCGATGACGACACATCCGGCGCGTTCTCGTCACACTGCCGCGAGGGCGGGGCTCGCGCCAAGGAGGGGGAGGGGGGAATCTCCGGAAGGCCGTGGCCGCCCACAGCCCCTGAGGTGAGGGGGCGGAGCGCATTCCGGATGTAGCCCCGTGGCTTGCTGGGAGTTGTAGTCTCCAGCCTGCGGGCATCCCTGGCTTTGGAGCTGGTTCACATCCCTACTGTGACACAAGGGTGGATTGATATTTTGATAGGCTCTAGGATGGGAAGTAGATGGACAATAAATATAGCAGGTACATAACGCTTTAAGTATATCTCATCGGATTCTCAAAGCAATCCTAGGAGGCAAGCTTCCATATCCCCATTTAAGAGTTAGGGAAACTGAGGCAGGCAGAGTTAGGGAAACTGTCTTTGGAAACAACCCAGTGCCTGAATTTTCTCATACATTTGAGCAACCCAGATCACTGGCACCTCTGCCTAAGGCATCTCACCACCCCCCTCCCAGCCCACCTGGATCATGGAATTAGCTTTATCTCACTGTTGCACCTGACTCAGCCCAGACTACTTTTACATATACTTTATATTTATTTATTTATATATACATACCAAGGAGGAACAAATGGCTATCTGAGTGATACGGACTGTTCAAATCTATAGAAAGCAGCCAGTTTTCTACTGATCCCAAGTGATTTGGGTATTGAAACTTCACAGTGACCTAAGACTTTGGAGACATTGTAGAAATCACTGGGGAGGTGGTGCATGCTGGAGCCAGGAGGAAAGTTAGTTTGACTTTTGTGGATTTGGGTATAAGTTTTTTGTATTTTTTGTACCACGTTTAGTGACTTTTTTAGCCAGAATGCTTCCCTGGGAACAGAGATCCCTTTTCATTTGTTGTGGAGACCTAGCTTAAGAGTGTTCTAATGTGAAATGACAGCGAGTGAGACCATTGATCAATTTTGAGTAGAGCATGTGCCCAAATCATGCAGCAGTGAGACACATCTACTCAGGGTTTATATAGACCAAAACCACAACATAACAGTAGCTAAGGAAAACTACAACTTGACAGTTTCTAAGGGCAAGCAGCGAAATACAGAAGCCAAAGGATCGCATTGCTTATCAACTAGTTAGTTACCCAAACAGTCCCTCATTGGTTCCTAGGTAAGGGTGAGGAGCTGTGGTGTTCTGCTTGATGAGTTTTTGTGGCAGGTTTGGACAGGCCTGACAGTGGGCTTTTATGGCGGACTAGGTCTGTTTTGTTGGTGAGTTCCCTAGGGGACTGGGAGTACAGGTGAACTTGACAGAAAAGGGGGTTGGGGGCGAGTTCCCAAAAATGGTGGTTACAACAAGAGCCCTCTTCTGATGTTTCCAAGGAAAACCCTGGGGTTGGGACAAAGGCCAAATAAAAAGAGAATATAATCCCTGAGAATCCTCCAACATTGAACTTGGCTTGTCCAGGTCTAGGCCATGGGTCACAGTTACAACAACTAAAAGGGCCCAGAAGCATCTCCCCAGCCCCAGGAATGGGCATCTCCCAAGCTCAGGATTCTGTTGTGCAGCTAAGTTTGCAAAATACGATTCTTCTGGGCTGTTCAGGCCCTGTACTATCCCTAGATCAGGATTCAAACTTGACTGTTTCCCCTGAGGCCCAGAGTGGCCCTCGCCTCACCAGGAATCAACACAGAGAAGGTGATAGACCTGAAAGGGATCTTTGAGAGCAAGTCCAATATACACATTGTGTTGATACCACTTCAAATTGGGTTGTTTGGTTTGTATGCCTTCTTTTTATACCACAGACATTTCCTGATATGCCTGATTGTAATGTAATGCCAAAAGAAGGCAACTTCCCAGGTTCAAAATACCAGCATAGGTGCTCTCTATTTTATTCAGTAACAAACCAAGAACAGAGAAGATCAAAACATGACATCATTCAAAATACAGCATTTACTAAGCGTGATTAAATAATCTCCAAGTACTACCCCACCCCAGGACCTTCCAATCATTCAATCAATCACAAAGTCTCTGTTCTAAATACTTCTCCACCCCTAGGCTATACCTTAATTAAGTCCACCACAAAGCCCCTCTTCTCAAATGGAGATTAGTTTCCAAACATAGGTAAAGTACCTTCATTTGTCAATCACAGAGCACAATAAGGTCAAAAGTTCCCCACCCCTGGATCACAATTGAATCTACCCCAGAGTTACATCAAGTTTAAACACAGCACCTAATACCCAAATGGAGGTCTTTTCTTCATCTTGACACGAGGCAAGTTCTCAGCAATCTTAGTTCCTGGGGAGACAAGGCTTAGCAAAGCCACAAGATACATTGCCAGTCCCTTCATGAATTTATCCTCTGTCTGTAGAACAGTCCTAGAACCCCTGAACACATTAGCAAAGCCCTCTCCCAGGATTTCTGTAAACATACAACAAGAAAATCCTTCTTCAGGGCTTCTGAACCAACAGAAAGGCTCCCAGACCCCTGCAACAACAGCACTGTCCCTCACCAGTGGACAGTATTCACTCTGTCTGCAGGACAGTCTCCAGACCCCTGCAACAACAGTACTGTCCCTCACCAGTGGACAGTATTCACTCTCTGTCTGCAGGACAGTCGCAGGCCTTCTTAGCGAACAGCCAGGTTCCAGGACTTCTTCAACAAAAGGACAGTCTTTCACCAGTAGACAAATCTGGCAAAATAACATCAAAACAGACAGACAAAGTACCAGCAAAACAGCCATGTCTCCTCAGTCCTTGGCAGCTCAGGGGGCAGGTCTCAAAAGTCCAGGGCAATTCAAAGCGGCCACCAGCAATTCTCTTAGTCTCTCTCTCTCTCTCCACGAGGTACTGCTTCCAAAAAAAAAATCTTCCGCCTCTCTCCTGTCTCTCCAAATCTACATCACCAGCTCCTCCCACTTCAGGACTTTCTTTTCACATCAACAAGCCCATCCCACAGGTGGGATTAACAAACTCTGGGTTTTAATACAATCAATTTGAAAACCAAGCCAATACAGGGGAATCTTTAATTGCCATTACTATCACACTGATACACACATTGAACCAAAGAGTTCCTGCTCCGATGAGCAGGAGCATTAACATAGGGACCACATCCGACAGTGTATGAAACATTCCACACCCATAGACACCTCCCTCCCTTCCCATCACACCAAGAGGAGGCAGTGTCCCATCATCTTGAGGACATTCATAACCCACACTGTGTCCCCCAGTCAACGGGCAAGCACCCTCCTAGTTTCCAGTTTTTTCCCAGCCACTTAAGGAATATTTGGATATTCACTTCCTGCTCTTTGCAAAGCCCTGTGCTAGGTCCTGGAGATAGAAAGGTCCCTGGTTTATCCAGAGTCGGGGGAGGAACTTTCCCAGGGTCACACAGGAAGTGAATGACAGAGGCAGCATTTGAACTCAGGTTCTCTGACCTTACATCCATCACTCTTTCTCCTGTTCCACAGGATTTTATAGCATTGTTCACCATGATCTGAAGGTGAGAATGTCAGGAGCAGAGGGGTATAAAGCCAAGCACGAACAGCTTTCCAGAGGACTGCTGCTGTGAACAGCTTCAAGATTCTGATTACATAGTATAGTGAAATCTATTTATTCAGCAGTAAATTAGGGCAAAACATTAACAGAAATCAAAGTACAGCATTCACGATGTTATGACATAACAACTTATCACTAAAATGGCCACATAGTTTTCACCAAAGTAGCCACATAGTTTTAAACAAAGTATAATCATTTAGTAAGTCAATCATTTAGTAAGTTCTTAATTCAATCATCCTTAAGGAGGCTTCTCTCCTTAATGGACACAAAGTATGAAGGTGGAAGTTCTCCACCCCTAGGTCACAGTAAATCATAATATTCTCAGTCAGCATCAAGTGCTCAAGAAGAGGTCTTTTCATCTTGACTCAAGGTTGGCTCTCAGCCTCCATGGTTCCTCTTCCATGGTCCCAGCTCCTGCCTGAATCTGCACAACTGTCACCTGGGTCCAAAGGCAGTCATCGATCAGCTCCTCATCCAGTTCCCATTCCATATTGAAGTTCACAGTGTCCAGTCCACCTCAAGTCCTTCACAGTTCCTGTTTCTGGGAAGACAAAGCTTGACAGAGCCACAATAACATTCATAGACATTGCTGGCACCATCATTCATTCACTATCTGCATGTGAAATTAACACAGACCCACCAACAAGGTCCAGGAGGTCAGCACAAATCATCAGTAAAATCCCAGGACCTCTGGAAATGTCAGTAACACCCTCCTCCAGGATCTCTGTAAACATACAACAAGAAAATCCTCTTTCAGGGTTTCTGAACCTGCAGTAAGGTCCCATAGCAACAGCAATGTCCTCTATCAACAGAGGAATCTGACAAAGTGCCAGCACCACAGCCATGCCTCCCCCCAGTTCTCCTCTCAGTTCTCAGTTCTCAATTTGTAGCTACTCAGCCTCCTTGCTGCTTGCTCCCAGAAGTTCTGTCTAGCTCTCAGCTTGTGCTCAGCTTTTTTATCCTGGTCATTAGCTCCTCCCTGTTCCACCCCTTTCTGTTACATCAGCAACTTCCTCCCACTGTGGGATTCACAAGTTCTGGATCTTAATACCTGATATAATTAGGAGGAGGCTCAACTCAAAACAAGGTGCTAAGTACTTGTTTACTTATAAGGGGCAGGGAAGATCTGCAATTCCCCATTACCATGACAAGGGGTCTGGCTGGGAAGAACACCCCCTGGACCAATGCCTTGTCCAATCCCAGACAGGCAGGACCCCAGGCGGAGACCTATGGAGTCATTCAATTTTTCTCTCTTTTTTTATGTGCAATCTGATATAGGCTCTACATATACATTCACATTAAACATGTTTTCACATTAGTAGTGTTGCAAAGAAGAATTATAACCAATGGAATGAACCACAAGAAAGAAGAAACAAAACAAAAAAGAGAGAGAGCAAATAATCTTCAGTCTGCATTCAGGCTCCATAATTCTTTCTCTGGATGTGGATGGTATTTTCCATTATGAGCCTTTTGAAATTGTCTTAGATCCTCGAATTGCTGAGAAACACTAAGTCTATCAGAGTTAGTCATCACATGCTGTGGCTGTTACTGTGTACAGTGTTCTCCTGGTTCTACTCTCCTCACTCAGCATCAGTTCATATAAGTCTTTCCAGGTTTTTCTGAAGACCAACTTCTCATCATTTCTTATAGCACAATAGTATTCCATTACATTCATATACCGCAATTTGTTCAGCCATTCCATAATTGATGGTCATCCCCTCAATTTCCAGTTCTTGACTACCACAAAAAGAGCTGCTAGAAATACTTGTGTACCTGTGGGTCCTTTTCCCATTTTTATGATCTCTTTGGGATACAGCCCTAGAAGTATTGCTGGGTCAAAGGATATGCACATTTTTATAGCCCTTTGGGCATAGATCCAGATTGCTATCCAGAATGGTAGGATTAGTTCACAACTCCACCAGCAATGCATTAGTGTTCCAATTTTCCCACATCTTCTCCAGCACTTATAATTTTCCTGTTTTATCATGTTAGCCACAGGTATGATATGGTACCTAAGAGTTGTTTTGATTTGCATTTCTCTAATCAATAGTGATTTAGATCATTTTTTCATATGACTATAGATATCTTTAATTTTTTCCTCTGAAAGCTGCCTATTCATATCCTTTGACCATTTATCAATTTGGGAATGACTTGTATTCTTATAAATTTGACTTGGTTCTCCATATATTTTAGAAATGAGGCCTTTATCAGAGACACTGTTTGTAAAAATTCTTTCCCAGTTTTCTGCTTCCCTTGGCTTTGTTTGTGCAAAAACTTTTCAATTTCATGTAATCAAAATTATCCATTTTGCATTTTGTAATGCTCTCTATCTCATTTAGTCATAAATTCTTCTGTTCTCCATAAATCTGACAGGTAAACTATTCCTTGCTTCCCCGGTTTGCTTATAGTATCAGCCTTTATATCTAAATCATGTACCCATTTGGACTTTATTTTGGTATACTGTGTAAGATATTGATATCTATGCCCGGTGTCTGCCATACTTTTTTCCAGTTTTCCCTGCAGTTTTTGTCAAATAAGGAGTTTTTAATCCCAGAAGCTGGGGTCTTTGAGTTCATCAAACAATAAGTTACTATAATCATTGACTACTGGGTCGTGTGTACCTAACCTACTCTTCTGATCTGCTCCTCTATTTCTTTTCTTTTTTTTTCTTTTGCTTTTTGGAGGGGGGAATGCAGGGCAGTTGGGGTTAAGTGACTTGCCTAAGGTCACACCACTAGTAAGTGTTAAATATCTGAGGCCAGATTTGAACTCCTGTCCTCCTGGCTCCAGGGCTGGTATTCTATTCACTGAGCCACCTAGCTGCCCCGCCCCCATTTCTTAGCCAGTACCAAGTAGTTTTGATGGTTGCTGCTTTATAATACAACTTAAGATCTGGTATGGCTACACCACCTTGCCTAGCATTTCTTTTCATTTATTCCCTTGATATTCTGGACCTTTTGTTCTTCCAGATGAATTTTGTTATTTTTTCTTCTATCTCTATAAAATAATTTTTGGTAGTTTTATTGGAATGACATTGAATAAGTAAATTAAAATTTAGATAGAATTGTCATTGTTATTATATTAGCTTGGCCTACCCACAAGCAACTGATGTTTTTCCAGTTAGTTAGATCTGACTTCATTTGTGTGAAAACTGTTTTATAATTGCCTTCGTATGGTCCCTGGGTTCGTTTTGGCAAATATTTTATAATGTCTACAGTAACTTCAACTGGATCAGTTTTTATCTCTTACTCCAGTGCCTAGCTCTGTGGCTACCCTTCCAGGGAGCCTTCCCTGCTTCTTCCCAGGGCCCCTCTGTTTGACCATCCTCACACTCAGAATCATTTTCTGCCTTGTTTTATCCTTGTCTGTGTTCGTGCCTCATGTTCCTAGTAAACTGAGAAGCAGCGTAGGGAAGGAGCTCCAGCTAGTGAGGTACCTCCCACCTCTGAAAGCTCCTGGCCTTTGACCATGGGCAGGCCATTTCCCTTCTCTGATCCCATGTTCTGGGTCAGGCCTATGGGCTTTGAAGGGATGGGCTGAGAGAGCTGAGGGACTCAGCCTAGGAAATAGAAGGCCAGCCCCGATGATGCTGGCTCTCATCTTCCTAGAAGGCCTTAAGGGTGACGAAGAACCCAAGTCACACCCTCCCTGGGAGATAAGTAGTGGAAACCTTAGCACCCCCCTTTACCAGGGAAGAGACTGAGGCCTGGGCGAGTTAAGTGACATGCTGTAGCGGCAAGCACCCCAGTGTCCCCAGGGTGCCTGCTCACACAGGTTCTTGGATCTGCTTTGATAAAGGAAAGCAACTCAAAATGGCTTACTTTAATCAGTCAGACGTATATCGTTTACCTTGTTCAGGGAAAAAGGTCAGCACCCCGAACTTCAAAGTATACAGGCAGAATTATCAAGACAGAAACAGATCAAGTAGACAGCTTTCCAAACTGTCCAGCCATTACATCCATACCCAATCAACATCTGGGTTTTTCAAAGGGGGGGTGGGGGGGCCTCTAGTCAATGGCTTCCCAGAGTTTCATCTGATCAAATCACAGATCATTTCTCAAAGTGAGCCCCAAAACAAAGCTACACATCAGGGCTTATATAGCCTTCTCCTGGCTCAGAGAATGTAACAACCTTATTGACCCACTGGCCAATCAAAAAGTATCTACTGAAAAACAAGCCTCCCACCCCAGGCTCCAGGTGCACGTTAGCCTAGGGGCAGGGAAGATCTTTAAATTTGCATTTCCATTACACATGCCTTGGGCAGCTCACCGGGGGAATGCCTGGGACAATGTCTTAGGGCTGAAAGATCAGCCCTCTCAAATACCACATCCTCTAAAAAGGATCCTTCCATGCCATCTAGATGCCGTTTCTTGTCCTTGGACCATTGGTTTGGATCTGAGGGGAGCTCAGAGGTCAGCTAATCCAACCTCTTCATTTTACAGACAAGGAAACTGAGACCCACAGAAGGTAGTTAACCTGCCCAAGGGTACACAGAGAGTAAGCAACAGGGGCAACATTTGAACACAGGGTCTTTGATCCTAGAGGGATTTTTCATCTAGGCACCTAGAGTGATTCATCTCGTGGCTACACAGTGAGTATGAATTGTCAGTCTATGTCAAAGCATACTCAGCTCCAAATCCTATGAAAAACTCTGGTGACTATAGATCCCCATCCGCCGGGCAGTGGCTAAACAAGCTCTGGGATGTGAACGTCATGGGAAGAGAAGGGAAGGGAGGGGACGTAGGGGAGGGAAGAAGCCTCTAGCCAGGCACTGTGGTCATCTTTTTTATGAATATCCACTCACTTGAAGGACTTGTGCTATCTTGTAAGAGACAATGCACGCAAGGATGCAGAAGTCCCTGGGAAGCCTTCCCCCACCCGCCCCTACAAGGGGTCGAACAAAAAAACGCCCAAAATGGAATTCAGTAGGTCAGTCAACATTTACTAAGCGCCTACTATGTGCCAGACAACGACCAAGCTTGTCTTCCGAGGACTGGGAGAAGGCCCTGCTGTCCTGTTTGCAGAGAGCCCACCCGAGGCTGCCAGACACTGCTCATGATGTCAGACCTGTTCAACATGGAGTTCATTTTGCTGAATCCATTTTTTTCATCTTTTCTTCTTCTGTTTTGTAGAAGGTGGCTCTCTGGACCAGGAGAGAGCAGGATATATTGGGAAAGAGGATGATATAAAAACAAAATTTATCCACAATTTTAGGGAAAATAAAAACTGGTGCTGCAGCCTAGAGAAGGGAGCCCGTGATCAAGGTCATGTAGGTAGCGAGTGCCCCAGATGGGTTCTCAAGAAGCTTGACTTGCCCAAGGTCACATGCATATGTGAAAGAGGGTGAGAGTCCCAAGGGGCCAGGCATTGGGAGTAAGTCAGAGAGCTGCAGGCCCTTGGTAACAAATTGGGCGGGCCTTCAATGCCAAGCCAAAGACTTGGGATTTTTCATTAGGCATTAGGGAAGCAGAGGAGCTAAGGGGTAGCCTACCCTCAGGAAGGTTCCTCCTGGGGGATGTGGCCGGGAGGAGAAAGGTTGCAGGGAGGGCCCCGGGATAGGCGGCAGATACCCTAAGGAAGATGTGAGGTGCTGCCCAGTTCCCATCTCTTCTCATCCAGGAAGCCTTCCCAGCCATGCCAGGCCCCAGTGATGCCTCCTGCCTTTGACTTTTCCAAGATACCCACAGCTTTACTAGTTAGAGGTCTACACTTGAGCATACTTTATGAACTGGTGCTCTGGGTTGTCAAATAACCCACATACAACAGGACCCAGGCCCTGGCATTTTGGGCACCCCCAGCCCAGCCTGTGCCAGCCAAGGACAACACATAGTAGGGCTCCCCTCAATTTCCTCCCAGGATCAAGAAATCCCTCATGCCTGGGCAAATCATAAAGCTGGGCCCCAGAGACCCAGGCTACCACTCCAGTGAGCCAAGGAAAAGGGGCCACAGATGGGCATGGGGCTGTCACTAGCAGCTGCAAGAGGTCGGGTGGTCATTGGGAGGTGATGGGAAGTTTTGATCACAGGTGATCATCAGGGACTGTAGACCAGTATGCCATGGATGAGAGGTTGGGTGGGGGGGAGGGTTGACAAGCAAAGTCCTGGCACCTCAGGCCGGATGAGGTGATGTCCTGAGTGTTTTCAAATTCTGAGATTCTACCTGCGCTCCTGACTGACTTAAAGGGGGTGGGGGTAGTGTGTGGCCCCCTTTACACCGAGCCCAGCAGGCAAAGTGGGCCTCCTTGGTCAGCAGGGTGGAGGGACTGGTGCCTTGGGGTCTCAGGAAGGAGGGCGAGGATCAGGGCCAGGACTGAGGAGACAAGAAGGGGCAGGCCATTCTCCTTTATCATCCCCCGCCCAACCCTCCCCCACCCCAGGCCAAGGGAGAATGAAAAGGTCAGGGACCCAGGGGGACAAAGTGCTCATACTCTCCCCATGCCTGAGCCCCCCTTCTTCCCAGGGAGCCCCCAGTCTCTCATGATGTCCCTCAGGAGCTGCATGCCTCAGCAGCTCTCCTTGGGGACCTTCTTAGCGCCTTGCAGTATGAGGGCCGATGCTGATGCCCGCTTCTGATGCCGCCACTTTGCCCGACGGTTTTTAAACCAGACCTGTGGGAGAGGTGGGAGGGAGGGGACAGGAAGAGCCTGGATCAGGCCTGGAACAGCAGGTGTCTCCCGCCATTTCCCTTCCTTCCTTCAGTGGATTAGGGAGGAGGGCTCAAGGTGAATGTGGGATCTACTTGGCAAGTCCCCCAGGGACTTCACAAGAGGGCTTCTGGGAAGAGATGTCCCAGGGACAGAGCAGGGGGATGGGGGGGCCTGTCATGGACTTACAGAATGTCAGTCCTGGGAGAGAACTTAGAATGTCCTCCCTGGGAGGAACCTTAGAACGTGGAACACCAAGGCTGGAAGGTCCCTGAGAACACAGATTGCCAGAGCTGGTAGGGTCTTAGAGATCAAGGGGAGGAAGGGAATTGGCATGGACAGAGGTTGCTGCGTTTGTCCATTCTAATGGGGGCCATGACATCAGGGAATGAGGACATGACTTGCAGTTAACTTGAACTGCAGTAAGGGAGGTCACTGGCCTCCTCTCCCTCACTCCACCTCTCCTCATCCTCGCCAAAGGAAGGTAAATTTTGATGGCTGAAAGCTGCCTATTTAACTTGGAGTTTACTGGCTAGATCTTTCCTTCTTTCTTTCTTTTTCTTTCTTTCTTTCCTTCTTTTTCTTTCTTTTTTCTTCCTTCCTTCTTTCTTTCCTTCTTTTTCTTTCTTTTTTCTTTCCTTATTTCTTTCTTTCTCTCTTCCTTCTTTCTTTCTTTCTTCCTTTCTTTTTCTTTCTTTCTTTCTTCCTTCCTTCCTCTCTTTCTTTCTCTCTTCCTTCCTTCCTTTCTTTCCTTCTTTCTTTCTTCCTTTCTCTCTCTCTTCCTTTCTTTCCTTCTTTCTTTCTTTCTTCCTTTCTCCCTTTCTTTCTTTCTTTCTTTCTTTCTTTCTTTCTTTCTTTCTTTCTTTCTTTCTTTCTTTCTTTCTTTCTTTCTTTCTTTCTTTCTTTCTTTCTTTCTTTCTTTCCTTTCACCAAACCTTAAACCCATTTCACTCTAGAGCTCATAGATTGCACCACAATAGGTCCCTGACCAAGCACCACTTAATGACTATTTTGGGGACTCTCCTGGCTCACAGTGAATGGCAATAGTCACGGTTTCTCTTTTGGCCAGCACCCCAGAGGGTTTTCCCCTCCCAGTCTGATTTTGCTGTTGTTTGGTTGGAGGAGGGAGGAGCACTGGGGAGAAATGGGAGGGGGCCAGGGATGAGGACTCTGGGGAGCCCAGAGGAGCAGGGGCAGCAGAGGCTGAGGCTGGGGACAGAGGGTCCATGGGCCTTCCTGAGGCCTGGCCTCCCTCTCCATGAGCTCCGCACCTCCACACGCTCTTCCTTGAGGTGGATGCGGTTCGCCAGATGTTCTCGGGCCACCACATCTGGATACTGGTTCTGTAGGAATAAGGCCTCCAGGGCCTGCAGCTGCTCCTCACTGAAAATGGTTCGGTGCCTCCGGGTTCTTCTTTGCAGGGGTTGGAATGGGGGCAGGGTGCCAGTTGGGGGGCCCCGGGGCCCCTTGCACACACGGCCTGTAGCAGGAAGCAACCTCAGTGGCCAAGGAAACCTAGAATCTGGGAAAGGGAAACAAAGGCAGAGAGAAAATCACCCTGAACTCCTGACCAACTGCTGAAGTGAGCCCCTGCACTGGCCCAGGCATGGGGCCTTCTGGGGCCAACGTCCAACCTGGAACCAGGGCCAGCTAGTCAGGATGGTGGGAGCACAGCGGGACCTCAGAGGACACCAAATCCAACGCTCTTCTGTTTACAGCCAGGGAAACTGAGGTCCAGAGAAGTTGGACAAGTTCCCAAGGTCATGCAGGTCATGAGCGGCAGATCTAGGATTTGACTCAGGTCCACTGGTCCTGAATCCAGTGGCTCTGTCCATGGAGCTTCTCTGACAGAGACAGACAGACCCTGATAGACAGGCAGGCAGACAAAGACAAGGAGGGAGAAAGAAGAGAGAGACATAGGAGAAAGAAAGAAATGGAAAGAGAGAGGCAGGGACAGAAAAAGGCTCAGTGAACAAGGGATGGAAGAACAGACACGGAGCTCAGAGACACAGAGAGGGAACGACAAAGAGATCATGAGAGAGGCCAAGAGGCAGAAATGTTAAATGGGAAAAACAGAGAGAAGAAATAACAAA